>NW_019154087.1:54812262-55004367 GCF_002288905.1 Enhydra lutris kenyoni | reverse complement strand
ATGTTACAGACTTCTTTTCCCAGGCTGCTTTCAGGATTTTCTCTTTGTCACTAAAACTTGTAAATTTTACTCTTAGGTGACGGGGTGTGGACCTATTCTTATTGATTTTGAGGGGAGTTCTCTGAACTTCCTGGATTTTGATGCTTGTTCCCTTTGCCATATTGGGAAAATTCTCTCCAATAATTCTCTCCAATATACCTTCCGCTCCCCTCTCTTTTTCTTCTTCTTCTGGAATCCCAATTATTCTAATGTTGTTTCGTCTTATGGTGTCACTTCTCTCTCAAATTCTCCCCTTGTGGTCCAGTAGCTGTTTGTCCCTCTTTTGCTCAGCTTCTTTATTCTCTGTCATTTGGTCTTCTATATCGCTAATTCTTTCTTCTGCCTCATTTATCCTAGCAGTGATAGCCTCCATTTTTGATTACACCTCATTAATAGCTTTTTTGATTTCAACTTGGTTAGATTTTAGTTCTTTTATTTCTCCAGAAAGGGCTTTTATGTCTCCCAAGAGGGTTTCTCTAATATCTTCCATGCCTTTTTTGAGTTGGCTAGAACCTTGAGAATCGTCATTCTAAACTCTAGATCTGACATATTACCAATGTCTGTATTGATTAGGTCCCTAGCCTTTGGTACTGCCTCTTGTTCTTTTTTTTGTGGTGAATTTTTCCACCTTGTCATTTTGTCCAGATAAGAGTAGATGAAGGAGCAAGTAAAATACTAAAAGGGTGGCAACAACCCCAGGAAAATGCACTTTAACCAAATCAGAAGAGACCCCAAATCGTGGAGGGGAGAAAGGGGATAAAAAGAGGTTCAGAAAGAAAAAAAAAAAAAAGAAGAAACAATTAAAAAAAGAAAACGAATAAAGAAAAAATATAAAAAAGAAAAAATATCTATATATTAGATAAACTAGTTAAAAAATGTTAAATAAAAGGGTAAAAGTTTAAAAAAATTTGGCAGAAGAAGAGAAAAAAAATTGAAAAAGAAAAAAAAATTAACTGCAATGCTAAAGAATCATGGGGAGAAAGCCATGAGTTCCGTGCTTTGCTTTCTCCTCCTCTCGAATTCCACTCTTCTCCTTGGCATTGAAACAGCACTCCTTGGTAGGTGAATTTGGTCCTGGCTGGATTTCTCATTGATCTTCTGGGAGAGGGGCCTCTTGTAGCGATTCTCAAGTGTCTTTGCCCCAGGCAGAGTCGCACCACCCTTACCAGGGGCCTGGCTGAGTAATCCGCTCAGGTTCGCTTTCGGGAGCTTTGTTCCCTGATCGCTTTCCAAAGAGTTCTGGAGGACGGGAATGAAGATGGCGGCCTCCCAGTCTCCGGCCTGGAGGAGCCGAGAGCCCGGGGCCCCACTCCTCAGTGTGCCCTCAGAGAACAGCGCCCAGTTACTCCTGTCACTCTGGCCTCCGGCCGCGCTCCGAGCTGACAGAGCCTGCGACTGGTTCAAGGTAACCCCGAGCTTAGAGCTCACTCCTCGGCTCTGTCTCTGTAGCCAGCTTCCCAGTTCTAGTACCTGTAAGCTCTGCGACACTCAGACACCCCTGATCCTTCTGTGACCCTGCGGGACCTGAGGCCACGCTGACCCCACATGGGCTTCACCCCGGTTAAGCCTCTGGAGTGATGTCCCTCAGTGGAACAGACTTTTAAAAGTCCTGATTTTGTGCTCCGTTGCTCCACTGCTTGCCAGGAGCTGGCCCCTACCCCCGCGGTCTATCTTCCTGTCGCTTTGGATTCACTTCTCCGCCAGTCCTACCTTTCAGAAAGTGGTTGATTTTCTGTTTCTAGAATTGTTCTTCTTCTTCTCTTCGATCTCCCATTGGATTTGTAGGTTTTTGCAATCTTTAGATAAGCTATCTAGCTGATCTCCTGCTACCTGAAGTAGTCTCAGCCTGCTACTTCTCCGCCATCTTGACTCCTCCCCTCTCGAGTCTCCAGAATTTTTATGTGACTAAAGTTTGAAGACAGTAACCTAGTTAGAACTGGGGGCTAGGGGAGTTTTATAAAAGTCAAGTTTGTATAGCAAGCCAGTCTTTACTTATACTGTATGTTTATTTGGGATGACTTCTGTGTGTGTAGTAGAGAATCAGGGAGTTCCTGGAAATCCAGTGGCTAAAACCTTTCATTACAGAGCCATTTTTAGCATTCTTTATTGAAACACATGCCAAAAATCTTACTCAGTCTGTTATTTATAATATTGCTAATCATTAAAAACTCAATGAAAGAATAGCATGAGACACTGAGAAGTAAAGTGGCCCAAGGTCACATAGCTAGTGAGTGTGAAGTGATGTAGAATTTGAACCAAATACATCTGACTGCAAGTTCATTCTTATGCTTATTGATGAAGATGATGATGATGATGATGTATTTACTATTTGATATCTTTTGGTAGTCAGAAATAATTTCTTCCCATCTCTTTATGGTATACACATTTCCTTTATAATTGTCCTTTACAAAATGGCCAACTTATTCAGACTTTTCTAGAAGTGACCAAAGCCCACTGAGACTTAGTTTTGAGTGTCATGCAGTTGAGAGCCAGAAGCAGAGTTCCTGTTCCACATTGGCCTTACCCTTTTGGGTGAGACAGTCTCATACTTTTATCACTATTAGTAGGTGAGTTTTGATGGAGCAGTTTTAATTTTTTGAAAAGATGTTTCATAACATATTTCTAAAACTTAATTTTCTAACGTTTCAAGAAATGAATTCAGGACTTTCATTTGTAGCAGATTATGCCTCTCGGGTAATGAAATACAGGCCATATATAAATAAGATTAAAAAGTTATATAAAATGTATAACTATGATACAATTTGGTTAGCCCATTATATTCCATGCTAAACAGTTCATCCCCATTTTCTAATTTAATTCTCACAACAACCTTTAGAGGACTATCTTATTATCAACATTCTACAGGTGCATCAATAGAAATTGCAAGCAGATAAGTGTCTTGCCCAAGATGTACCTTAAGTGGTGTAGTTGGGATTTGAGCTCAATCATTCTCACAAATTTACTATTTATTAGCTATAATATCATATTGAATAATAACTCTCCAGTGCCATTACTAATCATTTACCCCTGGATCCAAGAGCGTGCAGATGTGGAAAAATTAATTTGATTTTACTATGGCCTTTTGTGAGGTCACCTGTTTTCCTACCCTCTATCATTTGTCTAATAATTGCCCTGATAACTATGGACAAGAATCCTGAAATAATTGTCTTAAGTGTGAGTTCAGTTATTTTTGTTTGTTTGTTTTAAAAAATAGCTTAAGGAGGATTACTCTATAGCAATGGAGAGAGACAAAGAAAGATAAAGGGAGAAAAGTTATTTTAAAGCTGTTGTAATAAACTAGAAACAATCCAGCCCTGCTGTTTTCCTGCATCCATGAGATTTGCATTTATGCTAACTAAGATTGACTTATAGGCTTTGTTCTGAAAAGAGTTCCATGAAATATTGCCTTAAGAATTTGTAATTCCAGGGGTACCTGGGTGTCTTAGTCAGTTAAGTGGCTGCCATTGCTCAGGTCATAGTCTCAGGGTCCTGGCATTGAGCAGGGCATCAGGCTCCCTGTTCGATGTGGAGTCTGCTTCTCCCTCTGCCCTCCATCCTCCTACCCTGCTCCTGTGTGCAGTCACATGCTCTCTCTTTCTCTCTCTCTCTCTCTCTCTCTCTGTCAAATAAATAACTAAAATCTTTAAAAAAAAAATTGTAACTCCAGACTCCCTGCTTGGCCAATTTATCATATGATGAGAAATTGTCAAAAGTGGGCCAGAAATAAAGGACAGTGAGGGAAAGGCCTGAAACTTGGACAATATCACCTTTCCTGTACTATGTTCTGATCCATATCTAACACATTGTACCTATTAATCCAACTAGGAAAATCTCATGTGTCTTCTGTTATTTTATAGAACAAAAATTTACATACCCAGGGATAAAATTTCATCACACTTCTTTATATATTACTGACAGAGAGAAGGAGGGAGAAAAAGTTGAATAATGGAGTGGGGACAAGAATAGAAGTCTGGCACAAGAATGGAACAGACTGGAAGTAGCACATCACATGGGAGGTTCTCTCACAAGTACAGAATGAAGAATTACCAGTCTTTACATGGATCAGAAACTTGCCTAAACATACATTTGCATAAATGTGTATGTGTGTGTTTGTGTGTGTGCCATGAAGATTTTAGAATTTTTAAATCCTTTTCCAGAATTTAGAAAAAAAAAGGAACCTAGCCTGAATTTTCTCTGATGGAGTCTTAAGAAATATATGGTCGTTAAAGTGCCTTTAACAGAATGGAAGATGAAAAATACTAATGAAAACATCCCACCATGCAGCAGATTTTAAATGGTTGTTCTTTTGTATGTGGACTGTCTTACAAACATGCCTCCAATCTTAAATTAAACCCTTGGAAGGAAATAATATAACTCTAACACAAAAAATAGTTTGAAAACCACTTGATAGATTTTCTAGTAGCTGCAGACTGTGGTGGATAAAATATGACCATACCTCTCGAGCAACCTTCTCAGGTCTTAATTTGATAAAAATTAATAATGTAAGGCCACACAAAGAATACTGAAAATGACCTATATCCATCAAAGTACAGAAAGAAACAGATAGCAGTTCTGAATTGGATGATTTGGGGGGAATTAGTAGGCTATTTACAATGGGTGTGAGTAGATCATGTAGAAGACAGAAGGGATAGTTCAGTGACCTGGCTAGAGACAGTAGGGAGTATTACCATCCAGGGCTTGAAAAGGCAGAGAGAAGGAACATTGTTCAGAATGCAGAGACACAGTGGGTCTTGTGGAGAGGGCTACCTGACAACTGCTGAGAGCTCCAGCTAAGGGACAGAGCCCACCCCTGGTGATGTTTCAAAGAGGGGGTAGTTACTCTGCCCCATTGTCTTCCATTTCTATAATCTCCTACTGGGGGTCCTCAATGGTGGAATGAAATCAGAAGTCAGAGAGCAAAGGGTCCATGATGAGATCCTTCCAGGTATGCCTCCTGGGCAAGACCTGTATGAAGAATGGGACATGGATCTCAAGGGACAAACAGATGTCTAGCACACCTACAAATAGAACATTTGGAACTGAAATGAACATACAAAGTCTTTATTACTTAAACATTGAAATTCCAAGACAGAAAAAGGCCAAAACTTGGGGGAAATATTTAGCACTTATAAGAAAAACAACCTGTTAATTAATAAGGAATGGGATATATATACATATATCCCATATATCCCATATATCATATATATATATATGAAATAAAATGAAACTGCTGGTAGATTTTTTAAACAATATTGAGTATTGTGATAGAAAGCATATGAAAGGAAAGCATATAAAAGGAATTTTATACATGCATCAATAAAAAATACAAGTTTTGTAAGTTAGGCGTACAGTCTTAGAATGCTAGAGGTGTGGTGAGCTTTCTGTTTTTAATGTGAACATAGTCATACAGAAAAGAATTGTGGGAACAAATAAAACTGCTTATATTTCACTCTTAGAAGTGTTCAAATGTTGTACACTAAACGCTTATACTGACCTGACTCTATATACTGTGAAAACAAACAAACAATCAAACAGCCGGAATCACCTTTTCAAAGGAGCCACTGAACTGAGCACATCACCTTCTACATTTTAGCAGCCATCCAGGACCCCTCCTATCTCTTCATAACCGTAAAGTTGTGTAAATTAAACCCTCAGGGACTTTTCTCTGGTACTCTGGCAATTTAGCTAATGATTACTTTACTATATATATATTTTACTATATAATTTTTCTGCCCATCCAACTAAGACTCTGTTTGAAACATTTTCAGTCCTGGAGTGTACAAACTTTTTAAAAAAAATGTGTCCTTTTGTTCTCGTGCTAGGAATTACAATTGCTGACCTGTGCAGAATGGCATGTCAGTCATCAGTAGAGGGTCTTTCTTTTAGAAGTGTGCACGTTAAGAGGGTATTTTTGCACAACATTTTTAGAGAGCGAAGGGAGATTTTCATCACCTCATTTTTATATTCTTTATTTACTAGCCAATACAATTATTTGGGCTATCTGAAGAGATATAAGGCATAATAGCATAATTATTAGCAAGATTAGTTTTTCCATTAAATTTGGTATTTGGGACTATGTTTATTTTGAAGAAAATTAAGGTATTTTGGAATATGTTTATTTTTAACAAACATAAGAAAATATGTTTGTTTTTCAGTAAATTCTATATAGAGCAAAGTTTAATAATAAATGTGACTAATGACAAATAAATGTCCTTTTCATAGTCTTCCTTTAACTCCAGCAACCCAAGCTTCATAATCTTACTAGTACTATTATACTTACATAGTAACTTACACTATATTTTGAACATGCTTTTTCAAAGTGTATTGTATTTGCTTCTACTACTATTTTGAAAAGCTAACCGTTCATGTGTTCTTATGCAAGCCAAGGCCAGAGAAGGTGGATGATTTCCTTATGGTTACATGATTAGTAATGAAGCTCTAATCCAAATGTCACAACCACAAATTCTTTTCTTTTTTCTTCCCACCAGCCCTGCTTGACTCAATAATTAATTTGTTGCCTTTATGTTCCATATACTGTACTGTCTTCAGGGAGATAAACACCATGTTTCTTGCAGCTCTTTTGATCACACACACACCTTTATCCCTTTATGATATATAATCTTTGATGAGTAAGACTAACTTTGCCATTTTTATTTATTTGATTTTCTTAATTTGATGTTTTATTTTAAAAAGATGAAAAACAAGTAAAACTATACCATCCAAAGATGTTAATAGAAAAAGCCAGAATATCCCCATAGGCCCCTCTGCTCCCTGCCGTCCTACCATGCTGAGGGACTGAAGGTAAGCTCTGTGAATAGATGGTGTGGTAATAGCCAATATTGGATGAGCATATTTTTGCTCAGTCAAAAATACGTCTGTAAGTACATAAATATATCCATAAATATATCTAGAGGTTCTGTATACTTGATATTAAAGAAATGAAATTGCCCTCTACACATTATTCTTCAACTTTTCTTTTCACCTTAATAATATATCATGGATAGTATCACCTGCCAATACATAAAGCTCTTACTCCACATTTGCGTTATAATTTCTATGTGCACATCCCATCCATCTATAATTTTACATAAACAGGTATCCAGCATGCTCTTTTTCTTTTTAAGGACTCTCTTTTCTCTCTATTTCCTTGCTCCTCTTTCACTGGACTCTTCTTCTGCCCTCCCACTCTCCCCTCAAGAAACTCATGTTAACACACTCATGAGTATCCTTCCATGACTTTTTTTTATGCTCATATACTCAAAACGCAAATACATGTCTACATATGATTATGTGCACACATTGACACTTAGAGAAGCTCTGTCCTTCTATGTTTTCAAATAATCATACCACTTCTCATTTTACTTTTCGCACTTAATCTTACATTGTGGAAACCCCTTTGGTCAAACGGCAGAGAATGGATTCATTCTATTTCATAATTGCATAATATTCCAAAATGGGGCTTTATGATAATTCATGTCATCATTTCTCTCTTGGTGAACATTGTTTACTCCATTAGTGAGCATCTAGTCAGGAAAGAGAAATCAGACTTTTGTTTTAACATAAAGAAATCAGACTTCTGTAAAGATTTGTGGCCTTGTCTGGGTGAACAAAGAAAAGAAATGGGAATTTTTTCAAGCTTGAAAAAAGGGACCCATGGTATAGAAACTCATACTTCTGAGGAAGAAGCCAGCTGGCTGGTGCTGGTGTCTATGAACTGTCGAGTGTTGTTTCTGAAGTTGTTAGAAAAACTGCCCGCTGTACTCAGCTACTGCTATGGGAGGAACTTACAGGTACCAGGGGAAGAAGCATTTCTAGGATGATTCACTCAAGGAGCAGAGAAGAAGCCAACAAAAAGCAAGTGAGATGGAGCAAATCCCATTGTCCTTTCCCAGCCTTGTGGGCCCCCTGCTTGCAGAGCGTCAGGGGAAGTTCAGTGATGAAACACAAATGTGGGTTGCAGAGCCCCATCATCAGAGTACAGTTTCAGGCAGTGGGCTTCCAGTTTTGAGAACACCAACTTCACAACTGGCACATCTTTACTGACAAGATTTTTTTTTTTTTTTTTTTCAGTTAAGAGCAGAGTTGTATTAAGTGTCCTTATTCGCATTTTCTTTTGAACCAGTGCTTTTATTTCTCTGGGATAGATTCCAAGGAGGGAGATTATTGCACAAAGTGATATTTTTAATTTTTTAACAGATGTTGCCAGATGTTTTGATGATACTGCAAAAATTCACACTTCTACTGGCAATTTTTGAGAGCCCTTGTTCTTCTTATCCCCACCAGCAACAGAGGGCTATCACCCTTTTCAATCTTTCCAACATGGTGGGTGTAAAGCAATGCCTTGTTTTTACTTTAATTAGCATTTTTCTGAATTTGTGATTTTAAGCATCTTATCATATGTGTATTAACCATCTGTAATCCCTCTTTTGTGAATTCCTATCCTTACTTTTCACTCAATATTTTTCTATTGGATTTCTTCTGTTGTCTTTTTTGTGACTAGACAAAAACCTCTTTGCACATTACAGAGATTGAACTCAGTCTTCTGTGTTGTGCTTTTTTATAATTTCATTGTTTGTTTATTCACTTTAATTTTTGTATATTTTCCAGAGATAACCAAATATAATCAAATATCACTTACAGCTTCTGGTTCTCATATTAGTTATGTAGACTTCCCCCCCCAACACTGAATTTACAATTTAGACTTATTTCCAATTTTTAAAAATTTTTTATGTTTAAGACTGTTTTCCATCTGGAGTCTATGACTGTATATTCCATTTAGTATGGGTTTGATTTCTTTTCTTTCATGTAGACAGTCAGTTGTCTGAAGCATTTATTTTGTCAACTTTCCTTTCAATATGACTTGAAATGCCAATTTTATTATATGTGAAATTATTTTATCATTTTCTGGATTTTCTATTCTGGATTTTACTGACCTTTTGGTTAATTCTCATGCCAATGCCCTATTGATTTAATCACAGTGACTTTTAGTATGGGCAATGCCTAGCATAAGGAGATCTCTTTTTTTTAATTATTTTCTTGGCTATTCTCAGCCATTTCTTTTCCTATATATGTTCCTTAAGATAATTTTATCTATCTCCTTTCTGCTTCACAAAGGAAGAAATAAATTATCCCCCCATCAAAAAGTGGTGCTTTCATTTGCTCAGATCATGATCTCCTCAATAAGATTCTATAATTTATATTTTTAGTAAGATTTTATGACTTCTCTGTTAAATTTATTCTTAACTAATTTATGATTTTTCTTTTTATTATCACATTTCAGGATTTTTAAAAAAAAAATATTTTTTTCAGTGTTCCAAAATTCATTGTTTATGCAGCACACTCAGTGTTCCATGCAATCTGTGACCTCCATAATACCCACCACCAGGCTCAAGCCCCCCACCCCCAAAACCCTCAGTTTGTTTCTCAGAGTCCAGTCTTTCATGGTTTATCCCCCCCTCTGATCTCCCCCAACTCACTTCTTCTGGATATTTATTGCTAGAAGGGAAAAAGCTATTGATCTTACAGTATTTCCATTAGGATAGACTAAACTGTCACAGTAAAAAAATCCAAAAAACATGATGGCTCCAAAGAAATACAAGTTTATTTCTCTTTCATGAGAGTTTACAGTGTATGTTCCAAATTGGAAGAGGGGTCTTCACCATATGGCCATTCAAGGACTCAGGAATTCAGCTCTTCTATCTTTAATATGTGGTTTCCTGGCTTGCTCTGATAGTCACTGTCTCTGCACTGAGGAATAGAAAAAGAACATGAAGGAAATTTTATATTTATGGAACAGACAGGAAACTAAAATTGTGGGCTCTGTTCACTTCTCACTGGAGGGTATTTAGTTATAGGCAACCTGTAACTGAAAGGAACGCTGGGAGATACAGTGTGACTGGAAAGACATATACCCAGTTACCATTCTTTTCATACAGAAGAAGGGATGATAAATTTTAGGAAATTTAGTTGACTGCCATGGTATAATTACCCTGTATCTAGCCATTGTACTAAAGAGGACACTCGTTGTGATGAGCACCATGTTAGTGATAAATCACTGATTTCTACTCCAGAAACCAATAGTGCACTATATGTTAACTAATTTTTTTAAGTCTCGTTAATCGTAGTAGTTTTCTTGTTTAACCAGGTACACTTGGAATTTCTACAATATCAGTAAGGGAAGATTGTTTTGTTCCTTCTTTTCAATATATTCTCCTACCAATTTTTTTTTTTTTACTGTTCTTATATTTGTTAGAAATTCTAAGATGCCTGAATAATAGTAGCAAGAGTAATCATCCATAACAGAACTTCTTTAACTTAGTTCATATATTTTACCATCTAGAAAAAAATGGGACATTGATTTTAAAATATTTTCTTTATCACTTTAAGGGATCTCCTCCAATCTTATTTTACTTAGAGCTTACATAGTAGTAATACTACAGAAGTTTGTCAAATATCTTTTCAGCATATACAATCACAATGTTTGTCTCTTTCAATGTGTTAACCTAATGAAATGCTGCCAGATTTTCTGGTAAGAAAATATCTCGAATAAATCCTATTTATTCTATTCCTTGTGCATTTTTTAGATACACTGCTAGTGTGTCAAAGTTATTTGCTACTATTTAGATATATGCTAATATGTTTAAAGGAATTTTGCATCTGTGGTCCCAAATAAGATTAAAGCATAATTTTCTTTTCCCTCTTTCTTTCTTTTTGGATACTGTCTTAACACATATGAAGTTTCCTTTCTGCAAGATTAATAATGTGAATTAGGGAACTTTGTTTCTATAGTCAAGAATAATGTAAAGAAAATTGAATTATGTGTTCTTTAAAAGTAAGGTAAAACTCACTTGTGAAATCATCATGCCCTTATCCTTTCTAGGGCATATAGACTTCTATTTATCTATCTATCTAATCTCCTCTTTGTTAATTACTGTATCTATTCAAGTTTTCCTCTTCTTGAATAAATTCTGACAACTTCTAGTTTGCTAGAATAGGATTCATTTTTTTCTAGGTTTTCAGATTTGTTTCAACAGTATTATATGTAACACTTTTTATGATTTTTCTAATTTTTTTCTGTGTCTTTGGTTATTTATCCTTTCTCATCTATTTCTGTTTTTTCTTTTCCTTAAAAAGTCTTACTAGAAATTGATCTATTTTGCAATTATCTTCAAGGACCTGTTATAAGAAAATATTTCTTTATTCTTCTTATTTATATCTCTTTAATGAGTTTAGCTTTTATAATTTATTATTTTTTACTACATTTTTTATTGGGTTTCATTACTGTTTTCTTTAATAATGAAAGCATTTACGGTTATAAATTTTTTTCTGGATATAGCTTTTGTTGTGTTCCTTACAGGTCTTACCATAACATTTTCAAGACTTTCTGGCTATAATTTTTCAGAGAGTTTTCATTTCATTGAACCAAGCATTATCTAAAAGTATGTTAATTAGTAGTGATTAAGATTTATTAGTCACATTTCATGTTTTTATTTCTAATTTTATTGTCTCAATATCAAAAGAAGTGCCCTATTAAATCCTTATTGAAGTTTTTTGTTAAGGTATTATTTGAGGGTAAATCAATTTTAAATGTTTCATAGACATTATAAACAACATTTTTCATTTAGTGGACATGAGTTTTTTATATGTCTCTATTAATCAAGTTTTCATTGCAGTATTTAACTTCTCTGCATTTTGTTTGTTTATAAGCCGCATTGTTTTCAAAGGCTTTTCTTCTATTACACATTTAATTACCTTAGCAAAAATAGTCCCATTTTCTACGTAGAATTTCTTCAGATGACCTTCAAAATTGCCTCATTTCTTTTTCTTCTTTCAAATATTCTTGACTTTTAGCCTGGACAGGAGTAAGGGGTGGAGGTGAGGGGGACCAAGGAAAATAAATAGAGAATAGCATTGTATCAGTGAAATGTGTGGATATTACTCTGGTTTCTTCACTCAGGAATATTTATTTTCCTTCAGTTCCATAAGAAACCTCCTTCAAGTTTCCTTACTGCCCTCTTCTGATCAATGGTCTAATATACAGAGTAGTCATGTATAGATACATACATGACCAGCCATATTGCTTATTCTTTAACACAGAGTATTGTCTTTTAAAGGAGCTATGTTATTTTCCTTGGATTATAACATTAAAAATATGTTAAACCAATTTAGTAATGATGTTCTCATTTGGTAATCATTTTTCCTTTCTGGTAATAAAAACCCAACCATGTTTTCTAAGATCAAATTCTAAAAACAATTGTTATTATATGAATAATAATCTCAAAACAAAGCTAACAGTATCAGATATATTTCTATCAAATAAAAATCAGAAACCTCTTAAAAATTCTAAAAAGCACTTATAAAATTAGAAGTCTGTCCCTCTGCATACTGTGAATGATCTGCTAAAATGAATCTGCTAACATCAGTCTGCATCAGTCAATCTGCTTGATGATCCCATGCTTTTCATGCAGACCTGTCTGAAACTCTTGTGGGTTCCAACCATCAGTGACCTAAAAGGACACTACAGCTTGGGTACCACTAACTTATGTTGGATTCTAAGACAACTTCTATTCAATGTAAGGTAAAGAATTTAAGCTGATCATAACGAGGTATGACAACCATATTTGACTAATCTACAAAGAAGAATATGTAATTGCAATAGTAATGGGACAAGCCACCCGATTAATTAGCAGCAAATTAGACAGATTGCCTTGGAAGTTTTCCAAGAGTAGAAGTGTTTCTGGTGCTTTGCTTCAAAAGCAGGGCAGAGCAAACTTCCTTAATCCCCTTGGATAGAGAAAAGTTTGATTTTTCATTCTTAAATTTTATATTTCATAATCTAATCCACAATTGAAGCAGAATTGCGGGACAGAGAAACTAGGCTGTTTATGTTTAAATTATGAGTCTCGTAACCTGTGATGATTATTGTGATTTTGAGGGAGATTTTTGGGTGTTTCGTCTATCTGTGAATGGTAATGGAAATATTATAACTTTGTACACTATAAAATGTGTTCATGCACAGCTCATTTGAGTCTAACAACAGTCTCCAAGATATTTTCTCCTCCATGTTACGGTGAGGCAACAGTGAGGAATCTTCTGGGTTGTCAAACAGTACACTCTTGCCAGAGCCAGTGCATTACCATGGGGCAAGCTGTGAGTCAGGCTTTCCCTCCCCGATGCTGCCAACACAGCAGTGGGGTGCACCCTCTGTCCCATACGGTAACTGGAATAGAAACAAAAGTGAACTTAGCCAGGGCAAAAAAAAAAAAAAAAAAATGTAACCTTCACCTAAGCTCCTTTCTTTCTTGCGGTGTCTAGTCTTTTAGTAGGAGAAAATAGAAGCAGTGGATTTCAGGTTTAAAGATATCTTGAAGTACTACACAGTCAAGAAAATGCTTCCTCCCCCTTAGCGTGGGTGTTGCTGGTGAAGAGCATTGGAAATAGCTGCTTACTATAACTTCATGTCGAACTCATTCACAGTTATGGAGGGAACCTGATCCTCCTTGTTTTTATCTCAAAACAAAGTGCTATTTGGTTTGAAAAATTAAGTAATCCGATGCCATATTAAATTTCTATAGTGCTCCTGGGTCCTTGCTGAAACACCTTTCAGTTCTAGTAACTTAACTGTGTTTTCGAATACCATGGAAATACAGAAGACATAACAAAACAACCACTATAACAAAATTCCCCCCAGTCTGTTATATTATGTGACTTATTTACCTCTGTTCACACAATAGTGTGTCAAAATCCCAAATTTCACTCAGAAGGGAAGATGGATTGGTTTTGTTTTCTAGTCTCCAGAAGAGGAGTTGAGATGTCAGGAGAAAAGTACCTCTCTCCATCACCAGAGGAAGCTAATCAAGGAAAAATGTCTGCTGGCAGCATAGACATTAATCTCCAGCGGGATCATGGGCCTGTTATGAGGTGTAACTAATCGCATCGTTGTGACTCATCTTGGTCTGTAATACCACGCTGCACAGTGACATCAGTGGTTGTGTGAGATGGATGTTGCACGTAAAGGAAAAAATACTCTTCAGCTGGAATATTGCAAGCCTGTGCATGACATGGTGACAGCCGGCAGTAAATGCAGCTCCTGTTTCTCCACAATAACGTTTGCCACCTCCTGTCATCACTGTGTTTCTGGCACAGTCTGGAGCGGTCATCATGGGGCAGTTTCAGACCCGCAGGTTGTTAGAACAGCTTAGCTCTCAAAAATGACCTATGTCAAGATGCTCCATGGTTGTCTACACAGGTCCACTTTGGCACCGAGTCCAGATGCTCAGGAAAGTTTTTAAAAAGAATCCTAAAGTGTTTATATACCACATCTTCTTTATCCATTCATCTGTTGAGGGACATCTGGGCTCTTTCTGTAGTTTGGCTATTGTGGACATTGCTGCTATAAATATTCAGCTGCACATGCCCCTTCAGACCACTATGTTTGTATCTTTAGGGTACCCCTGAAACAAATAATACATTATATGTTAATTTAAAAAAAAAAGAAATATTATTTATCAGTAAGAATAAATGAACTATCAGCTTTAAAAAAAATGAATCCTAAAGTATTAATTCAGGGTCTTCACAAACTTTTGGTTTCTGGAACAGTTCTTCCAACATTTTCTCTACAGAAGAAAAGTGTATTGTGATCTCTTGGTACATGTAAAGTGCATGATACACATACATTTTGATGTGTCGGTCAGTTATCCACTAACAGATAACTGGTGGAGTAGAAAAAAACAACCAGATGGGATGAGACAGAAGGCCTCAGGCTGGCCCTGGCTTGGGCATGGGGCTGCCATTGCTGGGAAAAGAAGGCCTTTGGGCTTCAAAAGAGGGGGTTCCACTCTTTGACGTCTCTCTCTATCTTAAAATTATAACGCTTTTTAAAAAATGTATCTATTCAAAAGTTTCCTCATGCTTCTTTTCTACTACACTGGAAATCCTTTAAGAGTCAAGAACTAAGGCAATAAATTTTTTTAACATATTTTGAAGTTCTAAATTTTAAAATAATTTTTGAATATCTTTAAACAGTTGAGTGTTTTAAATTTAAAAGTGTCTTCTGAATGTTTATATTTTAAAAAGCAAATTAACAGAAAAGACAATATATATTTTAAAGGAGCAGGAGTTAGACGTATGTGCCATGTACCTGGTATGCAATAGTTACCGAAACTAGAAACAGAATTTACTTAGAATTTCCTGGTAGCAAAAGTGATAGAGGAAATAATGGGCTATATGTTCATTTGTTAATTTATTTCAAAAGAACCACATATATTTTTCTAGAGAAGTAAGCATTTCCTGGTAATAAATACTCCTAGACTGATAAATATACACTGATGCTAATTGAAACATTTTCACAAGGACAATGATATGTACTAGAGAAATAAAATTTGGTAAGACAAATGCCATTCTGTGTAAGCAGTTTGTATATCTATCAATCGGAACAATATGCTAGCATTTAGATGTTGACCCGTGCTGTGCTTTCTTTTCTCCACAGTAAAGACTGTTCTTATATTCTTAATCAGTGTCTCTAATTTTATTTTTCAGAATGACAAATCCCCGGGGCGATCGGCAAGTCGATCAAGTAATATTTCAAAAGTAGGTAAACTGTATTACTTAATTGTTTATTGATTTCCATATCTTATGAGTTCAAGTAAATATTTTATAATGTTTAACCTATAATTGTTATCTGTGAGCAGTACACAATTATGGCTTGTTAATAGTTTTAACTATTTTGAGCTTTTGCTGTGATAAGAGGACACAATTTCACACAACAAAATAAGTCGTCATTTTTCCTTTTCAGCGCTATATGCAAAAGATAATTTGTTACTTTTAGAATGTCATGCAAAGTATGTTTTTTTTTTTCTCTCTTACTTCAAACATCATGGAGCTGTCACATTCCCAACTTGAAACTGTATCAACACTCATGGTACAATTTCCATAAATTCAGTTTTTCTACAAGTTTGGACTCATCTATGCTCATATTAACCAGGACCAGTTTTAGAAACAACTTAAGACATTAGTTTAGTCATATTTGTTTTATAGAGTCAATGGATGAAGAAAACAAACTACTCCCTAGACCGTCTATAAATTTAAGCAAAACACCAGAGTGTCAAAAAGATTATGGCATGGCAGAGATAACTCTAGATTTTTATAGTGCCTGGAAATCAAAAATCAAAAGCTATTCTCTAAAATGAGACACAATGCAATGTACAGACTTTGTGTTCAGGGAATGAGAAATCACTTAGAGCCATTTGTCAAATCAGAAAACTATGGACTTCCAAAAATGTAATTCAGACAAAGATGGATTTCCCATGACTGGAACTTGTTCTGTGGGGCCACTCACTTGCCAGCACCCTCCACAGCCCTGAGCTTAATTTTATATATTTTGTAACTTTATATTATTTTCCTTCAAGAGAACCCCCCAAATAGTTGGCAACTACAGACACTGTAGAACACAGACCCACTTCAAGGTTAGGGAAGTGTTTTGTTTTGTTTTCAGAAACAAAGAACTCCATTACTCATGGAAAAATAGCAATAGCCAGAGCATCAGCATCTTCTTTAGCTGGTTCCTGAGGCCGGTTCTTGGGAGACGATGCCAAGATGGCCGGGTGACTCCTCCAAACACAGTGGATTGGTTATAGGAGTGCAACCCTACACAGGAAACTCTCCTATTTTCAGCAGATAGGAAGTATGCCTGTCCCTTGCTCTGTGAGACAACATCTCTGTGTTACAATGCTATGCCTTATAAAAGTATCTTTAAAAAGACAGTCCAGAGCTAAAGCAGGCAACGAATCTGCTAACAAGACGTGCAGAGAGAGATGCAAGAGAACCATAGACAATCACATCTCAGCACATGGGACTGAACATTTATAATTACATTCAAATCCAAGTGCTTTTGTGGATATTCGAGAGCCAGTGTGGTCTAGGACTAATTCTAGAGAAGGAGGATCTGAGTGTCCGTTGCTGTACTGTCACTATTTATGTGACCGTGAGACCATCACTTAACATCCCTGAGATAGAGTTGCCTCCACTGTGACACGAGGGTGATATTATCAGTCCCTTGGAAGCTTCCATAAGTAGGTATAAATTAAAACAATTCCTTGAAAATGTGTGTCATCTTAGTCGTGTCATGAAGAACCTTGCCTGCAACTGAAGAACATTGTCGTCTTTCTAGACTTGAATGTTAATGTCAACCTGGATACTTGCAAACATACCCACAACTCCTTTGTCATGCCGGATACTGTCTCGTGATCCAGGGGTACAGTGATATTGCATTTCCAAGCTGATGTTTGAGTTTGGCATAAGGCAGACTGTTAATAACTTTTAGCCTTTTAACTTCTTTGAGAAATAAAGAAGTCAGGAGTGTAGTTTCCCTTCTGTGAGTTCTTCCAGGCTCTGATATGTATTAATTGCATCCCTGTGTGGGAGACAATTAATGACAAAAATGCATTATATTCAGAGGGAAATGAAAAGCTCTCTTTTTAAATAATCTAGTTGCACAATAGCAAAAAAGTCAACTATCAGACATCCATAGAGATAAAAAGATTGCTGTGTGCATGTTTATTTTTTAAGCCAATATGACTTTCCTTTTATTCATTCTCAGAATGACAGTCACAAGTGCTAAACACGTTGAGTCCTCACTACTTTTTCATGAATTATTAAGTGACAAAATTTTCATTAGGACCATGTAACCTACCGAGTGTGAAATGGTAAAATCTAGCAATGTTTGAATCCTTAACTTTTAAAGTGGTGGAGAAAAAAAAATCAAAGCAGAACCAGGATACTTTGTCTCTTTAAGTCCTCTGGACTTCATCCCATGTGGCTTTTCCTTTTCCTGATTTTGCTTTGTAACCTTTCACTGTAATAAATCGTAGCTGTGATTATGACCATAAGCTTAGTCCTATGAACTTCCTAGAAAAATCACTGAAACTGGGTGTGGCCATGGGAACGATTCCCTTCCACATTAGCCAAAAAGTGTAGACAGAAGGCTATGGGAGTTGAGAGAATGATCACTTCCCTTTGGTGAAGACAGGATGTATCCAGAGATGGTTTCTTAGAAGAATGTTATATAAACAGAGCCTCGAAGAATGGGTGTGACTTGATTTGTTTAAAAGGATATAAAGCACAAAAAGTGGAAGCTGGAAAACATGGATTATGAAGAGAAAGATACATAACTCATTTTAGGGGCCTTTGAGATGGAACTTTGAATAATAAGATATACTCTCTTTAGTCACAACATGCAAGTGTTAGCTGTCTTGATAACACAGGGATGGATTTAGAACCCATCAAGATCCTCAAGGCTTTTTTTAGTAAATATGTATGAAACTGAACATTATGATTTTTGCTCCTCAGGATTGTATAAACATGATCCCGCAGTTGTGAATATGAAATATCCAAGGATGGGATAAATAACAAATATCGAATTGCTAATGAACATTAAAAATGTTCTCGTGGTCTTTATCTCTGAATCTTTTTATCCTGTGTTATTTAATTGTAATTATACCTTGCATGTTATATTTCCAGTTTTCTGGCCATTCCAGAATTTTTTCTTAGTTTATCTTTCTAGTTTGTTTTAGGACACATAAGACAGACCTGTGACTTTATTTTTTCTTATTCTAATAGGATTTGTGTGCATTAGATATGTTAAAGTTGAGTCAAAAGCTACAGAGAAGCTATATAGGTTTAAAACAATGTATGTGAGACTGTCAAAATATCTTCAGTGTGAACAAAGCGGCATTCCTTTATCCACACTTACTTTTTTTGTTTGTTTTTTTGAAAAGCTGCTTTTGATATTAATGCTGGTTGCTGCTTTTTAACACACCCACGGCGCCCAAATAGGTTCCTCAAGATGTGAAATTAGCCAAATTTGGCCTTTCTTTTATTTCTTCTAGGGTGAGGAATCATTATATTCAACTAGCAACAGCATATTACATATTTCACAAGAAAAACCATTCAAAAGCAAACTGTCAAAAGGAAAGAAAGCCTTGTACTTTCAATTTCAAATCAACATCTAGAATTTTCTTTTAAATAAAACACTTGGAGGCTTTTTGGTCTATGTGGGAAGCAGCTCACAAAATCTAATCTACTTATGAAGAGAAACTCAAATGCCACCACATTAACAAAATATTTCAGTTAGTTTCTATCACTTCCTGTTATATTCTCTAGACTTCATTTACTTGAAAAATGTTCATTGAAATTGTTCTGTTGGTCTTTTCCTAGAAATACCATAGAGAATGTTAGGTAAAGATGGTTATGTGGTGTATAAAATAATATCCCTAAGGCTTCCTCCTCTCTTGTTCATGGACCCTAGTTTATTCTGCAGTAAATGAAGATCCACGGCAGGGTCAATACAATTTATTCAACAAATATTTTTTATGGATATATTGTGTACAAGTCATTATATAAGTCATGGCATTTTAAATAGATCTTTTCTTTTAATCAAATACATGCTTTGATTTTGCTTTTGTAAATCTTTATCTCTCCATATTTTGCCAGATTTGCCTTTCTAAAATTTCAATGTATTTCCACCAAGGTTAAGATGAAAGTGTTTCCTAAATGGAAAATGTATTGGGAATTCTTTCAGCTGAACCTGAGCCATACATTTGCCTCTCTGAACAGGTGTTTAATGTTCTGACTTATTTAGATATCCATTTTGGTTTGTTTATACAGGGGGCCTATAAATCAGTCATGCCCTCAGACTACATACATTTAGTGGGTAAGTTTGATAGATAAAATGGGATGTATACTTAGGAAACAACTGGAAATGAGGTAAACTAATTTGAGAACTGTCATAGAGCCTGAGTCAAGGTCTGTCCTGAGACCAAACCTAAGTAAATGAGTATAAATTTAGTTGAATTGGTAAAAAGAATGGTGGAAGATAAAGAAAACCTGAAACCTTATATCCTGAAGCTTTTCCTTTATATACATTGACTCCTTAGGTCATCTCATCTAATCTCGTGACTATATAGAATCAATATGCCAACAACTCTCAAATAGCTACTTCTTGCCCAGATGTCTGCTGTGAATTCCAGACCCAAATATCCTACTTAAACTTTCATGTCAGTGTGCAATAGGAATCTGTCTTAGGTCAGATTGCCAAGAAATAGATTCTAAAATGAGATTTTTTTTTTTTTGCAATATTTTACTATGGAGAAACCTTAGAAACTTAGGAGCAGCTATCAGAGGAGTGGGAGAAGTAGGACAGGGAAAAAGAGGAAGTCAAGAAAATTTCCCCTGATCCTGCAAGGAGACCCTACAGTATAAAATGAACTGAAAGCTGTTCCCACCTGAGGCATTCATCTTTCCATACCAACCATTCACTAGCTCAAGGGCTCCTTGAGAGAGGGTACCTTCCAGGCATTTTGACTCCATCACATGCAGGTATAACTGTCTAAGAAGCCGAGGGCATTTCTCCAAAGAGAGAATCAAAGTTTCAGGACTTCAGGCACAAAATTGCCCAGAAGCTGAAAGAGGCCAGGCTGGATTCTGGTGGAATGCTGAGAGCATCTGCTGTGGCCCATCATCTGCACTGCTCAGATCCATATAAACTCATTCCATCCTGTCATGGATACTTATAGATGATGATTGGTCATAATTTCTGAGGGAAAAAATGGAAGGCATGGATTAGCAGAACAGGCTCTTGCTTTGGAGTTGCCAAAGCCATAGCTAATCCACCATCTTCTCCTACCACTCATTCCAAATATCCCTCCTTCTTAATGATCTGTTCTCTCAGGCCAGGTGGCTTGCTGGGGAAGTGTCTCTGACCTCCAGTCTTGATTGCTGTGCTTTTAATGGGATATGGTTGCTATAATCAAACATTTGAAGTTAATCCAGGACATGGCTGAGTAAAAAAATGCTTCAATGGATCCCCCAAGTTTTAAAATATGCCTTGCTTCATCACACTACTGGGTATTTACCCTAAAGATACAAATGTAGTGATCTGAAGGGGCACGTGCACCCGAATGTTTATAGCAGCAATGTCCACAATAGCCAAACTATGGAAAGAACCTAGATGTCCATCAACAGATGAATGGATAAAGAAGATGTGGTATATATACACAATGGAATACTATGCAGCCATCAAAAGAAATGAAATCTTGCCATTTGCGACAACATGGGTGGAAATAGAGGGTATTATGCTTAGCAAAATAAGTCAATCAGAGAAAGACAATTATCATATGATCTCCCTGATATGAGGAAGTTGAGAGGCAAAATGGGGGGTTTGGGGGGTAGGGAAGTTAAAAATGAAACAAGATGGGATTGGGAGGGAGAGAAACCATAAAAGACTTAATCTCACAAAAGCAACTGAGGGTTGCCCGGGGGAGGGGGGAGGGAGAGGGTGGTTCGGTTATGGACATTAGGGAAGGTATGTGCTGTGGTGAGTGCTGCAAAATGTGTAAACCTGGCGATTCACAGACCTGTACCCCTGGGGCTAATAGTACATTATATGTTAATAAAAAATAAAAAATTTTAAAAATAATAATAAAATATGTCTTGCTTCTTCATCATGTAGCAGCAGCCCTCCCTCCTCGTATCGGACAAGGGCCAATTGTTCAGTGAGTGGTTGCTCTGCTTACTAGACAATATAACTTATGTTATCAAGTTCATGAGGGAGATCTCCAGTCACATGGTCAGCTGATGGCCATGGAGGTCAGACCTTTGGTTTTTCTAGAGCCAAGTAACATGCCAGGAGCTACTTTCCATGAAGAGAACTCTGCTGCAATAAGATGGCCTTGATCTAGAACACTAAGGTTTTCACAGCAATTTTCCATTCAGGGCTTGATGGAGAACCCACACTATGTTCTTATTTACCACGGTACCTCTAATATTATAGGACTTACTACTTATTATGACTCTGGCTTCGAGTTTACTTACACTAAAGACAAAACTGCTGCAGAAACTTCTCTCATTCTTGACCCATCTCAATGTTGGTAGCCTTCTGAGTCATCTGATAAAGGATTTAAGCATTATTGCAAAGTGTGGTCTTTGCCCTCTCTAAAACCCAAGCACTCCTACCAAGCACACTGGGTCTTTCTTGCAAAATTTGTCCTTCACTCTGAGTGGAATGTATTAACAGGCACAACACAGCGGAACCCCTACAATTTTCACTGATTAAGCCTGCTCCTGTATGCTCGTAGGATTTTTCTCCTGTGCTCTAGAAAACACTTGTCCGAATAAGGCATTCAGATGATTGGCCTTAACTGCTCATTAGAGCTGATTAACATGATACCAGCATACAGTAAACTAATCTGATGTTTGACCATTGTCAATCGATCTTGTGACAAATCCCTGGGGCAGGGCCAGGAATGTATACTGATGTCCATATCAGGTGAACGCAAGCTGCCTTTGATCCAGCCTTGATTCATTTGTGATGAATATTAAAAAGAACACATTATTGGACCAGTAGCTTCATACTACACGACAGACCTCCACACCACACTGTGCTGATCCGCTCTAATAATGACAGTACACAAGGCACAGTAGCTGCAATTAGAGCTCCTGCCTGGTTCCATTTGCCATTGTCTACTGTCATTTGCCTGCCCTACAGGTTTCTATTTCAGGGAACAGCCTGAAAAATTAAAGGGTGACACAATAGAAACAATCACCCTTATATCCTTTCAAGCCTGTTTTTCCCACAACAGCCAAAATGATTCTTTGTGAGTATAAATCAGATAGTGTCTTGCTCCTGTTTAAACCTTCCAGTGGTTTCCTGTATCACTCAGAGTAAAAATATAAATCTTTACATTGGCCAAGGAGCCCTAACAGAGCCCTGCACTATCTCTCTAATTGTATTTCTTCTCGCTCTCCTGCCAGAGTCACTGAGCTCCAGACACACTGACCTGATGTTGTTCCTCAAACACAAGGTTTTGCTGTGGGGCATTCACCCTCCACGCTCCTGCTGCTCAAAGTGCTCATTCCTTGGATAGCTGCATGATCAGCTGCCTGCATTGTTTTACATATCTACTTAGACACCATCTTGTCAGTGAGGACATATCTCCTTTCCTGCGGTATTTTTAAGGATTTTATTATAATCTATAATTTTTATATTTTCCTATGTGTCTAATTTAAGCTCTAAGAGAATAAGAACTTTGTTTCTTTATTCAATGCTGCTTCCTCAGCGCCTAGAAAATTGACTAGTAAGTAGAATACCCTCAGTAAGTACGTGTCAAATGAATGAATAGAGACTGTTTTTTGTTGTTGTTGTTAGCTTTAGAACATATGCTCTTAACATGGAATGTGTAGATGGATATATAGAGCAGAGATCCTTGGATAGGCTAGTGCGTGAACATGTTACCAGTACACACAAAGTAGATAGAACATCTGTGTGTTTATGGTAGATACAATGGAGCCCATCCAAATGCTCAATACTAGCCACCCTCCCTCAGCTTCTTTGAATGTTTTCAGATCATTCACCAGCTGTCTTGCTCTTCAGAGATCTTTTTCCAAGTCAAGTGGTGGCCTTTGACCCTCCATATATAACACATGAGAAATTTTTCCTATTTTTTTAAATTTAAATTCATTTAGCCAACATATGGTACATCATTTGTTTTTGGTGTAGTTTCAATGATTCCTTAGTTGTGTATAACACCATGTGCTCATCATGTCATGTGCCCTCCTCACATGAGCATTTTTTAAAACCACACTTTAATAAGGTGCATCTATTGCAGAAGAGGTACTGAATAATCATGTGGAAAGGATCTCTTACCAAGTGGATTTCAGCCAGCCTGTGTCCTGAGTCTCTCTGCCCCCACCCCCCGACCCCGCCCTCTCCCATTACTGAGCCAAGGCCCATTAATAGAGGAGCCATGTTGTCAGAGAAGGAGGCTGTGCATGAACAACTATACCATGGTCTCTTCCTTACCCGGGGTGAATAAGCACTCTACCACTGAATGAATACTTAACTTGTCAGAAGCAGAGACTGATGTACAATCCCCCGAAGTAGTAGCATTTATGGAGAAGACCATCCAGCCACTTGATAGCAGCTCCATTGCATCAGCTGCCTTCCAGTTTGGGCTTGTCTCACGTGTAGGACTGGGATGAGGGTGAAGTAAGTGAAGCATGAGGCACGGACACAAAATTTAAAGGAGTACCAAAAAACTCTGCAATCAAGATAAACTTGAATGCAATACTTTAGGAATCAAATATCCTGCAAAAACTCCATGATAAATAAAATAACAACACTTTAAATAAAAACAGGATCAGTGTTATGTTAGGCCATGTGCAGCCAGAGGCAAAAGAAAAAATCCGTAATACTGGTTTTGCATTTATTGAAACTTTTCATATTTATTCATCATAGGTCTTTTACACTAACTTTTTTTTAAGTATTGCTTTCAATGTTTTTTTCTCTTGCTTACTGAATTTTTTGGTGCTCTCTTACATTATGAGCCCAAGGCAAGTGCCTCACTCCTTCACTCTCTTCTCAGCTCTCTACCTATCTACACTGAACTTATTTGCAATTATATAAAATTTAAAAATAATTTCTACAGTTGCACTGGCCACATTCAAGTGCTCAATAGTTACAAGTGGTTAGTGCTTGCCATATTGTACAACATAGAATGTTCCCATCCTCACAGAGCATTTGATCAGACACTGCTGCTGTAGAAAAGATGCTAAAGTCCTCTCTGAAAAGAAATAAGCGAATGTTACTTGGATGTTTTCAAAACACCTAGAAAAGTAATCCCAATCTGGACCAGAGGCAATACTACCTAAAATGTCAATTTGCAAGTTCTTCAATCCAGATTCCTGGCAAGTCAGCTTTGCTTGACTTAAGGAAATATTCTCATAACAAGAAATATTGAAGATTAGGAACTATTGATCATGAATGAGCCCCAGGAATTAATGATACAGCTTTAATTGTTGTGACTGTGATACTGTAGTAATGTGGGAACTTGTTTTTCCAGACCAGATCATAAAACAAAGGTGTGTCGGGGCGCCTGGGTGGCTCAGTGGGTTAAAGCCTCTGCCTTCGGCTCAGGTCATGGTCCCAGGGTCCCGGAATCGAGCCCCGCATTGGGCTCTCTGCTCAGCGGGGAGCCTGCTTCCTCCTCTCTCTCTCTGCCTGCCTCTCTGCCTACCTGTGATCTCTATCTGTCAAATAAATAAATAAAATCTTAAAAAAAAAAAAGTGTGCCAGTATTTGGTTCCCATAATAATTCTGAATGGAAATGAATAACGTGTGGTTTTGTGGTGCTGGGGTGAGAATCATCTCCCACCACTGATCAACTGTGAGCAGAACAAAAAGCAACCTTGCAGTGGTAGTTTCTTTTCCAATGAAAAAGTTTTATTTTAAATGAGGATGATTGCATTTAATTTAATTCTAATTTTTACAGATACTCATATATTTCAGTGTAATGAATCTCTGATGATTAGAGATAAATTAGAGATTAGAAATAAAAGCATACATTTAAAGTTTAACTAGGCATGAAATGTGGAATGTTGGGGGCTGGGGATAGAAGATGGTATAAGAGAAATGAATGCTGTCTATTGATACTCTAAGCAGTCATAACTTCTTCCCTCTGGATTTCCTCAACTAAATATTTAATACAAGAAAAATTTATCTGAAGCCAAATTGGTGTTATCTTTGAGTATCTTTAATGTCCATAAACTATACAAAATTTCTTTAAATTTACATTATCTAACATGGTAGTTTGATGGTTGCACCCTTGAATTTTTCACCTATGATTTTATTTTAGGAAATAATTTAACTGTATAGGTTTCCCCATTCCTAACAAAAGCTACATTTAGTGCCAGCAATTCTAAAGTTTGATCAGTGAAGGAATTGGAGATATTATAGTTCAAATACTACAAGTAAATAAGAGAAAATTGTTTAAATCATTGAAAACCAAAGAAATCAAGAGTTTTTGATCATCTTTAACCTATTTACACAAAAGGTGGTATGTTTTCCACAGGATTACACCAACATCTCTCACTGCTTCTCTCCTTTTCTGTTATCTCTTGTATTATTAGATAGTAGTTGTCTTTTTAATTTTTTTTAATGGCCTTGGCTCTTTTTCTCTTTTGTTCCGTTACAATTAAATCCGGGGTTTCTTTTTGCTTCTCCCAGAACCATTTTATTTGGTTACTTGCTACCATTTGTTTCCTTTCAGTGTCCTTCATCATCCCCTATTTTTGAGCCCTTTCCATGTATCCTACAGTGAATTGAATGTTGGCAGCTGTGCTGTTAATGTAATTAATGTGCATAGTCAATTTGGATTGACTAGGCCAAATAAATCTACTTTGAGACTTAAACTATCCAGTTTGGCTGTCTTTGTTGATCAGATTAGCTGGGTAATTGTCAAACCTCTATCCCACTAATTACTTCAGAGATACGTAATGTTTTCCCTCATTTGATTCACATTTCATTGAAATTTACAATCAAAACTTTATGAAGGAATAGTGACATATAAATAGCACCAGTTTAAGATGAAATTCAATAACCACTTGCATCATTTTATCTCATCTTTGTATTGAAGTAAGGAAAGGGAAAAGTTATAAGAAAACATTTTTCTTGCTGCCACTAAAGAAAAGATGAATGACAGGAGCTTTATATCCATAAACTCATAAACATCATACTTCCCCTCACAACAGACAGACACTCTCAGACATAGTAACTTTTTTATTTTTACCTTTAAAAATGGAAGTAGAGGGGCACCTGGGTGGCTCAGTGGGTTAAAGCCTCTGCCTTCGGCTCAGGTCATGATCCCAGGGTCCTGGGATCGAGCCCCACATCGGGCTCTCTGCTCAGCGGGGAGCCTGCTTCCCTTCCTCTCTCTCTGCCTGCCTCTCTGCCTCCTTGCGATCTCGCTCTGTCAAATAAATAAATAAAATCTTTTTAAAAAATAAATAAATAAAAATGAAAGTAGAACAATTAATTACTCTTTGGCTCACCATAGGCCTTCAGTCCGCCAGAAGGAAAACTACAATAAATGAGTATTTTATTTATGTACACAGCAAACGTATCTTTTGTTCTTTTTTTGTGATAGGTGAAAAAAACATAGGTTCTTACCTCTTATAACATACATTGAATCTGAGAGGCTATTAGGTAACCCAATGATTACTGTCCCATGTAAAGTGCTATTTGATTCCTCAACTTGGCATTTCTACTATGTCAAGATGATTTTGTTTGAAATAAGAAAAACAGAATACTAAGATTGCTTTTTGTGCCTGCCCATCCTAAAAACTAGACAAAACATATACACCAGAAAGCTAACAAATTTGCAGGTCTCTAGTCCATGTGCTGCAGAATAAATTTTACATGGTTGGGAAAGACTTCTAATGGAAGAATTTGGTTTTGTGAAAACATCTGTTCTGAGAAGAGAAGTAGATGGCTAAAAGTAGTAAAAATAGTAATTATTGAATGGTTCTGCAAATAATTCATTTGAAGAAAAAATACTCATAGTTTTTTTACAGTGAATTTTAATGACAGATTTATTCTGTACATGACCATACACTATATAAAAGAGCATTTTTATTATGTCACCTGAGTCTTTGACTTGCTTTTGTCCCCTAAATAGATAAATACAATGACAATACAGCTCAAATTTATTGAAAATCTGTGTGTTAAGCACTGAGGTCAACGTTTAACCCAGGAGATGTAGTATTTAGAAAGTCAGACCTTATGACAGAGATAGTTTAGTGAATATATATATTCAGGGTATTTAAAGGAAATTTTAAGAAAAATATTAACAGAAATGTGGCCCATCCATCCATCTCTCCACCTGCTTTATTCCCTACATGTTCATTCACCCAGATGTGAATCCAAATGAGGAATAGAACAACATGTACTTTATACACAAGTCTTTCTGTCCAAGTATGAAGACAAGCTTTGCTTACTACTTAATACATAGTAAAATTATGTTTTTTAACATAATGATGAATTATTGAACACTACATCTGAAACTAATGATGTACTACATGTTGGCTAATTGAATTGAATTAAATAAATAAACAAATAAATAAATAAATAAAATTATATCTGAGGTAGAAAATTATTTTATATTGAAAATTATTTTTATTAGTACAACGCAAGATTGGGCTTTAAGCTTCCTGAGGTGAACCTTTAGTATGTCTTATTAATATTAATCAGGATTAGTGATCATTTGCTAGGTGTCATTTCTTAAGGACCTACGATGTGTCAAGCATCCTAATTGGTCTTATATGTCTATTATCACTAACCCAGAGGGGAACCTTTTTAGATGGGTTTACAATTTAAAGATTTTCTAATCTTAAGTCTTAGATTAAGCAATTTACCCTAACTCTCAAAACAAGTTAGGGGCAGCACCTGGATTTTTAACCTAGGTATTATACTCAAAAAGTTACTTATCCACTATCTAATGTGCCAGACTACTCCCACTGTCATCTCCGACTTGTCTTTAGTGTGACACACACAGAAGTGTGAATGGCCATCACAGACTATGTAGGACTCACCCTATGGAAGAAAGGGAAGTGATTTCAAAAATAATTGGATAATTGATGTGGTCATATTAAGAAAAGATTTGAGGTGCCTTCTTTTGGTAGCACAGTAGAAAGCCATTGAGGTTTCTTGGGAAGGGGAAAGACATACTAAAAATGGCATTTTAAAAAATGAATTGTAAGCCTGTCACATGTTGTATTTAAAACGTATGCATGATCTAACCTTAGAAAAGTTTTGAACACAAATACTGAATGCTGGTTAATGATATGCATTCTGAATTTTGTTCTATTATTTACGAATGAATTATTTAGTAATGAAGTGTACTTCTGTGTGCAACTTACTTTGATATGAATCACAAAAATAAGAAGATTTGTGCATGGATGATATATGATAACATAGAATTAGCAATATGTTAGAAATCTGGGTATTGATATACTTGTGTTACTGCATAATCCTTTGCTTTGATGTATATTTGAAAATTTTCATAAGATGCTAGGAAAAACTGAAATAGCCATATCAATATGTAGGGTAGATTGGAGGAGCATAGAGTAACGTTCAGCGATTTTATAGTAAACGGGATATGCACTGTTGAGTACCTGGAGAAGTTAGTGAAAATGGCTAAGTAGTATTGATCACGATTAATATTTAACGTAAAGAAATGAGTTACATTTAACAAAACTGGAAATAAGGGATTTAAAAAAAAAAAAAAAGATGAATCTTATTGAGAGATTCCAGGCTGTTAAAAGAACAAATGGGGGTGTTTTCATAATCTGGCATTAAAGTCCTTGATGTGATAGGTACCCAAATGGCTGCCTTTCCTTTGAGGCACTTCTGTAGCAGGTTTTTTTGGGAGACTTCCCAAACTCAAATTCTCTGTGACATTGGCAACATACTTTGTAACCGATACCTTGTGATTACTCTAAAGCTCATTTTACTGAATACACGATAAATATCCCATGCCACATGCTCTTCCTACAATGTGACATTCACATTCCTCTAACGAAGAAGGATCTATGTTCCTCCTCTTAAAACTAGGTGTACCTTCATCATTCCTTCAACCTGTTAAACATGGCAGAAGTGGTACTCTGTGTCTTTTAAGGCTAGGTCATAAGCGTCTGCTTAGTCCTTTCTCTCTCATGACACACTCGTTAAGAGCCCTGACATGATGATGTAAGAATACTGGCTGTCCTGAAGCTACCATGCTAAAAAGTGCACATAGAGGGTTCATATAGCGATAGAGATGCCTAAGGAGCCTCAGCTGTTCTGGCTTCCAGTGGTTGGAGTCTTCCCAATGCTGGTGGCAGAGGAGTGAGTGAATGAGCCTCCATGTGATTCTGCCCCCAGGCTTAGCCTCCCCAGTTTTCACCAAGTGAAACAGAGAGTTTTCTTGTTGATCACTGTCAAGATTACAGATTTGTGAGCTAAACAAATTTTATCATTTTAAACTACTACATTTAGGGATAATTTGTTACTAAGCCGTCATAAGCCGTACACACAGACTTTTTCCATTAAGTTCACTTTGTTCTAGCTGGAAGACCTGATTTCTTTTAAGACTACTTATGGCCCAAAAGAAACATGAATTCTTGTTCCTTAGCTGTGAAAATACCTCTTATTCCAACTAGTTTTCTCTCCCCACTCTGCAGTAGCGCCCAGATTCAGTTAATCTCTTTAAATTTTTGTCGGTGAAACAGACAGTAATCTTTATAGCTTCCAAAATCTGGACAATAAATATCAAACTCAGGCCAACCACCAGTCCTTATGTCACCTTTGTGCAAAGTAGAAAAAGGTACTACTTACCCACGATATTATATTTCCATCTATCATAAAAGCATCATAATATATACTGATTTTCTTAGAACAAAATATTACTGCCGCTTGATTAAGAATCATTTTACTATATTGAACTATGATGTCTGTAATAAGAATGACACCGCTAGAGGGCAGTGTACAATCTGTACACCACTGCACCTGCCAGTCTGAGAATTCTTCTCCAGGTTTTCCTAATTCTCTTTTCATTCAGCTTGAGATCAATGGAAGCGTTCTTCCAACCACACTATATAGCACTTCTTTCCTCTCAGTCTTTACATAGCCTGAAGATGCTTGGTGGTCTAGAAATGTCACAAAACTAGTTTTCAGGAACCATCTCTTACCAAGCCTTACATAAACACACAGCCCTTTAAAATATGGGGAATCTGCTAAAATAAAATAAGAAATTAAAAAAAAACTATGTTAACTATACTGGAATTAAAATTTTAAAAATAAAATACAAATATGGGAATACTCTTTACATTTCTAAAGTGCAGTTCAGAAACAAAAATAGTCCCATTTAACATGGTCCCGATAATATCTGGTTATTATTCATCTATTCATCAGTAATTATTGATTTCATATATATGTGTATATGAAATACATATACAAATATATATATATATATATATATATATATATATATATATACATACATATATATACACACACACATATACATACATACATATAGAGTTTGGAATAAGGTGTATTTTCACTGCTAAGGAATATATATATATGTATATGTGTGTGTATCTATATAAAAGACATAGTGCCAGGCCCCAGCAAAATAATGGAGAACCACAAAATTTACAGTGTAATAAGTTATTCGGGCAATCAAAATCATGCAATTATGTAATGGCAACTTTGATAAATATTAAGAAGGAATTTTAAGTGATAATGGAGCATCTTGGAGTATGGTCTGGATTGAGAATAGAGATTCAGGATTTATCCCACAGAGGTGTTGTTTCTAAATGTAAGAAACCATATTCATGGGGAGTAAAAGTATGAAAAAAAAGATCAGAAGTCTAAAGATAGAGGTGCAAGAAACACTTCTAGTTACACAGAGGAAGGATGGCAAGGAGCCCTGGAAGAACACAAGAAGTGGCAAAAGAGGTAGGAGCAACCGTGAGTGCTGAGTGAGTGGGGGGAATACCAAAAAGGAGAATGTTTACAGAAGGGGTGGTGTTCTAGAGAGCACTGTTCCTCAGAGAGTTTAGGGACAGTTAATACCAAGAAAAGATCATTAAGTCTGACAAACATGCCAGCACTCCTTATCTTCAACTACAGAAAAAGGATCTTGAGTTTTACGATAAAGATACCAGAAGGATTTTATAGCTTCACAAGGAAGAGGAACTCAAATGAGGATATGGATCTCAAAAGCCTTTCTGGGTAGTTTGAGCCCAAGCTGAGTTTTAAAAGGTAACGTAAGAGTTAAATTAAAAAGGAAGGTAGGAACATTGAGTACAAAGCTATAGGGAAGCAAAAGAGCATGCAAGACATGTTTGGGAGCTGCTAGTAGTTTGAAGCCAATGGTTACATTTGAAGGAATGACAGGGATGGAACTGGTAAAATAAGATCATGTCAGGGCTTTGGATTAACTTAAAAAATAGAGCTCTACCAAAAAAAAAAAAAAAAGAGGATCTGAAGCTAATGAGCTAATGATACTCTATATGTTGATTAATTGAATTTAGATAAAATAACATATTAAAAAAAGAAATAGAAATAAGGTTGGTCAACTGATCAATTTAGAAAAAGATAAGAGCAAGAGATCAATTAAAAAGGGAAAAAGGGAATGGCAGGGGGCACCTGGGTGGACTTAGTGGGTTAAGCCACTGCCTTCAGCTCAGGTCAAGATCTCAGGGTCCTGGGATCAAGCCCTGCATCGGGCTCTCTGCTCAGCAGGGAGCCTGCTTCCCCTCACCCCTCTGCCTGCCTCTCTGCCTACTTGTGATTTCTCTATCAAATAAATAAAATCTTAAAAAACAAAAAAGGGAATGGCCAAATGAAACATGGGAGTTTAAGAAGTGGTGATGGGGCACCTGGGTGGCTCAGTTGGTTAGGCATCTGCCCTCAGCTCATGTCATGATCCTGGGGTCCTAGGATTGAGCTCCATGTCAGGCTCCCTGCTGAGCAGGGAGTCTGCTTCTCCCTCTCCCACTACTGCTCCCCGATTGTGCTTTCTCTCTAGCTCTCACAAATAAATAAATAAATAAGTAAATCTTTAAAAAGAGAGAGAGAGAGAGAGAGAGAGAGAAAGAAGTGGAGAAAAATTTGAGCTAGTCTCCCCCCCCACCCCCCAGTGTTCCAAGATTCACTGTTTATGCATCACACTGAGCTATCCCTTAAAAGGCCAAATATATAGGATTTGAAGACTCTGGAGTTTGGGGGCTAGATGAAGAGGGAACCTAGGTTTCCATCTTCATTACCAAGATGAATGTGTGGGACATGTACTGCCGTTCACTGCTAAATAGGACACAGGTATGGGAGAATATGGGGTTGAGGTAGTCTGGGTTTTCTAAATGGCAGTAGGCTCTAGGCAGAACGATCTGGCTATAAGAAAAAAAAAAAAAGACATATCAGTATATACTCAGAGATTTTTTTTTTTTTCCTGAAAAATGATCCATTTAGGGTGTCTTTAAATCTGGGAAAGTATTCTTAGGAAATCCAATGATCTTTTGCAACTCATGACACAAGTTGAAACATAAAGCACAGAAATTTTCATTTCACATTCTCCCAAAGCACTCTGGCAGGAAGGAAAAGAATTTCGAATCTCTTTTTTCAATTGATTTGAGTGTTGTGACAGCCAGACAACCACACTTAATGATTTACGGCCATACTCAAGAGTCTACCATACAACTGAATTCCTCTGCCCAGATGCCACGCCACACTGCCAAATGTTAATGCCCTGTGTACATGACTCTATAGTCCATGTGATCAGTTTTGAGAAATCAGCAGAGCTGTAGAAATAAAATGTTCATTTCTTAAGTGGTATTTACTGCAGAAAGTGGTTTTATCTAAAAGGAGCTGCTTTCACGCCTAGGCAAAAGTTAAAAGTCACTGTGGTTATCTTGCTGACTGAACAAGCTGATAAATAAGACTATTAATATGTGGACAAACAAAGCATGGACCAAATTTCATTAGATTTCCATAATTCCAAGAATCCAATACCATGAAAGAAGATGTAGAAAAATCTAAGGTAGTCCTAAAAGCATAAAGTAAGCCCCAAAGAGACACAGACAATAAAGAGAACAGTATTCGATGTACTGCTGTCAGCTGTGTTCCATATAACTCACACAAACAGCTTATTCTCTGTGCAGGAAATGCTCCAGGATAGTGGAAGAGATATACTGAGTGTTTATTCTAAAATTACGTAGTGTGAGACTTAAGACATTTGTTTCCTTAAAGGAGTCTACCTGACATTTGAACTTCCTTATAAAATTGCTTTAAATATGTATCAGCTTGGAGGGCCTACCAAAATAGAATAATGCATTTTCAATTTAGTCTTGGTTACACTTGACCTGTTTTAAAGTGTTTCCTTAATGAAATGGAAGCTATACCAAAATTAATTCTATGAAAGTGGCAGAGCAGGTTCTGTGTTATTTAATCATAATGCATACCATCCACTTTGCCCGAGTGTAGAAACAATGCAGAGATGGTGATTGCTTTAATCTGGCAGGCCTGATAACATTGTCATAATAATCAAAACGAAGTTCAAGTGGTTTTCTGACCTGAATGTAACACTCATGTTTTACTGTAAGAAATAAGGAAGGGCAGAAAACCAAGAAATTCTACCGTGGCAATTTTAGCTTGTTATTGTACTAATAATTCTGCATCAAGGGCAGTTGAGCTAAGCAAAAAGGGTTCAAAAACCCAGTCTTCTTCATTACCATCACCAGTTTACCTGTTAAATAGTAGGCACCATTCTAGGCGCTTTTCACATGAATTAACTCAGAAATGAGTTCATCCTCACAACCTAGCCTGCTTGTTAAAAACCACACTTTCTGCAGATGAGAAAACTGAAGCCAGAAGAGTTTCAAAGTTACAGAACTAGGCAAGGTGGAAATCTGGGATTCCAAAGGCCATGTTTTTTCCTCTCCACTTGCTTCCTTATTCAGTAACATATCAGCACACAGTGTGTGGCAGGCAACTTGCTGGGTGGGAATATGCAGTGAATAAAAAGTCGTAGTCTTGGTAGAGTTGTCACACTAAAGGGAGGGATCAACAGTAGACAAAGAAGTAAACAAGATGGTGTTATGCTGTGGTGGCAGGTGCTTAAGAAATAGAGTTGGCATAGAAAATTGGGGGTGGGGGACTATTTTTTGTTTGTTTAGTTATTTATTTTCAATGTAACATGAATAGACAAGACCTTTTTGAGGAAGAGCTACTGTAAGAAGAAACCTGAATGATACAAAGGCACTAGACATAAATGAAAATTACTGTAGCAGGGAACAAACGGTAAACTCCAAAATCTGAGGCAAGATGGAGATTGGCATTTTCTGAGTACCAGTAGAAGGCTAGTTTGGCAAAAATGTATTAAATAATATGGAGAAAAGAATGAAATAAGATGGGAACAAATCATGAACCAAGTTATCTAGAAACCTGTAGAAACTTCTGGATTTTTTTCTAAGAATAAGGGGAAACTGCTGAAGGATTATGGTAAGAAAATGATGTAACTGAATTCACATCTTTTTTTTTTAACAAATAATGTATTATTAACCCCAGGGGTACAGGTCTACGAATCGCCAGACACACACACTTCACAGCACTCACCCTCCCCAATGTCCAGACCCCCACCACCCTCTCCCTACCCCCCTTCCCCCAGCAACCCTCAGTTTGTTTTGTGACATTAAGAGTCTCTCATGGTTTGTCTCCCTCCCAATCCCATCTTGTTTCATTTATTCTTTTCCTACCTCCCAAACCCCCCATGTTGCATCTCCACTTCCTCATATCAGGGAGATCATATGATAGTTGTTATTCTCCGATTGACTTATTTCGCTAAGCATGATACCCTCTAGTTCCATCTACGTCGTTGCAAATGGCAAGATTTCATTTCTTTTGATGGCTGCATAGTATTCCGTTGTATATATACACCATATCTTCTTGATCCATTCATCTATGGATGGACATCTAGGTTCTTTCCATAGTTTGGCTGTTGTGGACATTGCTGCTATAAACACTGAAATCACATCTTAAAAATACTGTTCTAGATTCAGTGTGGGGAATAGATTGCTTATTTTTTTGTGTACTCAATTACAGCTTCTGAGAGGGATATGTAAAATAGCAAATGACATTTTTAAAATTTTATTTATTATTTATATATTTATTTGGTTTTAAATCTACTATAGTTAACATACAGTGTTATATTCATTTCAGGTGTACAATATAGTGACTCAGCTTTGGGAGATTATGCATTTCTAAGAATTCATCCATTTCTTCTAGGTAGTCCACTTAGACATAAAATTTTTCATGATATTCTCATATAATCCTTCGTATTTCTGTAGTGTCAGTTTTTTGTTTTTTCCTCTTCATTTCTGATTTTGTTTGAGTCCTCTCTCTCTCTCTCTCTCCCTTTGGTGAATCATGCTAAATGTTTACCAATTCTGTTGATCTTTTCTAAGAACCAGCTCAAAGTCTCATTGATCTATTCTATTTTTTTTAGTTCAAATGATAATTGTTAATTTATCTGCTTATTCATGAAAAGTTTAGATTTATGTGTTCTGAGTCTATATTATAGGTGCACATATGTTTAGAATATCATACCTTCTTTTTTCTATTTTTTTCTTTTCTAGTTTATAACATCCTTGTATACTAATGTGATATTTTTGCCTTACATTCTATTTTATTAGATATAATCCCTCATAAATTGAGGAAGATCTATAATCTAATCTGCCCCAGAGATTTAGAAAAGAAAAGACTAGAGGAGCTCCAAGGTGTGAGGGCACTTGTCCAGCTCCCCTTGTTTCATCAGCTCTTCTACTCATTACTCTCATTTTTTTTGTTTGTTTGTTACTGTGTTACTGTGGTTAGGGCCCTGATTCTCTGGGTATTGATAATGAGTTGGATAATGAAGAAAACAATAGTCATCTGAAGACAATGAGGGGAGAAGTGGGAAAAAAAAAAAAAACTTGAAAGATCCCCAAGAACTTCATCTCACCATTTCTCATACTTGCAGTTCAAGATCTTGGGCAGCCTCCTAGCGGTGGATCAGTCAGACTCTGTTATTTAGGTAACTCCTGTAATTCATGTTTCCTTCTCTCCTCTTTCATTTTTCTAAGTTTGATTTTGAAGAAGTGGCTAGGAATCCAGGCTAGCTTACTATCATGACGGAAGTAGATTTTTTTTTGGTTTGTGTGTGTGTGTGTGTGTGTGTGTGTGTGTGTGATTTTTTTTCCCCTCCCGTAGCTTTGATATAGTCAATATTCATTTTCCCATTCAAATTCATAAACTATACTCATGACAGATTACAAAAGTAATATATAATATATCAAAGTCTGTGGCATATGGCAAACACTTTAAAAAAATGAAACACTTGTGCCTTTTATATGTTGCTTATAGATCTCTCTAGGAAATCATAGCTTTATTTCCTTTTTTTAGATGTTGCAGTCACTTATTTTTGCCACCTACATTTCATGGAATAGCTATTTTATAATTCCTAAGAGAGGAAGTCTTATTTAATAAGATGTTTTTATTCTGTTAGAATTTTGCTTAAATATAAAAAACCTAGGAAATTCTTATTTTTGTTACTGAACACTGACTAAACAAATAAGAAAAAGAACAATCAAATCCAAGTGTGAAGATAATTAAAAAGTTTGGAAATTCCAATACTGAGCATTAAAATAAAATCCAACTGTCATAAAAACCTTAGAATGTAAATTAATACAATATCTTTGGATTGAGTAATAATCATTCAATTAGGCTTTTGCTTACATTTAAATAGGATGATATTCTGCCCTGGAACCTTCAGAAGACAAAAAACCTTACCAACATCTTGATTTTAGACTCTGACCTCCAGACATGTAAGATAATAAATTTAGTTATTTTCAGTCACTAAATTGGTGGTGATTTGTTAAAGCAGCCATAGGAAACTAATGAAGTATATAATAACAAAAAGTTTAAAACCCATCAAAAAACTATGTATTATGCAGACATTGAAATTATATTATAGGACAACATTTTATATACTTATTTGATGTTATCAAGAAAAATAAAAAGTCTTACAAACATAATATTTAACTCGTTTTTAACAAGGAAATTGCAAATAACAACAGCTTCATTTTTAAAGAACTTTTTTGTGTTGCGGGAAACTTTAAAGAGCTTTCCATGTTTTATCTCAATTCCTGCTCCTATAAGGTGGATATTATTTTCCCCATTTTTACAGATGAGGTAATTAAGGCATTGAGAGGTTAAGATACTCGCTCAAGTTCATACAGTTAGTGACTGACAGATCTGAAAGAAGAGGAGACCCCTGAACCTGCACTTAGTCCTCTTTGTATGAATAACAATGGACAGGAAACAAAGCAAATGTATATACAACCCTGATAATGCTATGTGGTAAAAAAGAAGCAAGTTTTATTTTCTTCTTTTCTTTGAACAATAAACTTTAATTACTTTTGAAATACAGGAAGAAAATGTTTTAAAAAGATAGAAAATAATTAAAAAAACATAAAAAATATGTTGATGATCCTTAGAAAAATACTTGTTTTCTCATTTTTTATTTTTAGAAAAATTCACACCTTTCTTATTTCAAGTTAAATTGCCACAAGGATATTGCATAAATATGTAATTGTCTAAAGAATAAAATTATGTCATGACCTACTTGATTATATACCATTCAGAGTTTAGTAAATCTAACATGTGTATGATTAAATACCAATGCTTCTGCTTATAAATACCAGTAAAATACATTTGAGAAAATGTAGCATTGGAAACCGAACTGAAAAATTAACCGTAAGGGGGAAATGGCATCTGGTTATTCTCAAATGGGGCTCACCCCAACACCACTTGCAAGTGAAGTAAAAGACATACAAAAAAACTACCAGAATAGAGTCTGAAAGTAAGATAAGTCTTAGACTCTGTCTCACCGGAGCCCTAAATCAAAATATGGTCTCTACTAAAGCAAAATCTTGACAACTATCCTTCTACCATGAATGCTATACTTTTTGAAGGAGCCTGAATACTCAATTAAATCTTTTTTTTTTTTTAACATATTTATTTTAGGGAGAGAGCCAAAACCAAGAGTTGGACCCTTAACCAATTGGGCCACCCAGGGACCCGTCAGCTTTTGTTGGTTATTGCATTCCCCAGGAAACAGAAAGAGAGATTTACAAAAAAGTGGCTATAGCCATAGGAAGACATTAGACACAGGAGTCTTTGTAACAATAAGTAGCAGTTTTGTTTTTTCACCTATCTCATCCATTTAGAAGACCAGGTAGTAGCTCTAGGAATGTTCCCATATGCATTCAACTGCTAAATCAGGAAACTAGATAAGGAGTTGCATCCTCCATAATCTAGCCAGTTAAATGGAAGGGGAAGATTTAACCAGCAAGCAAGTGAACCAGTAGGGATGAAGTCAAAGATAATCTCATGGTCTTCCTATTGGCATACACTAGGTAGGTCTGCTTAGTTCTCCTCTTAATAAACAGAAATGAAAGTTATAATTACCAGATACCACACTACAACAGAACAGAAACACCTGAAGATTCAGAAGTAAAAGTAAACCCTTACAGTGATTGACTAACAGAAAAAGAACATTTATCTTTCCTGTTAACCATTGTCTCCCCAGCTCCTAAGACATTTGTGTAACTGATAGTGGGTATTCAATAAACATTCGCTGACTTAGTAAATGATCTTTTTAGGAAAGTATTCTACATCTTCAGTAAGTAACAAGAAGTCTTTAAAGCCATAAAGCATGAAAGTGAAGCTATAGAGAAAATAAACTGAACCAAAAGAAAATATAAGGGAAATATACAAAGTAAGAAAATTTAAAATACAAGTGCAATGGAGAGAGTAAAAGGTGATAAATATAAATAATTTTCTCTTTTGTGTATCAAACACTTAGTCTATGACTTGTCTTTCATTTTTTAACATACAGAAATATTAAATTGTATATAGTAGGATCTCTCTCTCTTTGTTCTTTCTGGCTTCTGGTTTTTATGTCTGACTTAGAAAAGCCCTTATATGAAGATTATAATTTTTCCCATTTCTTTTATAATTGTTTATGTAAATATCCTTAATTCCACTGAAATTTATTATTATGCATTATAAAAGATTTGTGTTTAATGAATGATATTTACAGAAATATACTTTAAATCTCACATTAACAAGTTAATTTGGGTAATTGCTGCCACCAAAGACAATTAGAAAAGCTGAAAAATTATAAAAATTCTTCTTGAAGTTGTTGGAGAATTAATGTGATAAGGACAAAATAGCAAAGACCCACAGAAGATAAAAATCATGAGAAAGGGAGCTTAGCATTTGGGGCTACCTTTCCCAATAGGTATTTACCAATTTCAGGAGTGACCAAGCAGCTCAGAATGTGAGAAGCCAAAATAGGAACTGTCACAATCAGGGACCTGGTAAACATCCTCTGCTTTGGTGGCCCTTCAAGACTAAACCCAAGGATTAAATGTAAGCAGCAAGTAGATATGCCTCACAGGACCTGCAGCGCAATTAAAATCATTTTAATGCCTGGAACAAAATTAACGAAATTCTGGATTACTAGTGATACTAGGTTTCCGGGATGAAAATTCTCACTTTTCCTCAAATTATGTCTAAGTACTCTTGTGAATACAGTGTCCAACGAAAGATAACTAGGCATACAAAGAAACAAGACAATAGAATGAGAGCCAAGTTAGGGGTCAGTCAAGAAAAGAGCAGTTACTGTAATTGTTCCAAATATAGAGCTTTTCATATGAGCACTGGGGGCTTATACCAACCCTAGAGGATCTGAGGGTCTGAAGAACTGAGATGCTACCGCTGAAAATTATTGCACTCAGCTGAACACACTAAAGAAGGACTTCTCAAAAGTTTTCTATAAGATGCTGCAATTCTCAGGAAGTTCTCAGAAGCTTCCACGAACTACCAGGGTCTACAGAAGTGAAATGGGTGGATCTCAAGAGCTCATCAGAAAGCCACTGTAAATCTCAGGTCTGCCCACACAGTTAGCTGCAAAAGCCTCTAAAGAATAATGACTTCTTTTCCTCCTCTGCCTTCCAAAATACCTCCAAAAGTCTCACACCTTGAAGTAAGTGAAGAAGGAGATCTTGAGAACTGTGTCCATTGGCTTATTTTCTTGGTTTCTCTAAGATATATAGAAACCTGAAAGAATTTCTGGGTTACCCTCATCCAATGTGGCTTCCTTCCATAAGTATCTGGTAAGGTCTTTGTCTCCTTAAAGACCACCTCACTTGTTATATGCTCTAACTTCTCCTTGTCCATTCTACTTCTGTCTCTTTCTCTTCCTTCTTGGAATTAGTCATTCCTCTGTGCTATTCTACATAATACACATGATCCTACTGATACCAAACAACATGAGGGCACCCTGGGTGGCTCAGTCCACTAAGTGCAGAACTCGTGACTTCAGCTTAGGTCATGACCTCAGGGTTATGAGATCAAGCCCTGCCTTGGGATCCACACTGAGCATGGATCCTGCTTAAGATTGTCTCTCTCCCTCTCCCCTGCACTCCCCTTCTCAAGAACAAAAACAAAAACAAAAACAAAAGCCACACAACATATACATCAATTGTTTGCCTATCTGCTTCACTTGTAAGACCGTGGCCATTCCTGAGGGCGGGTACTTATTCTGTTTATTACCAGCACATAGCTCCCTGGCCAATCTTACTGAGATTAGGACGTCAACACTTCTACTGAATGTAATTCACTAATTCATTGCCATCTTGGTGGTGAAGTTGTGAAATCTGGATCTGTTTGAAATATACCCTAAACACAATAGTAAACTTTCTTCAAATTATAATTGTTTAACCACACTGAGTGATATGACAATATTATCAGTTGGTCATACAGTATGTCAAATAAATAGTATAGCTTAATCACTGAAGTGCCACCATTATTTTTGACAAAAAATATTGGACAGGTTGTGATGGGAATTGTGTATACACTCACTCTAACATAAGCCTTTCCAAAATAAACTTTTAAAAAGGCAGGGCCCTAAAAAAATGGCTTTTCCAACAAGTTTTAAAGCTTTAAAATAATGGACATCATGCAGCTGTATAATAATATAAAATATCCTAAAACTAATAGAGATATTCTCAGGAATTCTCTATTATTTAAGGGGCTTCTCATATATTTTCAATCTTACTTGAAGATTAATGAAAATAAATACATACATTTTGATGTCAATAAAATACTTTATAACCCAATCAGTAGAACACTATTTTCAACACCTTCTAGTTTATGGAGTATTTTTTGTTGTTGTTGTTCAAGCCTGCAGTGTTAAGAAGAGAGTCATATGTAGTTAATGACTGAAAAGTGTAATACTCTCTTGTTGGTGAATCCCGTGATAGCAGCCCCTGCAGCTCCTGCCAAGAATGTGTGAGTAGTTTATGATCATGTGACTCTACAGCAGCGCTTCAAATTGCCTGCCCCCGCTGCCCACACCCTGAGTTCAGGAACCTTACTCTGTTTTGTCAGAATGTCTGTTAGGTATTCATACTGCTGGGCTGTTTTGGGTTTTTGTTTGGTTTGGTCTTGGGGTTTTGTTTTTTTTGTTTTGTTTTGTTTTGTTTTTTAGTATTTTGCACCTAACCACTGGTTTTATAAAAGAGGTGTTGAACAATTTTTTTGTTTATGAATCTTCTCCCATTTGAATCACCAAAAATTAATTAAACAAGGCAGTGTATGGACACAAAGGAAAAGTGGTCCCTTCTCTCAGGAAGCTTAGAGTCCATGGAGTCTGGGTATATAACACAAGAATGTCAAAAATTCAGGGTTTTGTGGCATTTGTGTTATTTCTGTTTAGTAATTTTAAAAATAGAACATTAAGCTGTTTTTAAATTATATCTTAAAATGGGAACAAATAACGGTGGTTAGAAACAGGAAGTATAAAGCAGAACCTTTAAGTCTATGAAAACAAGCAAAAAAGGAAAATTTTATCTTGTGACACAACATTTCTCATCTGATTCTGCCGCTCCCTAAAAATATGTAAGTTGACAACAAAGACCACCAAAAGTGCTCAATCCATTTATTGAGAGTAAGCACAGCAGTCAGCTCAGGAAGAACAGACTCTCACTTTTAATATGAGTGCTTTATATTTATGGCGATGCAAATGGACTAAATCTGAATGTGTACTTGTTTGGCAAATTTCTGATAATAAATTCATAAAATAATCTCTCTTGCTTCAACCTTTACACAGCACTGACACAAATTGTGAGAGTGTTTTATTGTGTGTGTGTGTGTGTGTTGCAACTAAAAAGAGGAAGAATTGGTTAGGAGCAATAAAATGGAAAACACCTGTTTTAATGCTCAAATATTTCTTCAAAATCAACTACAAGATGAAGCTCATGCTATAGACAAAATATAATAAAGCTGTGTGTTATAATGGCCAAAGCTTTATCAAAGAAAATGACACCATCAAGTGACTTATTTTATGGCTTACAGAAGACAAAGGGTTCAGGTGCTCTGCTTCATTCCATTCTTTACTGTACAACTAGATGGATGCAAAGACTGATTGGGGTCCTTTGTTGGTATACTGGTATTTGCTCCCAATATTTGAAATGATGATGTGTACACAGTGCTCCACAGTAAATTAAGTAAAATAAGACATTTTAACTTACTATGTGAACTTTTAGTGAGCACGTTTGCATGCAGCACAAACATGAATGTTTGCCTGAGGGGCCTGGGGGTGTTGCCCACATCAAGCCCATTGGGCATAGTACCCCCTCAGCATTCATCAGAAGTACTCACCTCAGAAAGAATGTCTCAGTTTGCCCAATGGAGTAGTAAAACTGGTAACTTTCAGTTATGAAAAAGTAGTTTAATGTGTTTGTGGGCCAATTTATAATAAAATACGAAATATCTTTGCAAGTTTATCCTGTAACAGATATATTCTATTTCAGGCAGGGGGACGGTTCCTTAAGTCACGCTGTCACATGAACATCTAAACCTCTTAGGAAGAGGCTGCAGCTAAGAGTTCTCACCCACTATTCTATTTTTGGCAGCATTTTCAGCATCTCCCTTCAGTTATATCCTTGACAGAACCTTTTAAGCAATTTAAACACATTGTAATTTGTATCTGTACCATTACTTTACTCTGTATTGCTAAATATTATGACATTGAGAGTGACATGGGAATTGTCCTGTACACTAAGACTTCCAGTGGAATCAATTCTAATTCTGCAGAAGGTTGCTAGGATCAGGGTCATGGGATTATGGAGTCTGGGCCCAAAGCGCTTTTGTCTTGATGGGCCCCCTCCTTGAAAAAATAAAACAAAATTATATTTCATGACTATATTAGTATAAGGACAGATATAATCTAGTCTGGACTTATTATACATTCATTTTTATCATAACATTTTTCTCTAATTTGAAAAGAAATTAAAGTCAAAATATTTTCATGGGTCTTTAAAAATACTGCAGTCCCTAGGATTTCTCTTCTTTCTGTGCCTGCTAGATAAATTGGCCCCACAAACAGAATACATATTTATTCCATCATGTTAGAAATTTCAAACATGATTTCAAACTTGGAAATCAACTCTATATAGAATCTTGTCTGTTTTGTAACTATTTCTGAGGACTCTTGAGTTCTCTGGGGGTCCTCCACAGACAAGGCAGGCTGGTGAAAAGGTATTCTCCCCTTCCTCAAAGAGAGTACTTTTATCTTAATCTGTTTTATATATAGGGGTCCTTTGTAACTAATTTGGGGAAAGGAACCTTACTGCCTTTTTTAAAGAAAAGATTTGGAAATCATCGATATAGAATCTATGCATTAACAAATATAGGTCAATTACTCTATCTTAACATAATCTGTTAATTAACTTGATCTTTTGTATATATATCTTGAAATTTACTGAGCACTATGTGCTCAGTAATATCTCTGTATGTGCTGTAACTATTCAGCACAGGAGTATATTGATCTCTGTCCAGGAAGAGACAAATGGAGATGGCATGACACAAGTTCCTTGCTTTAAACTCCTTAAACTCCTTATTTTTGGTTTATAAAACAAACCATTTTAGTCAGACTTCTTCAGCTTGTAAATGACTTTGAATTTCATTGTCTATGAAAAATAAGGTAGTGAGAATACTCTGTTGACTTATTTTTCAGTGTCCAATCCCCAGTTAAACAATGCAAATTCGTATATCACAGCTGATTGCATTTGTCAGCTGTTTGGTGTTTTTGTCAGTTTTTTTTTTTTTTTTTTCGTTACCCTATTTTAGCAAGTGCATTGAGGCCTTGACTTAGCTATGTGGCTGGCTCAAAGTTTGGAACAACCCAGTATGAGAGATTGTTAAAGGAGAAGCAAGATGCAGAGTGGAAGATAGGCTGATAAATATGAAGCTTAAGGGATTCTAGCTTCTGTTAATTTTTATGTACTTGATACTTATTTCTGAACATAGATAAGAGTTGTCAGCATGAGCTTCTATTACGCTGTGATTTATAATAAATATATATTTGGTCTTTAGCCCCAGGTCTGGCACAGAGCTCCTAAAACCCTTGAAATTTCCAAAGTGTCTTGATAGTCTTAACAAACCTCAACCACATCTGAGTGTATGTTAGTGAGGTGATTTTTGAGACACCTAAGAATGGGGCTGGTTGCCAGGTGCAATGACCATGAATAGAGGATTAGAACTTTCAGTCTCACCCCCTGATTTCCACAGAGGGGAGAGGGCCTCTAGGTTGAATAATCACCAATGCCTAGGGATTTAATCATTCTTGCCCATGTAGTGAAGGCTCCATTAAAAAACCAAAAGGATGGGAGGTGGTTCAGAGAGCTTCCAGGCTGGCGAACCAGAAAGCTTCTAATTATACCATGCTGGTCCCCTAGATGCCACGAGGACAGAAGCCCTTTTTTTCAGGACCCCATCCCATGTCTCTCTTCATCATGCTGTTTATTTCTATCCTTTGTAATAAACCAGAAATCTAGTGAGTAAGTGGGTTTCCTGACAAATCACTGTAGCAAATTAATCAAACCCAAAGAGGAGGTTGTGGGAACCTCTGATCAGAAACAGAGGTGAGAAGCTGGCCTTGTGACTGGCATCTGAAGCCGGGGCAGTCTTGCAGGACTGAGCCCTTGGCCTCTGAAATCTGATAATGTCAAAACTGAGTAGAATTATGGGACATGCAGCTGCTGTTGGAGAATTGCTTCTTGGTGTGAGGAAACCCCTTTCCCTCAACACAAATACACATCCGTGCATGCCCTGGAATTGTGTCCAGAATCCTTAGCTTGAATATATTGGTGTACATTAAAATCAGAAGGTTCTAGAAATAGAAGAATTCTGAGGACACAGCATGCTGGAGAGAACACTGGATGAGGAAAGAGGTGACCCTGGCTCTGCCACTTAGTATCTGCTTTTGAATTAGTCATTTAGCTTCACAAACCTCTACTTTCTTGCCTAAAAAATCCGTTACTTTCAAAGATGAAAATAAGGTGGTTAGAGACTAGTAATGTCACAGACAAGATGGTCTGAAGTAACTCCAAATAGTAAAACTTAGAAATACTGGATTAAAATATTACAAATATCCTGACCAATACTTAGCTGTGTGAGTGGCTAAGGTCAGAGAAATCCCCAGGAATCAGAAAGGAAGAGGAAACTATAAACCAGAGAAACTGGCCTGAGTTGACAGTGTGGCTGTCACAGGCGGGTCTCTTGTGATCACTTGGTTGATGTCAGTGCCCACGCAGAGCAGAAGACAAGACAATGGGCCTGCATGGGATGTAGAATTAAACACTCCCCACCTCCTACCTTAAAAAAAAAGAAAAACCTCTTTAAATGCTACTGTTTCATCAAAAATATCTACATGGGGGAAAAAAAAGAAATCCAACCACCCACATAGAGAGATAAAAAGGAAGGCGCTTGTTCTTTTTTTGGCCTGCATTTGTGTGTACAAGAAAAAAAAAAGAAAAAGAAAAAAAAAAAACTTCTTCTGAGAAATTTAATCACAGATTTTTAATACACTCCAGTCAGGGGTTTTAATTTGTATTTTCTGCATAATCTAAGAACCTCCAGATTAAGAAATACTTTTTTTCAAGCTAATGATAACCCCTAGCAAATAAATATAATCACCTCTAAAGGAATATTCCCCCACTGAAGGATGAACAGATTTTTCACGCACTATAGCCTGGTGAAGGTGAGCTTCCAGCTCAGACTTTTAAAAGACACAAGGAAAAATGTACATGAGGAAGAATAAGCAAGCACCAACAAATAGGAGAATTGAATCCCCAAGAACTTGAAGTAGTTGAACAAATCAGAGATTTTTTAAATAGTATGTTTAAAATGATTAAAGACATAAAAGAAGGATCCAAAGATAAGAAAATATCAGAACACCATAAAAAAAATACGGGGAATTTAGAAAAAATATTAGAAATGCTAGACATGAAGGATATAGCAAATGTATTTTTAAAAACTCCATAAGCAATTAAACAAAAGACCAGACATGGCTGAAGAGAGAACTGGAATACTGATTAAACCAGGAAGATGGATTACACACATTTACACATGTTTTCTTTTGAAATTTCACTAAAATTATAGTCAAAAAATTTTTTTAAGCTCAAATACAAAGAGGCAAAAAAAAAAAAAATGCTAAGAAGAGAGAAGACAGCTGTTTCATGCTACAGAATTCCAGAAATCAAAGGCAATTGTACTACAAAAATGAGGTTCAGTTTAAGCTGAATAAAAAAAAAATAGATTAAAAGTGCATGCAAAGACAGAATGTCCTGCAGATCCTCTCTGGCCCCCAAGTTTCTGGATGACTGTCCCTTCCCAACTGTGGCAGAATGCAAAATGATTCACACACATTCTGATTTTAGGATTATCAGACTCAGCTAAGGTTGGGGTTACTGTTATAAAAATGATTTAAGTGAGAGTCTGAATCATGAGTGGTGATGACTCTTCTCTCTTGGTCCCAATATGCTGGCATCAGCTATATGCTCCAAGGCAAGAGTTGGCAGGATTTATTTTTTAAGAAACTGAGGGAGCAGAAAAAATAGCTGAAGATACTAATTTGAGAAAATTTCCCCCCAAAAGAGTCTAACTTGGGCACCCTAGAGGGAAGGTCATCTGTTAACCTGCCTGAAACACATGCATAGAATTTCTAAGCAGCTTTTTTAGTGACATAAATATGAACCAATATCCAAAGATCTGAGAAAACAAAGACAATGAAAGAAGGAGAAGGATTTTTTAAAAAATACTGTACTTCATGGAGAGACAAGATACTGAGTCTTTAAAATAAAACAAGTAACTTTAAAAAAAGGAAGATTCCATGAATAAGAAAGCGTGATTGGATATTACTAAAATGAGGGAGAAATAAAAAGCAATTTAAGTCTGGAAGAAAATGTTGAGGAAAATTTCCAGAAAGTACCACAAAAAGACAAAGAAAATGGAAAACTTGAGAATTATTTCAGGAACTTCAACATCCAGATACTAAGAATTCTAGTGTGAGAATATAAAGAAAACAAATGAGTTGAAATTGTCAAGGAAATAATTCGAGAAAACATCCTCAAACTGAAAGACAGACTTCCAGATTGAATGGTCCAACTGAGTGCCCAGAAAATTAGATTTTAAAAATTTACAACACTAGAGAAAAAGACAATATCCAACACATTCCAAAAAGAAAAATAAATTATTTTTTTCAAAGAATCAAGAGCCAGAATGGCTTCTAACCCCTCAATTAAAACACTGGGATTAAGGGAAAGGGGAGAGCAATTACTTCAATTTTTTAAAATAAAATATTTCTAATCTAGAAGTCTATATTCAGCTAAGCAATCAATTAAATAGCAAGGTAGAATAAAAATATTTTCCAAAATAGAAGTCTCAAAAAGTTACAACCCATTCTTTAGTTCCTACTGAACTCTATTCTTTACAAACAAAGAAATGCAACTAGAAAAATGAAGACATTGGATCCAGGAAAATGGATCTCCAAAATGGGAGATACATGAAAGGAATCATGCATACTAGTAGCAAAAAGTTAATGTAATACATCACTCAACATTTACATAGCCAAAATTATTATACAATTATATTAAGGGGGTTGGAGGGGCTATATCACTGATCTACCTTAAAAGGTAGAAATTCAACATCTCACACAAATTTCATCTGCCTTAAATTTTTCTTTTCTCTTGCATTTTTCCATCCCGTTTTTTGTTTGTTTGTTTGATATTATTCCCTATAGCTACTGATTTCATGATTTACATTTACAACTCTTTCTTGAACATATTCTAGTCAGGCCTTTACCATAGCTTGGCAGTTGCATGTTTCTCTCTATCCCTCTCAAAGTGCTTTCTCTTTTTCATTTGATTTACGAGGCCCCTTCTCTGCTGGCTTTCCTCCCACCCTGCTGGTTACTTTATCAAAATCTCCTTTAGTGGTTCATCTTCATCTTTCTGAGATCAAAGATCAAAGTGCTCCAGGGTTGTATCCTTACCCTCTCATCTTTATCTATACTCAACTTATTTATTTTTAGAGAAAAGCAAACAGAAGTTTATTAATATTTATACCTCACATATACATGGGAGATACTCAGGGAAAATGAGTAACTCAAAGCAGTATCTTAGAACTTCAGCTTAAATACCATCTTTAGCTAAAGACAAAAGGAAAAAAACCTGTGAAGAAGGGAAGTTATAAAGAGGTTACCAGGGGCGCCTGGGTGGCTCAGTGGGTTAAAGCCTCTGCCTTCGGCTCAGGTCATGATCCCAGGGTCCTGGGATCAAGCCCCACATTGGGCTCTCTGCTCAACAGGGAGCCTGATTCCTTTCCTCTCTCTCTGCCTGCCTCTCTGCCTACTTGTGATCTCTGTCTGTCAAATAAATAAATAAAATCTTTAAAAAAAATAAAGAGGTTACCAGGTAAAGCACAGTAAGCAAGAATAAGATTTGTTATGCAGATTTAAATGGCTGACTTCTCCACTGGTAAGGGTACAAAGTTGTCTCTGGGGATTAACCTTCGTAGGGAAGTGGAAGAGGGAGAAAGAGGGATACTTTTGTAAATTTATGTCCTGGGATTTAGGGGAAATCAGGGGAAGCATTTTTATTGTATCTTCTACTCAATTGTCTTCAGTTCAAAATTAACTTTATGCCAAAGTGGCATCTTTTGGGAAGGCATATTCTGCTATGTTTCCTTCTCTACCTTTGAAACTTTCCAAGAAGTTTCATGGTCCAGAAGCTAAATTGGTAGATTTTTCTGTATCCCACTAAACCAGTGTCTTTATCCTGAAAATAGGTCAGTTCAGTTTAACAATTATGTCTCACTTCAGGAGGTGGGTGGCAGGTGGGCTTCCATCATGGTTAGGCCTATATAATGTTAGAAATCAGGTATTCAGTGTACCTGGGTGGCTCAGTGGGTTAAGCCTCTGCTTCAGTTCAGGTCATGTGTCCTGGGATCAAGTCCCACATCAGGCTCTCTGCTCAGCAGGGAGCCTCCCCCCCACCCCCATCTGTCTCTCTGCCGACTTGTGATCTCTCTCTCTCTCTGTCAAATAAATAAATAAAATCTTAAAAAAAAGAAATCAGGTATGCAATTAGAAGCAATTTTTATGGAGACAAAAGAAAAATAAGTTGATGATTGGAGCAGACCATAAACTGGGTTCTAAACCTGCAGGGCAGCCTATCAAGAAGATTTCTAGATGTTGGGCTTGAAGCATCTTTTGTAGTCTGAATGTCTCTCTCAGAGTGCTTCTTATCTTAAAAAACAAAACAAAACAAAACAAACACACACACACACACACACAAAAATAAATTCACTTCATTTATCTAATCCTCGGGACCAAAATCCTGATGTCTACTTCTCTCCTTTTTCTCCTACCCAAAAAACTACCCCATCATCAATTTGTCAATAGATTATGTGACTAGGCTTCACTTTTAACATATACCCTAAATTCATCCTCTTTTTGCTTCCTCTATCACTACACTACCATCTTAGGTGCTGCTTCTGGATCTCTAGCAACTACTGCAATAATCTCATAACTAATCTCCTTACTTCCCCTTCCACCTTCCTAAGCCATCTTCTCCAAACACAGTGTTCAACTTCCAAATATAAATCTGATTATGTCAGTACCATTCTCAGAATGCTCCAATGAGTTCCTGCCAAACTCAGGAAAGAAAAAAAAAAATCCACTGTTTTTACTACAGCATACCAGATACATATAATCTGGTCCCTAGCTAGTTCTCTCACCAATTTTCTTGTCACTTGCTTCTTACTTGCTCTGCTCCAGTCATGGTGTCCTCCTAGCTGGTTCATGTCCATTTGTAACATTGCTTGCTGTTCCCTCTGTCTAGACTGTTCTTCTCCATCTATGATCTACTTTTTACTTCAGTCAGTCTTAAATCAGGCCTTCCCTAACCATGCTATTTAATTGCAACCCCCTCACCAACATCCCTCCATCCCATTGACCTGAATAACTTACCTTAAGAGTATTTATCCTTATCTGATGATCATATAATTTCTTGTTTTCATTATTTTAATGCTCTTTCTCCAACTTCCCTTCTCCCCAGAATACATGAACTCCATAAGTTAAAGGGCTTGTTTTACTTACTGTTTTATCCCTAACACCTAGAGCAGTAGCAGGAACATAATTGGGGCTCAATAAGTATTTGTTTAATGTTAGCTGAATTAACAAATTTGGACTTCAGGTTAGCTACTGGCACATATTAAAAGTAGAATAAGAAAATGCTAGTTTTAAGTACATATATAGATGTGGCATTACCTAGTTCCTTTACCTTAATTGGGGAGTAAAACATTTCTAGACACTTTTGGAATATTTAGAAGAAATGAAAGATATGTTGAGTGATATAGGCAAGGTTACTGCCCTCATAGATGAAATTTGTGGTAAGTTCTATAGAGCAAAAAAGCAAAATTACATGTCAGAGAGTAGCTGGAGAAGAGGACTGTTTTAGATACAGCCATTAAGGAGGGACTTGAGTGAAACTGAGTAACTAGTAGAAGGAATCCACTCCACCAAAAGTTGGAAGAAAGACATCACAGTCAGAAGGAAGAGAAAATACAAAGTCCCTCTTCAAAAAAAAAAAAAAAAAAAAAATCAGTGTGTTGAAGGAACAGAAGGGAAGAGTGTGTGGCTGACACATGGAGATAATGGGAATGTTGTAGGAGATGATGTCAAAGATTTAACCTCATGTGGAATGTTCTTCAGCCAAGGTAAGGAGTTTGACTATTATTCTAAGTACAGTAGGAAGCCACAGAGATGTTTTAATTAGGAAAGACTGTGTCAGTTTGGCATGAAAACTACTGTTAGGAGTAAGTGCAGACTCTTATGGGAACTCCTTGAGAGGCATCCTAAAAAGTCCAATGGAAGAGAAAGCTTCCAAGGTATTAATCATGAGTTTAGAAGTCATTCAGAAAAGCGAGGCGTAGGATGTAAGGGAAGGAAGGAAGAGGCTGTAAAGATAACCAGGGGCCAGATCATAAGCCTCATTAGCTACAAACAAAAGCTATGGCTTTGTTTTCAGGAAAATGGAGTATCATTGAACGAAAATCCAATTAGGAGGCTGCTGATGTCATTTAGTCAAGAATTAGTGAATTAATGAGTTAAATTAATTTAATTAATTAATTAATTAAATGAATTCTTTTTTTAAAAGTGTTAGTGGAAAAAATGTGGATAGATTAGAAATATTAAGGAAGAAAAACTATAACTCGGTGATAGCTTAGAAGTAGAGGATAGTGTAAGGAGAAAGAAGCTAAAGATGAAACCTAGATTTTCTATTAAAGATGGTAAGGCAGACTCCATGTACTTACCTCTGCTTTTCTTTAGAGTGTTACTAAAATAAATCTAAAGGAATTTTTTAGAAGAATAAATCTAAGGGTGCCTGAGTGGTTCAGTAGTTTAAGCCTCTGCCTTTGGCTCAGGTCATGGTCTCGGGGTCCTGGGATTGAGCCCGGTGTTGGGCGCTCTGCTCAGCAGGGAGCCTGCTTCCCCCCATACCTCTGCCTGCCTCTCTGCCTGTTTGTGATCTTTCTCTGTCAAATGAATAAATAAAATATTTTTTAAAAAGAATAAATCTATTAAAAATAGGAATAAATATTACATTTTTTAAAAACTTATAGTATTTGGAAAACTGATGGATCTGTAGGAACTGAAGAAGCAGAATCAAGAAAACAAACATCTAAGGTTTCAATAGGAAAAATGAAGAAAGCACTTAGGTCACAGCAAGGAATTTGCAAAAGGTCAACTGATAACCTTTGGGGGCGAGGACAAAGGTGGAGGTGTAAGCACTAGTACTGTTTGAAAATCTGTTTTAGAAGCAATTAAACCTTCAGGTTATATTGTATTTGAATGTACTGGGAGAAAATTCAACAAATATGGAAAATATACCAAGAGGAGGTTTCTTAAACACACATCCTAGCAAACAAAAATCCAAAAACATAATATATAACAATTAACTACAAGAAGCCACACCTGGCTGGTTCTAAGTGGCACCCAAAACAAACCATTTGTTCATTTATCCATTTATTCAAGAAATACGTATTGAGGCAATATAACATGATTAGATCCTTCATTCTGGAACTAGACTTCCTGGATTCAAATCCCACCTCTAACACTTGTTACCTATGTGACTTTAACTAGGGTGTATCACTTATCTTTGCTTCAGTTTCTCTTGTGTAAAATAGGGCCAAAGAAGTATCCATTTCATGTGTTTGATATAAAGATCAATTTTTTTTTTAATTCATGGCATATAAGTCTAATGTAAGTATTTGCTGCTTCCTCTGTTACTACATCATGTCCAAACTATTCCAGACTTTAGGATTAAAGTCAAGAAAAAGACAAGAGAAAGTCTCATGACATTCTAGGGTAAGACGTAAGCAGATTACCTCAGAACCAATAAATGCACAAAGTAATCTCAAGAGGTTAGGAAATGTGGTGAAGAAGATGGATTGTCCACAGCAGAATTATCTGTTTTCCAGATTAAATAAAGAAGTAAATTAAAAGATTTTAATTGACGTTGCATTGGAATTTAACTTCCATAACCTTCTTTAAGAAAGAAGGAAGCATAGGATGCCTGGGTGTCTCAGTCGGTTAAGCATCTGACTCTTGATTTAAGTTCAGATCATCATCTTGGATTGGAGATGGAGCCCCACTTAGTATGTATTCTGCTTGTCCCTTTTCCTCTGCTCCTCTCCCCTCCTGCTCACACTCTCTCACACCCTCTTATCTCTGAAGAAAGGAAGGAAGGAAGGAAGGAAGGAAGGAAGGAAGGAAGGAAGGAAGAAAGAAAGAAAGAAAGAAGAAAATCTTTAAAAAAGAAAAAAGAAGAAGAAGAAGATGGGACCAAACATAATGGGTGTACTAGACACCTTACACCTGATTTAATGTAAGCCTTATCACCACATAAAATGAAGGCAGTGTTATTATCCCCATTTTACAGACAAAGAAACTAAGACTTGGTGAAATTCACTAACTTTCAGGAGGCTCGGGAGCCATAAAATTAGTGAGTGGTGGAGCTATGATTCAAATGCAGGTTTGTTTGACTTCAAAGCCCTGGCCACATAGTCTCATATTTTCTGGATATTTTAATCTTTTCTGCTATATAAACATGTATTTTTCCGAACATGAAACTTAGAAAGTGGCTTTGTTTTCCCTTTTTTAATCTTTTATTAATTAACAGCTATTCTTAAAATATTTTGATCTTTGTTTATGTTTAGTTGTCAAGAGGTTTCAGCAGTTTTTTTAAAATCTAGCTTCATGCTTCTCAGTGACCTCAAAAAAATGATAACCAATATTTTTGTAAAAATCATACCCCATACCTTTTATAATATCTCCTACGCTTACTCATTCTTTTTACTCTATGTGCTAACTTTAAGCTCTATCTGCCACTAATCAGACCTTCCACATAGAGATCTACCAAGAACTATTTATTTCTCTTCATTAAGAAAGCCTCCTGGGCTGCTGAGTTCTTGTCCCAACCTTCTCATGCAGGTGAATAGGCATGCATCCTTTGTCTCTAATAATCAGAAAGGAGCTTGTACTTTTTCAGCTCTTCGTTTTGCCTTTACCTTCAGAGAGATATCCTCTCTTTGTTTTCTGGAGGTGGAAATGAGTATAGCCATGAAGCAGTTGTATCAAGGACACAATGACAGAACCAGGCATAAACAAGGAAGATTCCACAGTGTGTCATAGGAAGACTTTCAGTCACCCACGTTTGAGGGAAGATGTTGGGTTTTGTTTTGTTTTGTTTTGCTGTTGTTTTATCATTATGCATTTTAACACTGACATCAGGCTAAGAGGTGATAAGTTACTTCTGAGGCGCTTCTGTGGATGAACTCTGGAGTCCAAGCTAGTGGGGACCAGCAAAGCTTAGCCCCGATGTGCAGATGCTATTTATGTCCTAAAAAAATCTCTTTAAAATTTCAGCAGATCATTCTGTCTGAAACACTTGGAAACAAAAAACAAGGATTATCGCCAATTCTTTTCCCCAATGTCTTTTCTTTTGTGCAATATGTCTTGATTTATAACTCTCTGCCTATAAATTTCTCTTCCATTGTAGAATTAGGTATCCCTGTGGGTTTAAAGGAAATTAAGCTTAGAGTAGTTAAATTCCAAAAATACTCCAGGAAAATGATCTTTTGTATGATATAAGTCCATATGAGGGCTCTAGTAGCCCATTTCAGCGCAGAGAATCCATTCATTTTAATGGAATATCCAATCTAATGGAGCATATTGTGCTCAAAGAAAAACTCATTCTCAGGAATGTGCTGAACCAGATACATAATTTACCAAAAATGAAGTTAAGTTCAGCATATTCTAGAAAAATGAATCACATGAGGCTTGGATCTTGTGCTGTGCATTCAACTTAAATAGCACTGTTTGCCTTCTACAACCATGATGATTTGAGAGAAGGTGAAAATATAGTCACATTGGGGAAATAGGCTGCCATCAACTCCCTGTGATTTTTACATGTTTTTTCCCCAAAGATGTTATCTGTAATGGTACCACAGAGCATAACAGGAAAGGACAGAGATACTTTTCTTAAGCTGTTAGAATTGTGTTTCCATGTTTATTTTGTCCAGTCACCTGAACTCCTTTATTTTTTTTTTCTTCTCACATGCATTCTTCGAGTTGCTATTTAAAAACAGGATTGCAGCTTTAATATACATTCATTTTACATGCCTCCTTCCTTTCTTCTCCATAACAATTTTCAGCTTTCATTATTTTCATTTTCCCTACAAGATTACACATTTTCTTTTCTCTCCACTTTTTTTTTTTTTTTTTTTTTTTTGGTACCTGGTGTTGAAAGTGGTCATCTGGGCTTTTCCCCATGAATTTTTACCTTTCCCATACAATAAAGTTCAGGAAACTTTTTCTATAAAGGACCAGATAATAAGTATTTTCAATTTTGTGGGCCCCTTAATATATCACAAGTACTTAACTCTGCCATGTAATGTGGAAACAGCTATAAACAATATGTATATTAATGAACGTGGGCCTATTTTAATAAAATGTTATTCACAAAAACAGGCAACAGGATAGATTTACCTCATGGGTCATGGTTTGATGACACCTGAAATAGATGAAGGGTGACAAAATAAGTGAAATCTTCACAAATAACTAGAAAAGAGGCAAAAAAAACCTGTCTAATTTCATGGACCAAATGTTTGGACATAGGAGATATGCCTTAATGCTGCTGACTCACCAAAGGTCATAATATGAATAAGCTGAACACAGTACTCCCAATTCTGGGGCAGTATTCTGCACAGTAGGTAATACATTCAGTCTGAAATGTGGTTCACTAATTGTCTAACAATCAAGCACCATATCTATAAACTAAGATTTATATCAAGGTAAATATTTACTTAGCCTCAATTTTCTGTGCTTTGACTCAGAAAAATAATTTTTCTTCAAATACAGTTTGGAAACATTTTTATTCACCAAATGATCAAGGAAGGAAGGAGGGAAGGAAGGTAGGAAGGAAGGAAAAAAGGAAAAGGAGAAGGAAAAGAAAAAGAAAAAGGAAAAAAGAAAAGAAAAAGAAAAAGAAAAGCAGTATGTCCTTAATGTAAAGAGGAAAATCCTATGTTTTAGTTTATGTTAATAGAAAAATTTTATTAGATAATATTCTTTCTTATAGATCAAAACTTATCAAACAAGCTTTGGAACGTGCTTCAGTTTTTGTGGAGAACCTAAATTTGAAGGACATTTCTGGAAAAAATATTTTACTTGAAATGTTTAAAACATGTTTAAGAAAACATGGTCTGCAAGAGCATATGGAAATACTGGCTTTACCTAAATGTTAGGGATTTGGTAATGAAAAACATTTTAAAGGAACATGGGTAGTGTCACATATAAAAGCACTATTAAATATATATTGTAAGAAAGACTTATTTTAATTTTGAGATCACTGGAGGAACACTGTGCAATAACATTGTCATTTTTACTCTTACATTCTTCTCTTCCTTAGTACCATCTCCAACCCATCCTTATTAAAAATATATATAATTTTCTTCCACATTATTTCCCTCTGGGCATTTTCTTTCCATTACAAAACAGTAACAAAAACCAAAAGCTAATTGAAAAAAAAAAAAATTCTTACCCTTTCTAGCCCCCACCCCCAAGAAAAAGGAATGTCTAAAGATATGTAAATCATTGAAATCATTGCTAATTATTCAGGACCAATCCTAGTATATTAACCTTGGTTCTCCCAAAAAACAGAACCAATAGAAAGAGATTTATATGAGAAATTGGCTCATGAGATTAGAGAGGCTGAAAAGTCCAACCATCTGCCATCTGCAAGCTAGAGATCCAGGAAAGCCAGTAATCTAATTCCAGTCCAGCTTTCTGAGAACCAGGGAAGATAATGGTAAAAAATCCAGTCCAAGCACAGGAAAAGAACAATGTCCCAACTCCAGCAGGCAAGAAGAAAGCAAAATCAGGCGAATTTCTCCTTCCTCCACTTTTTTGTTCTATTCTGACCCTCAGCAGATTGGATGATGCCCACCGAAATTGAGGAAAACAATCTACTGTTTTAGATACTAGTCTTGTCAAGAAAAATTCTCACAAATACACCCAGAACTAATGTTCAATCTGGGCACCTCTTCACCCAAACAAGTTAACACATAAAATTACCTTCACACCTTGGGAATTACAAGAAGACAAATGGTAGTACTCCTCCCCTTTAATTGACCATTTCAAAATCAACATTTGGGAATCCTTTATTTATATAAATGTAGTTCCTCTTCCTTACCTGTTAAACCCCTATTGTTAGCAGTAAACTGTATTTTTAAAAAAATACAAAAAACAAAATATAGAAATGTGGTATTTCAATTAGTGCTTAGCCTACATTACAGGGATTTCTTTTTCTTATTCTTAATCTACAATCTTTCAATTCATTGCTTAATAATGATATCAAATAATTCAATTCATTGTAGTCAAATAATACTTATTGTAGCTCTCTATAGATTGAGGTGTTTTTAGGAGGATAATTTTGACAGATCCACAGTACACAATACGTTAGCTCTCTAGAATAAGTTTAGTAAATCTGGAGTTCTGGAGGAGCAAACCAGAGAGATAAATTGTACATCCAGTAAGTTTCCATTAATTATCCCTATCCCTTTGTGTTAGAGCATATGAAAAAATCTTCTAGTAACACTAGCTATGGAAAGAACTCTACAAAGAGATCTAGCAAACTTGTCTCCTTAGCCAAAAGATAAATACACAATGAAAGCAACAAAATGCAAGGCAACGATTTATAAATCCAGTGAGAATAGTTCATCCAGAATGAAGTGACATTTAAGGAAACAGAAACAACTGTACACTTCAGTGGGAAAACAAATTCAGGTAATCCAGTACAGTATAAGAAATTTCAACACCCCTTATTAAAAGGTGAGAGAGAATTCCTGCAATTAAATGTTAATTAAAAAGAACCAACTTTTTATTGTGTTTATTGTAAAAAAGGAACAATGAATCCATCTGTTCTTTTTCCGCCAGAGAACAATGTAAACCTAAAGCCAACTCTCAAAGCTACCATCCAGAGAAAGGCAAAAATGAATAGAATCACTAGCACTGCCACATACTCATCTATGAGTACCTGTAAACCTAAGCTCAGTTGAATTTTTGAGTAATTGATCCAATATAAAGTCAAATTACTAACTCCTCATGATGACCTAACAGATCAGGAATTTGGCCTGGACAATATGAGCGGTGGAAAAAGAGATCATGGTAGCATTGTGGGACAGGGGGTAGGAGACTTCCATAAGAAGAGGAACACATGTTGTATGCAACTGATGAATCACTAAATTCTACCTCTGAAACTAATATAAAAAAATAATAAGAGGAACACAATGTCTCCATTGGTAGATCCAAGATGTGTTTTATGTTAACTTCGGTTCAGTAGCTTCTGAACAGTTGTACACAAGGACAATCAAGCCAAAGAAATTAGGAAAATTTGGATGATATTTAATTCCAACATAGACAAACCACTTTTTTCCTAATCCTACTAATCACTTGCACCAGTCTGGACAGGAAGAACTGAAAAATAAGAAAAAAGAAGAAAATAAACAGAAACTAAGAGAGAAAGACTAGCCTGATGCAGGACTCAATTCCAGGACCCTAGGATCATGACCTGAGCCAAAAGCAGATGCTTAACTGACTGAGCCACTTAGGCATCCCAAGTTAGTTCTTGAATTTAGCCAGACAGCAAATAGCATTTTAGGTCTCCTAAAATAAATAAAGGAGTTACTTTTCATTGACACAAACTACATAAATCCAGGCCTTCTTTCTCCCAATTTAAGTCCTTTGTCAACACAAAATGTTATTTTAAAAAAATGATATCCTAATTCTGAAATCACTAGTGAAATCTTTCATACAAGTTTTCTTGGTGTGGTCTATGGATTGGAGGTAGAAGTGGAGATGAATGTTGGAATCAGGGCAAAAAATACACTGTAAGAACTCCCAAAGATCCTTTCCCTATCTCCATCCCCTAAGTGCTCATTCATTAAAACACCCGTTCATCTTTGTCACATCCACAAAATTCTTAGTCTGCTCCTTATCAGTCTGCTTTTACTCCATCTTCTTCATAGATCTTTTTCATTTCCTTTTTAAAACTTTTCTTTTGTAGAGAAATCTATCCCACCTCTCTTTCTGCTTTAAGTATCACTGTTAATCCCAATAGCATGGTAAAGACACGGCAGAAAAGCAGTGAAGATTTTAAAAGGGAGGGGTAAAGGAAGGATCTAATAATATTTCATAATGAACACAGCAACAAATTTCAAAGACATGTTCATTATTATTTTCTGATGGCATAATGTCAAAGTAAAAATTTTCCTGTCACACTGAATCATACTTTGATATTGTGCCATTGGAAAATAATCATGGGCATGTGTTTGATTCATGGCTATATTCATTCTAAAAATTGTGTTGACCATAAATTTTCAACACTATTTCCCTTAAATGATCATCCAGAGATGAAACTTCTTTTTGGTCTCAGCACCAGAAATTGTGCTTATAATGATTCTGTTTGTTTCTATCTTATGAAGAGTAAAATCATATGATTCTTCATATCAAGAACTAAAAACTTTAGAACCACATTTGAGGTATTGCTCTAGCCAGTGTGTGGAAAGGTATGTATCTCATCTTACTTGATCTCTTCTTTCTTATCCCATTGTCTTACATTTTTGAAATTTTCAAGTTGTAGTTAAAATACACATAACATAAAATGTGCTATCTTAACCAATTTTAAGTGTATAAGTTCAGTAGCATAAAGTATATTTTCATCATTCTACAGTCAACCTCCAGAACTCTTTTCATCTTGTAAAACTGAGTCTCTATACCCATTAAACAACTCCCCATTACCCCTGCCCCACAACCCCTGAAAATCACTTTTCTACTTTTTATCTGTATGAATTTGACTACTGTAGGTATCTTATATAAGTGGGATCATACAGTATTTGTCTTTTTGTGACTGGCTTATTTCACTAGCAAAATGTCCTCTGGGTTCATTCAAGTTGTAGAGTGTGTCAAAATTTCTTTCCTTTTTAAAGCTGAATAATTACTCATGGCCTATAAATACTGAATTTTGTTTATCTATTCATCCATCAATGGACACAGGTGTTGGTCCTACCTTTTGGCTATTGTGACAATGATGCTACGAGCATAGGTCTCAAATATATAACTGCTTTCAGTTATTTTGTGTATATACCTAGAAGTGGAATTGCTGGATCATATGATAATTCTATTTTTAACTTAGTGAAGAACTGCCATACTATTTTCCATAATGACTATACTATTTTACATTCTCACCACCAACAGTGCTCAAAGGTTCTGACTACTTCAATTCCTTGCTAATACTTGTTATTTTCTGGGTTTTTTAATGTAGTCAACCTAATGGGTATGATTATCTCAATGTGATTTTGATTTACATTTCCCCAGTGATTAGTGTTGTTGAGCTTGTGGGCTTATTAATCATTTTGTAGCTTCTTTGGAGAAATGTCTACACAAGCTTTTTGCCTTTTTTTAAATGGGTTGTTTGTTCTTTTGATGTTGTTAAGTTGCAGGAGTTCTTTATATATTCTAGTTATTAATCTCTTAATGAAATATGGTTTGCAAATATTGTGTCCCATTCTGGAGTTTGCCTTTTCACCCTGTTGATTGTATGCTTGGATGCCCAAAAGTTTTAAATTTTAATGTAGTCTGATATATCTGTTTATTTTTGTTTTTCTTTTCTGTATTCTTCATATCATATCCAAGAAATCATTATCAAAACCAATGTCATGGACCTTTCCCTCTGTCTTTTTTTCTAGAAGTTTCTCACATTTACTTCGATCATATCCTGTACATATCCTATACTGTGTATATCTGCGTATTGTTAGTATTTATATGTATTGTATAAGTTACCTGAAATTCATTCTAAAGCAAGATCAGGAGATATATAGACAGGTTTGTTTGTTGGTTTGTTAGTTTATTGGTTTGTTTTTATTAACCAACACTTTTTTGTCACAATTCCTTAAACCCTCTCCAAACCAATAATCAGCCTTGTTGCATATTTAAGTCCTGCAACTGATTTCACATTATGTACTTGAATCTTGAAGTGTATCTATTTATTCTATTTACCATATGCCTAAACTGCTTCATATTTCAAAGATTTTATTTACTTATTTGACAGACAGAGATCACAAGTAGGCAGAGAGGCAGGCTGAGAGAGGAAGGGAAGCAGTCTCCCTGCCGAGCAGAGAGCCCAATGCGGAGCTAGATCCCAGGACCCTGGGATCATGACCTGAGCCGAAGGCAGAGGCTTTAACCCACTGAGCCACCCAGGCGTCCCTAAACTGCTTCATATTTCAGAAGTTCCAGTTTAGGACAGTAACTAAACAAAGTAGCTAAGTTATCATATTTGATTTTCTAAAAAAACTGTAGAATCATGGCTAGAGGGCATAAAGTTTTAGACATTAAAGACACCCAGACATCTCTCCACAACATATGGAATATATGAATATAAATATCTTTTTGCTTTTATTTCTTCCTTCTCTCTTTTCTACTATTTTATTTCTTTTTTTTTTCCTTTTTCTTTGCTCCTTTTCTGACCTTCTCTTGGCTTTTTTCTTTCCAGTTATTTCTCCATTCCCAACTTTGTTTTCCTTCTTTATCTTTAACTTTCTCTTCATTTCTTTTTTCTTTCCCTCTATTGGCCTTCCCTGCCTTTAACTGCATTCCCTTTTTTCATATTTTATAAAAGGCATTAACAACCTCATGCCTTGAACATAGAAATATTCTTTGTTTCTATGGCTTCCAGTCTGTATTTTTTTTCCCACCACAATTTGTTTTCCACAATATTGTCAAATTAAACCAAATTTAGATTATTTTAACTCAAACATGTAGAACAATAGACTATATCTCCCTTAAATCATTCAGTTCACTGAGTTTTGACATAAAACTCTGCCAAAATACAGAACAGTGCTACCAGTCCCCCAAAGATTCTTTAGGTTTCTTCCTATGTAGTTCTTCCATCAATGCCCTCAGCTGTGGCTAATCTGCTTTATGTCCCTATAGATCAGTCTGCATTTTATAAGTGACACTGCATTATATAATGTACCTGGATTCTTTCACTTAGCATAATTATTTTGAGATTCACTGATGTTGCATATATTAGTAGTTTGTTCCTTTTTAAAGCTAAGTAGTATCCTAAGGTATGAATATACCACATTTTGTTTATCCATTCCCCTGTTGATGAAAATTTGGACTGTTTATAGTCTAGGCCTATTGTTGATAAAGCTGTGATAAACATTTCTATGCAAGTGTTGGTGTGGTGGAACATATGATTTCATTTCTCTTGAGTAAATACATAAAATGGCTAGGTCATATGGTAGATGTATTTAGCTTTATGTGAAATTGCTGAGTGATTTTCCTTTTTACATTTCCTCCAGAAATGTACAAAACTTCCAGTTGTTTTGCAATCTTTGCCAGTTCTTAGGATTGTCAGTATTTTTAATTGTAACCATTCCAATGGGTATGTGGTGATATGACTTCATTTTGCATTTCATGGATGATTAATGATTTGGAATATCTTTTCAAAAATATGTTTGAAGTTAATATCCTTTTTAAAGTGGCTGCTCAAGTCATTAGCTTATTTTTGTTGGGTGATTATTATTACAAAAGTTTAAGAATTCTTTATATGTACAACTATTTTACCCAATACATACCTTCTATTTTCTCTTCCTTTCTAAATACAAAGTTTTGAATTTATATCAAGTATCGGGGCGCTTGGGTGTCTTAGTCATTAAGTGTCTGCCTTTGGCCGAGGTCATGATCCCAGGGTCTTGAGACTGAGCCCCGCATCAGGCTCCCTGCTCAGTGGGAAGCCTGCTTCTCCCTCTTCCACTCCCCCTGCTTGAATGCCCTCTCTTGCTGTCTCTCTCAATCTGTGTCAAATGAATAAATAAAAATATTTTTAAAAACTTTATATCAAGTCTAATTACCAACAATTTATTTTATGATCTGTGTTTTTTATGTCTCATGTAGAAAATCTTGTCCTAGTTTGAGGTCACAAAGTATTTCTCCTGTATTCTATTCTTGTGGTTATACAGTTTTAGCTTTTTGTTTTGAATGAATCATTTTAAGTGATTTTTATTATCTTGTAGGGCGAGGATTGAGATTAACTTTTTTCCTGCGGATATTCATTTGTTCCAGCACCATTTCTTTGAAAGGTGTTCCTTTCCTCATTGAATTACCTTGGCACCACTGTCATAAATCAATTGATCATATTTATGAGTCTATTTCTAGACTCTCTATCCTGTCCCATTGATGAATTTGAATGTATTTTATAGTTTGGGTGCTATTATAAATGGATTTTTTTATTTCAATTTAAAATGGACTAATCTTTTTTAAGGACCCTTGTCCCCATCCTAATCTGAACCTTCACTGATTACATATCAAATAATGTAGAACACTACTCAACCTAACGCTGAAGTCCCATCCATGTCTAAAATCTTCCCTTACAGATTTATCATTGGCATCCTGGGTTTCAAATAAAATTAATAACTCACTGCTCCAAAAGTACACTTGCAGAAAAAGATCAAGGATAATATGCAAGCATGCAGTCTATCTGTGGATCGGTAAGTGGCAAGGGAACCTGATGTAGAAGAAAGACTCAGAGATTAAGCAAATTCTTTGTGGTTTTGGAGTGTAAAACTAGAATTCATGCTGGAAGCTGCAGAGAAAGTTACTTCAGTGTGATACTATGATGACACGGTTAGATGATATGGTTAGAGAAATGCAAGGGATGTTCTCAGGAGATGGTGAATTCTGTTACTGGCCAAACACGGGCTGGATGATCACCCACTGAGAAAGTTATAAATGGAAAAAGTGGTGTCAGATGGGGGTTAGACCAGGTCTCCTTCATAAATCTCCCCCATCCCCGTGATGACATAAATACATTCTCTACATTTATTATGTTTTTTAGTCATTAACTATTATTTTCACAATCTAGATGCATCTTTGAGCTTTTGGACCCTTTATGTTCCCTAGATCCAGTTTAAAATTTCATTTTATTCTTAATTCTTTACCATGTTACTCACCAACTACTGCTAAAATGAGTGAGGCTTTTTTTTTTTTAAGAAAAGAAGCTTCTGCAGTAGCATTTCTGAAGTTCTAGAATCATTCTTCATAAGGTATTATTAATGTATTACTAAATAAGAGAAGTTATTTGTAAATGATTATGCTTGATTATTCTTTGTCACTTCCACAAATTATATACTGGGATCTCCTAGTGGAGTGGATCTAAACTGGGCAGAGCAGCAGGAGGTAACAGTTTTGGCATCTTTCAAAACAATAATTAATTTTTGAAATGCCAAGGCCAATTGGCAGTAGTTAACATTGCCCCCAGAGCATAATCGTGGCCTGGATGCCACAGAGACAAGTTGTCTTATGTTGCCTATGAATGGATTCTCAGAAAACCTAATTTGAAATTACTGCCTTTAATTATACTGCTGATATAAATAACTTTGATAAAATTAGTGCAGCTGGCCTCTTGTTTGTTTTTCCCACTTAAATGTACTGTACAATCATCTGAAATAAACATACATTACAAAGAATGCTTCATTTCAAAGAACATATTATTCTGCTCATCCCGCCAATTGTTATTTTTTCCTCCCCAGCCACATTTCAATCTTGCACCTATTAAAGGGATGAACAAATTACCAAGCTCTCATAATGTACCAACTAGTGAATTAAAACAATTCATTGCTGCTGAATAGGGCCATGCATTTAAGAGATTTTAATTCATATGTATCCTCAATTACCATGTTTTCTTTTTGAGCAGACCCTGCCAGCTTAAAAATTGTTGAAAGCCATGCTCTTCTCTGAGCAATATAGTTATGTCACTTCCTAAGTAAAAATCCTTATCTTTGAAAGAAAACAGAAGACACATCTTCCATTTGATATGCTTTTTAATTCCAAAGTCCAAGGAAAGGGCCTCAAAAATTATATCAAACATTGGCCTCAGTTCATTTATTTTGTAGAATAGCAGAATTGCCTCTTTTACAGAGGAGAATGGAGTCCTTTCTTCCTGGTTGACTGTGATATGATTGTCATCTCTATCTCTACTGCAATCAGGACAGGATTTACCAAGGTCAATTCAACTTGGTCCAACTATTACCAAGCTCAATTCAGCTCAATTCAACTCTTGCCAAGCTCAATTCAACCCCACAATTCTTTATTAGCTACCTGCTATGTACAAGGCACTATGAAGATTTCCAAAATGAGTAAGACGTGGCCTCTTTTCTCAATCTGGAAAAGAAGCAAAAAAGATTACCTGTAGAACACTGTGGCAGTTTGGAAATGGTTAGATGGGAACACAGATGATAAATGCTTAGAGTAAGGATGAAACCATAAGAGAAGTTAAAAGGGCTGTTGTAGTTCAAAGGAGAATGGCTATTCATAAAGCTGAGAAAATGAGGTAGTCCTGGCAGAAAACTCCATGACTTTGCTTTTGCTATTTTCTATATAGAGAATGGCATGGAAATAAAAATATAGGACTAAAAATAGAGGACTAATGATATACTGTCAGGACACGTAACTAATGATACGTGTCCTGACAGTATATGATGGACACGTATATGATGTATACGATGTATACACGTATATGATGTATATGATGTATATGATGTATATGATCATATACACGTATATGATGTATACTGATGGACAGTATATGATGGCTAACTTAACATTAAAAAAAAAAAGTAGGGGACAGGGACCCTGGGTGGCTCAGTTAGTTAAGCATCTGCCCTCAGCTCAGGTCATGATCCCAGGGTCCTGGGACCAAATGAGTCCCGCATCAGGCTCCCTGCTGCACGGAGCCTGTCTGCTGCTCCCCCTACTTGTGCTCTCTCTTGCAAAGTATGGGACATATTTGTAATATGATAAATATGGATATGATAATGTTGAAAAACACATAAGCAAGGTTTGGTGGAATCCAAGAATTACAAGGAGTTAAGCCTGAGATAAATACCAGGAAAGTAAATGGGAGTCAAAACACAAAGGCTCCCAAATCCCAAACTGGCCTCTCTGTATTTAGGTAGTCAGGAACATTGAAGCCTTGCCTGGAATTACACCGCAGGAAGACCTATAGATATACAGATCAAAACATAGAAAAATGAGAGGCAGCAAAAGCTGTGAGAATCTCTTCCTCTCTCTAGACAATTAACTGCAACAGGGTGAGGGAAGGGCCAGGACTGGAACTTGATCTTCTTGCAGACTGGGCATGAGACAGCTCAGGAGCATAGGAGACAGTCTAGCCCAGCACATGCAGGGACAGCTGTCAGCCAGTTTATCTGCTGATAGAGCCAACCCTAAACCCCCGGTGTCTGAGTTTAAGTTCCCATGGGTGCAGGGCCTGGCACAAGGACTTGTACCAGTAGCTTGTTTGGGAAGTGTCCACTAGGCAACAGGAGTGAGGCAAAAGGAAAGTGACGGGGAAAAAAGGGGAAGCCGATCAAAGGGTGTAGTAAAGAGGTCACTGAAGTGGCAACAGGGCTTTATTCCATCAGGACCTCCTTGAGAAATGTAAAGAATGTGTCCAAGGATGGAACACCATACGGGCTGGTGGTCCATCCAGCTTCTGCTACCTTTTGGCAGAGAGCTACCTAGGGGTAACATCTCTATGCTTTGGGCTGTCCCTGGACACAGGCTTTCACAAAGTACGGTCAGTTGGTACTTGGCCAAACTGAACCTGCCTTTCTCTTTCCTGGAAGTTTCCAGGGAAGTTAACAAAGCTAGGTAACTGCATAGCCTCATAATTACCAGTGGCCCTTACTATACAAATTCCAGAGCTCCTGCTTGCTTCCCTGTCACCTGTACCTCAGCCAACCCACTAACTGTGATGCTACAGCTCACTAGGCATTGTCACTACCCACTTAGTACCAGAAAAGGGTCCCCTGTGATGTTTGACCATGAGTGACCCAGCTCCTAACTTCTATCTTGTGGGTCTGCATTATGGTACTATTTCTGCAACCTGCTATATCTCAGTCTGGGTTCCCCTCCAAGCAGTACTGCTAACAAGACTTATAGTGCAGGTGGTGTATTTCAGAACTCATCCCAGGAATCATAAATGAGGAATGAGGAAACATGAGACAAGAGTGAGTAAAAAGTCAACTTAAGGGTGCATTTTGAAGTCAGTTCTGATTCTAATGGGATTCCCGAGAGATATCCGAAGTGTCTTTCAGAATTTTGTATGTGACAGAGAGCATGGATCATTTTTCCGGAAACTTCTGACCCCATTTTTTTTTAAAGTTTGTCTCTAGAGGTATTATTTCCCTTGCATTCCAACTTGTGCAGAGCCAAGTTGGATTCCATGGTTTTAGGAGTCGATGGTAGAAACAAGGTTGCATTCAGTTGAGACGGGACATTCTCACCAGGAGGTCAGTTGGCACTCACAAAGGAATTGTTCACTAGGGCTGCAGTTACCAGAAGTGGACTGAGATGTGACATGGGGTACCAAAGGCAACAACTGCCTGAATCTGCTTCTCTATCTCCCAGGATGTGTACCTTTTATGAGTTAGAGTGAGTACCATGATGAGTTCTCAACTCCTTCACAGCATAGTGTCTGTTTACTCCCCCAAGAGATGTTCCTTCTTCTCAGAATCACCCTTATTGTCTCCTGCTCCCAGTGGTTCAGTCTTGACTGCTGCTAAGCTTATCTTGGGGCTGATCTACAGCAATAGGCATGGATGGCTTTTAAAAAGGAGGAAGTGTGGGGCGCCTGGGTGGCTCAGTGGGTTAAAGCCTCTGCCTTCAGCTCAGGTCACGATTCCAGGGTCCTGGGATCGAGCCCCGCATCAGGCTCTCTGCTCAGCGGGGAGCCTGCTTCCTTCTCTCTCTCTCTGCCTGCCTCTCTGCCTACTTGTGATCTGTCAAATAAATAAATAAAATCTTAAAAAAATAATAAAAAAAAATAAAAAGGAGGAAGTGACTTGAGCCAATACTTCAAAACAAATCCCCTCCTATGCCCTCTTTGCTGACAATCAGTGTTCCATCTCTTTTTTTATCTGTCTATTCCAACAGGACATGTAGGCTTACATAGCTTGGCCTCTGAAGAGGCCATAGCTTGGGCTCTACTTGCTGGCCTTCCAGGGCCTTTCAAGGCAAGCTAGATTCTGCACCATTAGCTTATCCTTTAGACCTCTCTATCTCTATCTCCATCTTGCCTTTCCCTAAGCCTCATCTCTAACAGTGTGGATTGCCAAAGGTAGACGTGGCTCTCCTCTTTTGAAAAGATTTTCAGTTTCTCCCAAAATCTGTTGTACCAAAAGGAGCATTAAGACAACTTGTCATGCCACTTTTCTTTTTGTCTGGCCTGCATCTTTCTTGTTCACCATTTCTAATCCACAAGATTACAGACTCAACCTCAAGATTGCTTTCTTCTCCATCTAGATTTTATAATCAGCCAATGCTACAGATATTTGCTACACAGTTTCTTAGGGATCCCACATGACCCCCAGGATGAAGTGTGGTAAATTTTGCACGATAAAGGGGAAAAAATACGTGACTATCTAAAAGTAATCTCATTCCCTGTATTTTCCTCTTGAGTTATCTTGATGGCTGATATGGAAAATGTTTGATTTTTTTTTTTCCAAAAAGATCTCAGTTTCTCCTGGTTAAAACTGCATCACATCCAGTCTTTCATGCTTTCTTACCATTATCCCTTCAATTTTCAGAATACACTAGGGCATGGATCTCTCTTTAGAGTTCTCTACTGCAGGTTTTTACCAAACTTATTGCTAAGGCACCAAGACTTGGTGACTGGATCTTTGCTGCAGTCAAGAAGGTCTCCAGACTTTCAACCCATTTGAGTTTTCACTGTCATTGCCAGGCCTTTTGCCTGGTAGTCTTTTCTGTGGCCTTCTGTTACAAAGTCACATTGACTTGTACTCTTGTTGACCCCTCGCTTACTTCCGCAGGCTAGTGATCGTAGTTATCTTTTACACACTTGCCAAAGCACAAGAAGACATCTGGATTTCCTCACTCTACCCCAGTCTGGAAAAATAGAAAGCTAGCACAGGTGGCTCTGTCACTTCTACCCAGCCACAGCACCTCCCTTCCCCACTGAAAAGCTAATCTGAAAGACATTGCAGTCTCTCCAGGGAAAAGAAGAACAAACATCATTCTCTTGGTTTTCCCACAGCCATCTCCTGGTGAATCTTGCATAAACACTGTCTTTCCCCACCCTCTCTCCCCAAACCATGTTCAACCCAGGGTGGATAAATGAGGAGGAAAGATACTGGAATTTCATCCTTTGTTCTTCTCTCCCTCTCCTGTTCTTCAGCAGCAGGTAGTAGTGAAGAGAGAGTAATTATTCTTCCTGTAAACTATAGATTTAAAGTCATACCTTTTATCTCCCTACACGATAGGTTGTAGTAAAACTATGCTCAGAAGTCCAGGATCTCTTCTAGATGTATAAATAGGAGATTTGAGCATTTAGAAAACACTTTTCTCTCTCAAGAAAAATCAAGCTTTCAAGAATATTATCCCTGGAGTTTCAGGAACAAAAATATCTAATATGAAATTAGAATTGTGTCCTCTTTGACCTAAGCCAGCGGTTCTTAACTTTGGCTGCACATTGAGTCACTGGGGCAGCTTTTAAAAATACTAATGGTCAGGTCTTGTACTTTGGGTCCCATTCTTCAAAAGCTTCTTATGTTAAAACTTCCCCAGTGATTCTAATTTTTAGCCAGGATTGAGAATCACTGAACTTAGACTGTTATGTGTCTTCTCTGAATGAGAGGATACCATTAAGTCTACCATGGGGAGAAAACTTGATTTTCTGGGAATGAATAAAAAGAAGAGCATCAGACTACAACTCTTGTACATTCCACAAAGCAGCTATCTGATCAGTGATTTCATGTTATCATCATAATTCTTTTATGTACACACCATGTTGAGTACATGTAACTGAAGAATGAAAGTGGAATTCAAAGAGACTAAATAAGCAATGATTTTATCACTTAAATGGTAGGGGAAAAATACCAATCCTGTTTTTTTAATATTAATAGTTATCATTTATTACATCATCTTTAACATGATTAAAAAATTGGGACACCTGAGTGGCAAGAGTCAGTTGAGTGTCTGATTCTTGGTTTCAGCTCAGGCCATGATCTTGGGTTCATGAGATCCAACCCTACATTGGGCTCCACGCTCAACACAAAGTCTGCTTGAGATTCTCTCTGCCTCTCCCTCTACCCTTCCCTGCTACTCTCTCTCTCTCTTTCAAATAAATAAATACTTTGAAAATTACTTTCCCTTTTATTAAAATTAAAATTTAAAGTATTATAAAAATATATAACCTAAAAAATAAAGGTTCTCATAATCAAACCTCACAAAAATAATCACTGCTAATGGTTGGATGTACACTCCTGCAAATGTGTCCTATTCATAAGATAGCATTCATCGTGAAAACATTATTCACCCAAATGAGATCATACTATATATAGTTTTGAAGCTTAACTTTTCATAAAAATATATCCTACACATGTGTGTGTGTAAGTTTGTGTGTGCATATATGTGGTGTATCTCATTTTTTAAAATGGCTTATGTATTTCAATGTTAAGAACTGGACATTTAGATCATTTCTAATATATTGCTATGACAAACAAAACCATAGTGAACACTCTTGTTATGATGAACATATCTTTGGGCAGTTTCAATAAAAGTGTTTCAATAAATGTTTCAATAAAATGATTCCTGTGAGAATTTCTGACTAAAGACCATAAACGTTTTCTATGTTAATAAAGTTTATCAAATTGCCCTCCAAATAAGTTCTGCCAATTTACAATTATTTCAACAATATATGGCAATTATTGGTGTCCCCAATCTTGGCTATACTAGGTATTAATCAATCTTTTTCATGTGCTTATCCGCTAAGTGAAAGTAAACCATTGTTAACTGAATTTGCATTTGTTTGTTTATTGAGATTAAGCATTTTTTATACATGGCCAAAAGCCATGTGCAGTTCCTCCCTGTGAACTATCTGTGTGTCTCACTCGTTTTTTCCTAAGATCAACCAATTTTTTTTAATTTGTAAAAAATCTATGAGTACTATAGAAATGAGCTATTTGGTTATCATATATATTATGAAATATGGCATTATTTATGTTGGGTCTGTTATCAAAGGAGCGAGACTGACATGGAATGAAGGTTTAACAAAAATTTTATTCTTATGCCAAGCATCAGGAACCAGACTGACCAGTCAGGGCCGCCTCCGAAGAGGGCGACGACCCCTTGGTCTTACAGGCTAGTTTTATAGGGCACAACCACAGACTTCTACATATGTGGCTTTGGCTGATTGGATGTTTCCACCTGTCTGGCCTTGTTTTAGGTGTTGTGTTTTAGTAACAGTTACCTGGAACCGATAGCAACCATTGAGGCGTTTATTAAACAAAATGGCCTTGTTTCAGGTGTGTTTTAGCAACAGTTACCTGGAACTGACATCAGTAACTGCTGAAGCATTTATTAAACAACAAAATGTCTACCTAAGCAACATGATGTCACTATGGCTAAGTAGGCCCAGGCAGGCCCTAGGGATTTAACAGGTTTTAACATGGAATCGGCCCCAACAATTTATGGCTTTGTGTTTTGTCTGGGGTAATGTTGGTGTGTGAGTATATGTGCTTCTTCTTTTATAAATTGGAAGTTTTTATTTTTTTAATTACCATGCTTAACTGTCTTTTCCTATGTTAATTTTTTATTTCATGTCATCTTTTTTTTTTTAATTTTTTTTTTTAATTTATTTGACAGAGAGAGAGAGATCACAAGTAGGCAGAGAGGCAGGCAGAGAGAGGAGGAAGCAGGCTCACTGCTGAGCAGAGAGCCCGATGCGGGGCTCGATCCCAGGACCCTGAGATCATGACCTGAGCCGAAGGCAGAGGCTTAATCCACTGAGCCACCCAGGTGCCCCTATTTCATGTCATCTTAAGAAAGGGATTCCTTTCCATGATATTATAAACATACTCAGTTGTGGTTCCTTCTCTTATTTTTATTTTTATTTTACTACATTTAAGTCTTTACATTTTTCTGAATGACTAGTCATTTCTGCCCATGCTATTTATTTAATAACCCGGCCTTTTTCACTAATTTGAAATGTAACTTTGTTAAATACTAAGGAATAGAAAGCTAATAGATAGATAGATAGATAGATTGACAGACAGTTTTCCACACACATATTCTCCTAATTTCTGATGATCCATACCATGTTTTGATATTTGGTGAAAGTACTCTAACCCCTCATCCCACTTAACTTTATTAAAATTTTTTCATTGAACATTAAAGACATTTCCCCATGTTACTTTTTTAAACTGATTTTTGAAATAATTTTTACCATACTTGTAATAAAACAACCAGTTGGGATTCTTTATCCTTTTTTTAAAGATGTTATTTATTTGACAAAGAGAGAGCACACAAGCAAGGGGAGCATTAAGCAGACAGAGAGGGAGAAGCAGGCTCCACACAGAACAGGGATCCTGATTTGGGGCCCAATCCCAGGACCTGGGATTGTGACCTGAGCCAAAAGCAGTCGCTTAACCTACTGAGTCACCCAGGTGCCCCTGGGATTATAAACTATTCCTTTTCCCAATCTGAGCTGCATCCTGGATATATTGAATCCTAATTCTTTCCCCTGCTTACAGTCACTCTTGGACTTTCCAGTTCTCAGCTGCCAATGTGAGTTTTCTAGTGCCCAAATTTAGTCATTTCCATTTACTACTGAATATCTGTCAATGACTTTCTAATCATTTGTGGATATAATCCAAAAATTTCAATGTGACATACAGGATCTCGGTCTACTCCTTCATACTGACTTTGTATCACTTCTTACCTCAACACCCTCCCCCCAGTCATTATAAAACTGTGTTCACATTCACTCTTTCTTGCTCCAGCATCATCTCCTGTCGGACACTTACTTTAAGTCTCTGCTCCATTCCATCTGAGGTGCCCTTCCTTCATCAGAACTCCCATTGCCAGATTATCAGGACAGATGAGATTGTATTAAAATTGTCTGTTCATTTGAATCTCTTTTCCACTAACCAAGAAGCTCCTTCAGGATGCTATCTTTTCTTTATTCCCAGAACTCACCATAATATCTATTACATAATGGACCTTTAATTCATGTTGCTAAACAAATATATCTAAAGTGACATAAGCTAGGGTTAATTTTGTATCAATCAGGTGGTTAAATAGATCCCACTGTCTTACTAGGGTGCAGGTAGTTTTTCTAGGAAGTGATCCCAGGAAGCACCACAGACTTGGCTAAAGTAAGACAGAGAGAAAGGAGGAAATGCCAATAAAGGGGTGTGTTGGTGAGCTAGGGTCCATGGAGCCATAATCCAGCTTGGGACCTTTTGAGAAACTATAAGTCACTTTGAACCATATTTTGAGAGAATGGAAAATCTAGAGCATTTAGCCACTGACTTCAGTCCAAGAATTGTCCCCAGAGGTTTTAATTTATGCCACACTTTAAGGTTGTGTCTGTGTGTAGCCAAGTGAGAACACATGGTACCAAAGACCCAGGGCATTGAACCCAAGAGGTGCAAGCACTCAGGTGGGAATCAGTCAGTGCCCAGGTGAACTCAGAGAAAGCCCGGGGGATGGCGTGGGCATTAACAGCATCTGCCACAATAGCCAAGACTACAGCATCTGCCCCACCACCAAACTGAATACATAACAACTAATATTGGCTATGAGTTGTTTGAAGATTCTTGATGATTCTTGAAGAAATCATCATAAAGATGAGTTCTATTTCCTTCAAAATACTTAAGGTTTATAGACATAAATGCTATTTGATTCCTTCTCATGGTGGACCAAAAAACCCTCCAAAGGGAAGCTGCATGTTTTTTTAATATTCTGTGTTATTATTCATTGACAAATTACTTTCTCGTTGTGGAACATACATTTGCTCAGACCTGTGAGATGATGAAAGTTTTTATTATTATGTCTGTTTCACCTTCCTTTCCTTGTACAGCTTCATAGAATGGTCTTCAACATGTCATTAAGTAGCCTTGGATAGCCATTATGGTGCTCAATGTATTTTGGATCGCTTTTATATCATCAGTGATCTGAGGTCACTTTTGGGCTTCACTACTTTTTTCTTTTTTTCTAAAGAGAACGTTTGGTAAATTTCACTTTATTCAGCAACTGCTGTGTGCAGAACTCGCTACTAACATCAGTGGTTGTGTGTGGGATAAGTGGTGTGCAATCTAATAAAACTTACTGTTTACTGCATAGAGTACAAAAATGCTTGTTTTTTACAAAAATTGGCTATATACCTGTTCAGTGGATGCAGAAATGAAGTTAATCTGGATTTAAAAAATTGAAAAAAATGAGTTTTGATCGAAATATTGAAGGATACAATCAAAAATGGACTGGTGTTCAAAGATGACATACAAATATTAAAAATGCAGTGTTTATGGATTGATAGGGAAGCCTCTGAAAATTACAAGTCAGAAATGTGCAGATGTAAATCAGTCTGTGGGAACACGCTGAGAACACCATACTTCCCCCTTGGCCCCCGTGTCCTCTGCCTAGAATATTTTTTAATCCTTCTCTAATAACTCCTGCTTGCCTTTTAGATTGGCTCAAGTCTCATCTCCTACAAGAGTTTCCTATGAGTCTTTGACAAATTGCCACAAACTTGTTGAATTAAAATAGCACTTTATTATCTTATGGCTTTGGAGGTCAAAGTCAAACATGGGTCTCACTGAACAAAAATCGAGGTGTCAGCCGGGCTGCGTTCCTTCTGAAGGGTCTAGAGGGGATCCCATTTTCTAGCTTTTTCCATCTTCTAGAAGCCTTGGTCCTTGGTGAGGGACACCCTTAGTTTCCTCCTGTGTAAAGGAGAAGTATATTCCCAGGTGGGTAAGAGAACAAATGAAAGAATGAGATTCCTCATCCCAAACCTCTGTTCCAGCACCTACTCATGAGAAGCAGCACTGACTTCTCAGCTTCCTTATCGCTGATATGGAAATAATCACGGCAATCAACACACTCGCTTCTCGTGAGTATTAATGAACGGACAAATGAAAATTCACCTACAGTGATTGGCACATCCTATTCATTCAAAACTGTTAGTTGTTACAGTTTCCCCCTGGTGAGATTATTGTAAGGATTTAGGAGGTAGTTGACAAAGCCACAGCAAGATGCCTGGCAAGTAGCCAATTCTCAGCACATTCTAGCCTTTGATTTATCAGCATCATCTGTATTAAATACAACAGGTTGAGAAGTCAAATTCAGTGAAGAAGATGCATTTCGAAGGCAGGAGTTTGGTGAAATGTGCTCAGCTTTATGCTAACAATCTGAATTATTTCAAGCTCTGTTTTTCTCAGCCTCCATACGGTCACAGGGTTAAAAGATATGATAGGTCAATAATATTGTGATGGACGGATTTTATTAGTTTCCATGATGAAATAATAATAGTGATAACTATAGGCTTTTAAATATTACAAAATGTGGGGGGCCTGGGTGGCTCAGTGGGTTAAAGCCTCTGCCTTCAGCTCGGGTCATGATCCCAGGGTTCTGGGATCAAGCCCTGCATCGGGCTCTTTGCTCAGTAGGGAGTCTGCTCCCCGCCCCCCGCCTGCCTCTCTGCTTACTTGTGATCTCTGTCTGTCAAATAAATAAATAAAATCTTTAAATATATATATATATATATATATATATATATATATAATACACATATATATTTATATTACAAAATTATTACAAAATTTTTTCACATATATTATCTCATAGGTCCTTGATGTGACTTCACGTTATTCCCAGGCAGTATCTAGCAGTCTAATGGCTATCTGATTATTTAGGCTTCCCAGATTTTTATCATCCTTATCCCATAATAGACTTTATGTCCTTTGTATTATAGAATATTCAGATGTTCCCCCCTGTTTCCAAGGCAAATGGAAGCATTCCACTCAAATGTTTACAGTAAATAGAACAGAAACTTGTGGAATCATCTTCCTCTCTCATAAATGAAGCAACAGCAAAGTGGCAGAGCATCTCAGCTGTTCCAAGTTCCTCAAATAAGTTTTACTTTTGCAAAACGAACCCTCTGACTTCCTATACATTGTGAGCTGCGTTATGAGCAACATGACCGGCAGCCACGTTTGTTGTAATTTTTTAAATATGTGGAAAAAAAAGCAAGATCTCGACCATGTATTACCTTAACCAAGATGCCAAATTATCTAACTTGTTTCTCCAGGCAAGCAGCCCAACAACAGGGACAGCTCCCAGGAGCCAGTCAAGATTGTCTGTCTGTCCATCCACTCAGGACATCTGCAGGTAAGTGCTCAGCAAATGATCCTATTTAATCTCGTTTAAACCAATGTTCTGTAGTCTTCTTTTATGTTCCAAAACTGTGTGGCTCTTGCTTCTGCCTTACATTGTCCATGGACAATTTATACTGGCTTAATTTTTCCCCTTTAGCACCTTTTCTTCATTTGATCTTTATTTACCAACGTCTGGTCATTCTGTCATTTTCATCATTCTCTCTCTCTGTTTTCCTGTGGCTCTCCTCTCCATTCCCATCTCCCATCCTTTGCCTGCTGCTTTGTCTAGATCTGCCATCTTGCATGACATGTCAGAAGATGCATTTGAGCAATGCACCCCTGTCGTGGTGCTGAGCCCTGCTAGGAAGGAGTCTGGTAAGAAATCAGTAAAACAGAGGCCTAGGAGGAGGAGGAGGGCCTCTGAGAGATATGAGGCTGCAGAAGAACAAACAAAAGGGAGAAGAAATGATTTTCCCCTCCAAATCACAAGTGCCAGATGGAGCGAGCTTTACGCTACTTCTTCAGATTCATCTTCCACAGATGAGACTCACTGGATTCAGGCGAAAAGAAGAGCCCAAGTTAAATTCCGACTCTCACGAAGAAGAAGGAGAAATGGCAATAAGCCATGTGGAAACGCAGCTGGGCCTTCTGCTCCTCATGGAATGGATCTGGTAGATGTGGAAACCACAGGTAAAAAGCAAAAAGAGCTGAATGACTATGAGGGTTGCTCTTTAAATCTCTGCAGAGGAAAAGGCACAAGGTACCAAGAATGCAGTCTTTCTCACCCACGGGGATCCTTTGAGATTAAGAGGTTCTCAAGGGAGCACGAGGAGAGCAAAGGCAGATACCACCACAGGGATCTGTGGCTCTTGCCCCGTCTTGGGCAACATGAAACAATCCAGAAAAGATCTTCAGAAGCAGATTCCAGCACTGATATATTGGCAGTAGCAGAAGACAGCAAGTATGTGGACACGGCCGGGTTCCGGGTGAATAACTCTAAGCAGAAGCCTCCTGCCACCTACCATGACCAGTCTGATAATTTAAAAATATGCAGGTCAGTCACTATAGAGAAAGACGTGATGCCATCCACATGCATTTCTTCCCACTGTGAGTTAGGGGTGTGTTTGACCTCTCCCCTCACAACCTAACATGTATTCATGCTGTTATTTGTCTGGTTTGGTCTAAGGTGATAAAACAAGAAAAGGCAGGTGTGGGAATGAGAAGAAATAATAGGGAAGCATCCCTGGGTTTGGAAGCTATTCCAGAATAGAATTAGATTTCCCCTTTACCCTTCCCTTAATAGGACAGTGATTTATCTTGGTAAATGGACTGACAAACCAGTTGGATCTGGTACCCATTCTAGTTAAGATAAGACCAGTGGGGGGCGCCTGGGTGGCTCAGTGGGTTAAGCAGCTGCCTTCAGCTCGGGTCATGAGCTCAGGGTCCTGGGATCGAGCCCCACATCGGGCTCTTTGCTTGGCGGGGAGCCTGCTTCTCTCACTCTCTCTCGTTGCCTGCCTCTCTGCCTACTTGTGATCTCTCTCTGTCAAAAAAAAATAAATAAAATCTTAAAAAAAAAAAAAAGATAAGACCAATGAAAGAAATATGAGTGAGAGTGTATGAAACCTTAAATCCTTTAATGCAAATTCAGTGAACTGTTAGCATCCTGACAGAAAGATATTTAACGGTTGGGTTTTTTAAGGTCAGATTTTTTTTAATCAGAAAAATCTCTACAGTTGGTGCTAATTTGTTCTCCAATTGTCTGACTCAGCGGGGTAATTCAAGACTGAAAGGCCACAAAAACAGGTCATGGACGTATCAGTGGGGTGGCCGGAGCCTTCAGGGAAGGAGAACACATTAACTTTAGTGATAATCATGTACTAAAATGTTTCAACATGTAGATATTTCATAGCTATGAGACTCCTTTCTTGCTCTTTTTTCCAACCATATACATTTTCAAAATAACTTAAAGTGAATAAGAATTATAGGAATACCCATGCTAGTATGCATAAATCAGATGATTTTAAACAAAACAGCTAGTTTTACACATTCATGTTATATCCCGCAGTCATTTAAGTTGATTAAGTGAAGTTTTGTTACATCATGCTTGGTTGTTTGGGCTAGTTTTATGACAGTTAAAGTTACTTTATAACACATGTATGTGTGTGGCCTGCCAATAACGTGACCCCAAGAATGCTGCCCATGTCTATTTAAGACAGGACAAGGAAATTTGAGGTCTGGATATAAATAATAATAGTTTGTTTCTCAGAAAGTTTTATAAGATTTTCCTAAAATGCTCATTGATTTGTTCATTCAAGCACCTGTTATATGCATCAATTCTTGGCATTGGAAATATTATAGTGCCTGAGATTAGAGCTTACAGTCCAAGGGGGAACAGAGAAACCAAAGAAACTATTTCACGGTTGATACATAATTACGGTCGTGATGAGGAATATGAAAGCACATAAAAAGGAAGCCTCACCTAATCTAAGAGATCAGAGAACTCTCTTAAAGAGGTGACAACCTGACTGAGGCTCAAAGAATGACAAGAATTGATCAAGGAAAGATTGGGAGAACCATTGAGGCAGAAGGGGCCACTACACCAAACCAGGAGGAGGGAAGGAGTTTAGCAATCCAGGGAACTGAAAGTGAGCCACTGTGGCCTGGGTGTGATGGTTGCAGGGAGTGGGTAGTGGTTTGAGAGGGGAGAGGGGAAGAGAGCCATGTCCAACATGCTCAGACATCACAAAGAAGTGACACCATTTGATTTATATATTAATGTAAGTTTCTTGTAATCTTTGGAATATGATTTAAGTATGACTTGTCTAAAATATTGGGGTATGGGATAAAACAGTATTTCCAGTCTAAACCAAGAACTCCCCATGTACAGCCATGTGTTGTCATTCCCCAAATCTACTTCCAGCATAATTTAATGAAAGAAGCTAGTTGTGGGCTTAATGGTAATTGGAGAAAAAAGTAATGCTTGCAATTAAAGTCATAGTGGCTGATTCTCCTAACTTAAAAGCACTGCTCTGGAGGAACATTTTCAAAGACAGGATATTTAACTTAGACTTCTATTAATGGAAGTGTGATCGATGGGCCCATAGTTATTATTTCTTGCTGCAGGTTATCATCAAAATATACCCACTAAGCAAATACAGGGACTGCATATTATACTGGACGCTGAGAGCAAAAAGCAACAAAAGAGGTGATTATTCCCTTAAGTGGCCTGTTATCTAGTGGGATAAATTGAACACACACCTGAAAAGATACAAATTCAAGATAGTACAGGGTGAATTTAAAAAAAAAAAAGGCATACTTCAGAAATTTGAAGACAGAAAAACTTCTGAGAGCTGGAACAATCTGGAAACCCTGGTAAGAGGTGGGATTGGGACAAAGAAAATGAGAATTAGATTGGCAGAACTGCACGCCGGGCATTGCAGGTGCCCAGAGCAGGGCAAACACCATGAGCCCAGACAGAGATGAGGGAGTGACACTCTGCACTGAAGAATTTTGTGTGAACTTATATGACTAGGTGGAAGAGTTTACATAGATAAAAACTAAAAAAAAAAAAAAAAAAAAAAAAAAAAATTAAAGACCTTGTAAAGAAAACATACATATCTTTCCAAAGAGTTGACTGTGTTCTATACATGTTTGTTTTCCTGCTGCCTCAGTGGGCCTTTGGATACCGAAGAGGCCACCTCAGAAACTGAGAACAGATCAAGGGGATTGTGTTCCCCTTCGCCCACCTTCAGCCAGAGAAGTTGCATGATTATCTCTGTATATAATGAGGTTCTACATAATATCCCTTTAAGAAAAATTATTTTGCTGCAAAAAAATAATACAGACCAGCCTTTGCGCAATAAAACAGGCCTAATGAAGAATAACATATACAGTCACAGTGTCTCTGGGGGTGTATTGGGAAAGAGATCTAGATTTAGGAGAACAAGTTGCAACAAGGGAGAATGTATCCTGCTTTGTGGTAAGTAGGATTAGGATGATAAAGGGTAATGAAAGGGAGGAACACATGGCATGCTGTCATTCCACCCAGGGATGGGAAACAATCCTGGTGCTTGGAATGGGTGAGAGCATAAGACAAAGGAGTCAGGGTGACTCCAAACCTTGCAACTTGGGAGACAGGAAATGCTGCTGCTACTGACAAAGGCAGAAGAGGCCAGAGGGAGATGGTTTGGGAAAGACATGATGAGTTCCATTATAGGCAGCCTGTTTGTAGTTGCAGTGACATTGCGGGGTCAGCTGTCCAGCACACTGAGACATGTCCCTGAGAGGTAGGAGAGCAGTCACAGTCACAATTCTGTAGAATTGTTCAAGCATTCCTGAACTATACACAATTCGCCATGAAACAACTGCATATTTGCAGTTGTTATTAACATGACATATTAGCATAGGGCAATAGCATGAAGAGGCTAATAACAAAAATCTCCTGAAGGCCGGGGAGCACATATAAACTGGGGTATCGTTCTCAGTCAGGTGATTGAGATGCCTGGGAAGTGAGTGAAATCTCTGAATGAAATAATGTATAGGAAAAAGGCCTCCAGATGGACACAGTCTGAGCACCAGTGTCCCCTGTGCAAGGGAGAGAGGCGGCAGTTGCCTAAGAACTTGCACTCCGGCTGCTTCAGACATGCATGGGCAGAACCAGCCTCGGCCAGAGCCACAAAGCAGAAGAAGCTCCCAGACCCTTCCTCCTTTTCTGTTCCTGGCATTTGGTCCCAGCAAGGGCACGCTATGCTCTTTTTCACCTCATCAAAGCCTTATTCAGAGAAAGTTTCTCTATTAGCCAATTAGAGCTTACAGGGAATTTAAGTCATGCTGTTAACACCCATAGCGTATGGTGGGAAAGGCTTTGCTTTTTTCATTTGAAAAAAAGGAGGTTTAAAATATGGATTAGATCATGTTAGCCCACGTTTGAGACTTTTCAGTGGCCTCTTAATAGCCCTCAGTGGTAACATCAAAATCTTTGATATGATTTACAAATCCATGCATGATCCCTCTATCAGATCTGCCTCTCCAGCTTCAACACCCATCATTAATGAAGACCTGTTCATACTGGTCTGTCTTCAGTTCCCTGAAAGTGCCCAGGCCTATCCCTTTCAGGGCCTAGAATGCCTTCACATTACCCTCTCTGCCCTTCACCAGAATAACGCCTAGTCATTCTTTTTTGTTTGAAGTGTAATTTCTTTAGGAATACCTTCATGACGCTCAATACTAAAGTCTCCTGGGAATCACTTCCATAGCATAATTTTAATTGCTAATATGTGGGTGTTTTTGTGATGAAATGTTTCAGATTTATTCCAGTGTCCACCATGCCTGGACCAGTGCCTGACAGAATATATTCAACATACACTTTTTGAATGAGTAGAATTAGGGAAAATGAGTTTTTCCAAGGGAATTATTCTTACAATGTAAAATGATAGCACTAAGAAGTAGATGACTTCATCTGCTATGGAACCAGCATACAAAGCATACTGTACACCAGCTGTGCTCAGACTTTAGTGGACATTAGCATAGACCACAAGACTTGTTAAAATGTAGATTGTTGGCAGTGCCTGGGTGGCTCAGTCAGTTGGGCATCTGCTTTTGGCTCAGGTCATGATCCCAGGGTTCTGGGATCAAGCCCCACATCGGGCTCCCTGCTCAGCAGGGAGTCTGCTTCTCCCTCTACCTCTGCTGCTCCCCCAGCTTGTGTGCTCTCTCTCTCTCTCTCTCTCTCAAATAAATAGATAAGTAAGTAAGGAAGGAAGTAAATAAATAAATAAAATCTCTTAAAAATAATACAGATTGTTAGACCCACCCCAGAGTTTCTGATTCCTTCTCTGGGGAATGATACAGGTGTTGCTGATCTAAGGGGCCACATTTTTAGAACCATTGCTTTATGCTACATTTCTCCTGGGCCTTAGGTGGGAAGAGAGAACAAGTAATTGCAAGGACGAGTTTGGGGACGCCTCAGTGGTGCAGTCAGTTGAGCATCAATTCTTGATTTCGGCTCAGGTCGTGATCTCAGAGTGGTGAGATGGCGCCCCACGTTGGGCTCTGCGCTCTACGTGAAGTCTGCTTAAGACCCCCTCCCCCTTTCCCATTACCCCTCCCCCCTCTCTAAACAAATGAGTAAATAAATAAATAAATAAGAAAAGATGAATTTGGGAAGCATAATTATAGTTCTTTGTCATATTCTATTGAAGGCTGACACAAAGCAAAGTTAGGTTACCTTCTTGTAGTTTACGCTATTGTACCAGTAAGTGCTGGTCATCTTACTAAAACCATAGACTGACAAAGCCCCAACTTTACCAGGAATTCAGATGTCATGGTTTGCCTATTGTGTCTTTTCAAACCCACTTCCTCGTTGCAACTACTCCCATTTTTATCAGTGAGTTCACAAATACCCGGAATTTCTAGTTTTTGACTATTTTCCTCCTGCATTGGTTATACCCAGTCTCTAACCAAACCCCATCATTTTTCCCTCCAGATGTTGCTTTTGGTTTGTGCCCTCTTCCTCACTGCTAATGTCCCAGTTTGATCCTTCTTTATTTACACTTCTGTTCTTTCTCCACATCCACCCATCAGCCTACTACCTCTTTTGGTCAGGACTCTTCTACCAGGTTAAAATTGACTGAAACCAATTCAAATGAGCTTAAGAAAGAAAGGGATGTATTAGCCACAGACATAGGAAATCCAGGTATACAGATGGCTTCAGAGGCTGCAGAGATTCAAATAATGTGGTTCTCTTTCTCTGTGTGTTCTCGTTTTCTTCAACGCAGGCAAACTTCCTCTGTACAGCAGAGGGAAGAGACAGTGTGGGCAGAGATAGTTTTAGGTTTACATTTTACCAGACATGACTTAACAGAAAAGAGAAATGTTCTCTTCAAGCAGTTACACATTCACTCCCAGGGATGGAATAGAATTAGCCTGCCCTAGGTCACATTCTTGGGCTGATTGCGGTCACCAGGGGCCTTGGGCATTATGCCCAGACGTGCCCTTAGATGGGAAGGTTGGATTTAAAATGTGACTATTGGCAACCCCTCCAGGACCTTGTGAATTGGGGAAAAGACATTTCAGTAACAAAAATAATAGCATCAGTACCAGAAAAGGTGGTACAAGAATTCTAAGCAGGAAAAAACAAACAAAAGAGTAGCACTTAACTACCATCCAAGTGGCTCTCCCCCTTCCCATTGTCTTTCTCTTCCTCTCCAAATGCCCACATTTAGGTAGACTTCAACACTCATCTCATTTTTATCCTTTCCATAAAGCTTGCCCAGATTATCGTGGTCCAAAGCGATGTTTCCTTTCTTCAGTTTCCCATAACCTCTTGTAGTTGATTTACTTAGAATTCACCTATTTTCTAACGTCTTCATGTATGTTAGTTCTGTTTCCTATAGACTAAGCTCCTTGAAGTAGGAATTATGTCTTTTCCTCTTCTGGGCTCTCTACAGTACTCGGAATAATTCTAGCATATAGCAATTGCCCAAAAAGAATTCTTGAAATGGCTTCAAAATTAGAGGATGCCAAAAGAGGAGATACAAAAACTATGGGAACAATGCAAACTGAATGATACAGGGCAAAACAAATAAAATATATTTAATTCCATCAATGGCTTATTTAAAAGAGGAAGACCCCAAAAATAACTCCTGATAATGATCTAGTCTAGCTTGGGTTGGATGGTGCGTTTGAAGTTACACTTTATATTGTTTTGCTAAAGCCTTCATTATGCATATTCTCATTTTAAGTTTTTTGAGGAAAATGAGAAAGTGGTAAAAATCATCTATTTTTTTACTTGTTTAATTCTTACAAGTTGCAATAACTTTGTGGGAAAATGGAAAGAGAATATTTCTAAAACTTAAAATTTTCCTAATAGAAAACTACTTTCTGAGTAGTTTTGATGTTTTTAACAAATGGTGCAATTGTAAGATTGATTTAGATCACAGTGAACAACTATATTTTGGGAATTTTAATCTGTATCAAGGAGTGTTCTAGAGGCTGGAAATACAGTGGAAAATATGGCAATGGTCCCATCCCTTATTAACTTATATTCCAGTTTGTAAAACAAATAATTTAAGAGGCAAATGTAAACAACAAACAAACCAAAAAAACCATGAATGAAGCTAAAGGAACATATTGCATCTAATAGAATAAAACAAGTTTCCCTGAGAAACTAATAATCAGGAAGAAATCCAAAGGAGAATAAGTTAAGCAGAGAGAAGGGGTAACCTGTTCCAGGAAAAGGATATGGCATATATGAACCCACAGAGATGAGTGAGATCAGGCATAAAATGATGTCACTCTGGCCTTGCATCAAGTAGGAGGAGGGGAATAGTAGTTAACCATGGAGTTCTTTATCAACAATAGGTAGGAGTTTAGACAGTATTTTAATGACAAGGGTAAATTTTTATAGACTTTTAAGGAAAAAGAATGACACTGTCAGCTTAGTGTTCTGGAAGACCACTCAAGCTGCTTTTGGAAAACAGACTGGAGAGGGAAAGACTGAAGGGAAAGAAAACCAGTTAGACACTGCTGTGGGGCACCTGAGGGGCTCAGGTGGTCAGGCATCTGCCTTTGGCTCAGATCATGATGCTGGAGTCCCCATATCGAGCCCCATATCAGGCTCCCTGCTCACCAGGGAGTCTGCTTCTACTTTTGCCCCTCACCTCACTCTCTCGTGTTCTCTGTCTCTCAAATAAATAAATAAAATCTTAAAAAGAGAGAGAGAGAGAGAGAGATAGCTGTGTCCCAGCAAAGAGCTGATGGTGGCTGTAGAGTAAAAAGAAGCCAATGGAGGGACACCTGGGCAGCTTGCTCTATTAAGCCTCTGACTCTTGGTTTCAGCTTGGGTCTTGATTTCATGGGTCATGGGATCAAGTCCTGAGCACCCCCCCTCTAAAACAACACTCAGCGGGGAGTCTGCTTGAAGATTCCTTCCCACTGCCCCTCCCCCAGCTTGCAGACATGCACGAACTCTCTCGCTTTCTCAAATAAATACATAAATCTTTAAAAAAAAAGTTTTAAAAAAGTAGATGGATTTTTAAGGTATTATGAAAGTAAATCAAACAAATCAAACAGGATTCAATGATAACTTATATAGGTATCTGATCTCAAGTTTCCGATTTAGAAAATGGTAGATTATAGGATCCTTTACTATTGAGAGAACACACTGCTTGAGAGACAGATTTAAAAGGAGGAGATGAGTTCAGTTTTATACATAACAGTTTGAGGCACAAGACAGTTATCCACGGAGAGACATCCAGAAGAGTTCAGAAGAGGCTTTTGCAAGTTTACATGAAGATTAGGAAGTCTTGAGCATATAGGTGGTGAGTGTCAAAATCTCCAATGGAAAATCTATGAACTGAGCAGATGAGGGTATGAAGAACCCTGGGAAATAGCAACATTTAATGGCCCTGAAAGAAGAAAAGAAGCCAGCAGAGAGAAGGAAGACAATGCCCAAAGAGACAAATGAAAACCCAGGACTATATAAAGGAGAAGGAGAATGTCACAAATAGAGGAAGAGATAAATTCAGATGAATTCGTCTAGATGAATTCATGTTTCTAATTTGAAGAATCTTTGAGCTCAGAGAGAGAGAGAGAGTAGTTGACGATGAAGAAACCTGATCAGAATGTTTGTTTCTTCAGGTCCCACAGGGAATAGGAAAGGATGGGACCCAAAGACCAAAATAAAAGGATTGCCGTGGCAAGGAAAATAAGTATGATTTTCTTTGCAATAGAAGTAAAAGAGGAAATCACAGATGCAGGGGCAAATGTAGATCTACAGATTATATAAGCAGATATGATATATACGGATACAGATATTTTATGTACAGATACAGCTACTATTTCTTTTTGATGACCTTATAGAGCAAGGGGGTTGGTTGCAGGGTTATACAACAGTGCAATCTGAATTTCAGATAACAACAAATAATTTTCTAATGGGACATACACATACTACAAAAGTACTCATTATTTATCTGAAATTCAAATTTAACTGGGTTTCCCATATATTTTTGCTTAGTGTGGCAGTGCTAAGCATAGCAAGATAGAAAAGCATTGTTAGAAGTCCTGTTGAGGCCCATAACTATGAGTTCATATGGCCACAGATGGCAGGAAATCTACCTTTCCTCTACAGTACATCATTCATACGCAGATGCAACCAAAGAAGGCAATTGTACTTGGACCTATGGGAGTGATGTCAGGAAACATCTAGATTTCACATTTAGCACAACTTGATCTATGCTTCCTCATGTATCTCCAGATAAATTTGAAATTTAAAAACTGAGATAAATACGCTTTACAAATAAGATTTTTAAAGTAAAATAACATTTCAGTTAGTAGTTGTGCTATCCCTATTTATTTAAAGAAAAAAACCTACTTTTTTATCTTAACTTTTCAGATAATTATAACATTGGGAAAAATGGGTTCATAGATTCATGGATCATCTAGGTCGCTCTCCAGTCTGATCTTTGAAGACCCTTGGAATATCAGCACACATTATCATCTCTCTCTTCCTTGTACATACTATTTCTTGGGACAACCCCTTTCCTTTTAGAATCTCTTAATTGTGAAAACATTCTTTCTAATATTGAATCAGCCTGAGTCCTTGTATTTTCTCCTTCTTAGTCCTAGATTTATATTCACTCAGTAACAGATTTTTAAAATTTTGTAAATGTATCCTATTACTTCTTTTTGTTACTTTTTCTGTACAAAGATGAGACTGACATTCTATTGTCAAAGTCCATTCTATGAGTAAAAGATCAGCTGTTGACAGTTTTCAGTATTCAGGTGAGAAAGGTCTCCTAAGTGACCTAATGAGAATCATTTATTTCCGAGAGGTAACAGACTCTTAAGAAAGTTCATAAATTTATTATTTTCCATAGGCTTTGTCTTTATTTTTTTGAGTCTCATAGGAGTTAATAATAATTTTCCTCCTGTTCATTTTAATAACAGCTGAGTTGGTAGGGCGGATGTGAACACCATTAGTAACCTGTCACAGGTCAGTTCATTGGAAATACTCAACATAGAGTCTCAAGGTCTCACTTTCAACTCTTGATTTCTCTCTACTGGGAGGGTCAAACTTGGGAAAGGTAAAATGGCTCTCTCCTTACATATGTGATCAAAAAATGAGAAAAATTACTGTGTATTACAAATGTATGCATTACTAGTATGACAGTGTTGTAAAACTAATTTCTTTCTTTGAAATGAATAATTATGTTTATTGCAATCCTCAGCAAAAATTCAGATATACACTGTGCTACTTTATTCTAAGGAGCAAAGGGCTCTCCAACAAAGAAAAATTTAATTAGCATCACATTCTAATGCTATGAGTGCATCGTGTGATTTCACGTAGTCTTTCAGCATTTATCCAAGTAGTTTATATTTTGAATGAACAAAATCGATGAATTAAGGTGCTGATATTTATACATGCACATGAAATTTAGGAGAAAAATAACTTGAAAGGCTTACAGAAATGGCATTTTATATCTTTTCTTAAGCATATATCCTTCAAAGACATGCCTTGTTCTTAGCAAGGTTTTTTGTCCTGATTGTTCTCAATTTGGGAGTACATCTGTCTGGGAGTGGAATGACAATGTCATCAATAATACTAATTGCCTTGACTAGTAGATTATAAGTAGTTGATTAATACTATTATATAGTATTATATACTATATCCTCCAGTGTTACTATATATATTATATATATATTATTATATTACATATAATAATATATTAAATACATAATAATTATGTAATAATTATTATATAATTATATAAATTATATATAATATTATATATATATATAAAATACTATATCCAAGTAGTTGATTAATACTATTCTAATTTGGTTAAATAGGTGACTTTGATTTTTGGAAATAGCATATATTCTGTAGGTCAATTATTTTAAAAAGTTGTGCTCTTAGAGAAGAAAAAAGAAAAAAATGGACATTTCTCTACCTATACAACCATCTTCAAGTAAATTTGAAGATTAAGAAGGCATTTTCCAACCTCAGGAAACTTCAGGCAAAAATAGAAATATGGCGCTCCTTCAGACAGATAAATCACTATTCACATATTAAAAGTTGGTTAAATTGTACTACATTTATCTTTTGTTTGTTAATTTCTAATTTGTTAAATACCAATTATACCAAAGTGCAAGATACTGAATAAGAAAAAAATACCAATTAGGTAGGATTCATCTATTTCTTAATTTAAGAACAATATGCGTTCAGGATTATAGTGACTTTGAAATGTGTGCTTTCTTTCATGAACTTGTATCTGTTTGGTACTGGGCAATTTCTTCTCTGCCTCCAAAAAAAGAAAAAGAAAAGAAAAGAAAGAAAGAGCACTCAGTGTCTTCTCTCACACAAATTCGTTTTTAAACATATATATGCAAACAGAAAATGAACACTGTATATAAACTGATGAATACTGGGTACAGTGCTTGTTGCTACCAAATCATGATTTATATCTGAGAATTTATTTATAGCATGAACATTGCCTCCATTTCTAATTACCATGTTTAGGTTCTCATCTTCGTTATAACCAGTGCAGCATGGTTACACATTCATTTCAAATCTTCTGCAGGTGTCCTCAGACATAAGCAAATTTAAACAACAGTGTCTAACTGGGTTCAGAAATTAAAATGCCACTGGAACAGCCTGGCTGAGTTCTCTTTTGTTCTTAGGGCTCTGACAGCCTTAAACTCAGCATGATATTCTACTTGGCTCCTCTGTCAGATACAAGGAGGACTGGAGAGTCTATTAGCTCCCCTTCACTCACTCCCAGGTTTATGCAGAACTGAAGATGCCATAACACAGGAGTGCCTGTGTTTGGAAAGCTTCTTGGAGATGGCTTTTACTTTAGACATTATACTGCAAACCTTCTTCTTTACTTCATGGTTATCTAACAGGTGATCATGAAACCTTGCTATTTCCTGCTTAATGTGTACCCCATTGTTCTTATCTGGCCCCTCAGAGCCTCACCTTAATAAATTCTGATGTCTTTATTTTAAAAGTATTTTGATCTGAGCTAGCTCAGAACTCTCAGAGGGCATAATCAAATTAAAATGTTTTGCCACACTCTATGATAGTAACACTAGAAAAAAGAAAGGTGGAATGAAAGAAGAAAAATAAATAACTAGAATGAAATAGAAGTTGTAGACAAAGAATGTCCCATGCATTAGAGGAGTCTTGATTCCAATCAGCATTTGAAAGCCTCAAAATTCTACCAGCTCAAACTAGGAAAGACCAGAGAGATCACTTCGCCCAGTGATTCTCAATCTGGGCTGCATATTAGACCCACCTTGTACATTTAAAATGAAAAAAAAAAAAAAAAAAGATATTCCCACCAGGACCCCATCCAGATCCCCCTGGAAAGGATGTCTCAACATAGTACATTTTTAAAAGCCTGTTAGGTTATTTTCATGAGCAGCCAGGGCTGAGAATCACTGATTGTTTAGTCCAATCTCAGGTGAACAAATAGATGCTCAGAAGATACATATATTGCAAGAACCATACTCTGGGCAGGAGGTCCACTTGGCAGTACTTCTACAACCTGGAAACACTAGAATGGAGCCTGGGGGTAAACAACTAGTACAGATTCTTTCCTTTCCAATCTTAAAACCATAAGGGAAAATGGTTCTCAAAGTTGACAAGTTTATTGGTGGAAATAGAAGATGAGATGCTTTTTACAACTTTCATTTTGATCAACCCTCAAATGTCTCGTCTAGCTGCAATTCACTTTCAAATGACACTATAGAAGAAGCAAACAAACAAACCATGAAATCCATGGTTCTCAAAGTATCATCCCTATACCAGGAGCATCAGAATCACGTGGGAACTTGCTAAAATGAAAATTATTGGACCCCAACCCAGACCTGTTGAATCAAAAAATCTGGGAGTAAGTCCCAGCTATCTAGTTTAACTGGACCTCTGTGAGAATCTGATGCACACTGAAGTCTGAGAACCACTGACGTGGAAGCATCAGATGAGAAAACAGGCGACTGTAATACAGGGCAGGGTGTTCATGCTGCAATGAAGAAGTATAGGGAGTCTGGGAGTATAAGAAAACAGAGCCTGATGCAAGTATGTACATCAGGGACAGCAAAACACAAAGCGAATAGAGGAGATGATATATGTTTGTGTTTGATAATTTTCTATTTCCTGTCTTCAATGACTTGACATACTGTATATATATTGATATAAGTGTGTATACATGCATGTAAACATATATGTGTGTGCGTACATATTTACACACATGTATGCATACACACACACACACACACACACACTCCAAAAGGATAAATTAGGAAATTGAGAAAAATCAAGACACGTGAAAATAAGAGTAGAAAAATACTAAATCTGCAGAAATGCTTATGTAGAAAATTCCTACAAACTTGTCATAGGCACAGTGACCAAAGCAAAGGAACACATTTCATGTGAAACCAGGAACAAGTTTCACATGAAACCTGAAATGGGTTTCAGATGAGAGACAACTTCTGTTAGTAATGAGGCATGACTAAGCAAAATTTCTTTCATGAGTCATTGTAACGAGAACATTTCAGTATAGCAGATGATGTCCCTGGGTCGCGGCATGTAATGAGTATGCTTCACAGAGGTCCCCTTCCTTTAACAACTGAGGGTTGACAGAGGACAAGGTTAATGTCCTATTATAAAACTAGAGAGCTATGTTGAGTGCTTAAAAGGATGGCTTCTCCAACTCCAAAACTCTAAGACACTCAGTGTTTGTGGGAAGAGAAATGTCACAGAAGCAAATTATCCGTATCCACTGGCAGCCTGCACTTTTTCTTGATAAATAGCTCAAGATCAATTCATTCTTGTGTAACTGCCTAATTTCCCATGACATACAATAACTTGAACATTCTTGCAAGGATGATTTTTAAACTTATATCATGCTTGGTTTTATTTTGTTCTGTTTCATTTTCATTTTAGTCTTAAATAAAATGTGCTATTACAAGAGCCTATTGACTAAGAAATGCAAAGATGTATCATCAAAGTCATGACTTCATATTTTTTATCATTTTGCATGACCTACATACAAGGTATATATGTAGAAGATAAAAGTTTGGGGTTAAATGATCTGGAATTTTCTTAAGAGCCTCAAGAAGGATAGAAAGAAGAAATTTAAAAGTACATGTTTCTTCTTTCTCACCACCTCCACTCACCTTCCGAAACACTGAGCTAATGTGGCCAAGTATAACCTTAGGTTGATGCTACCCAGTTAAAAGAACATTTGTGTCAATTCCTCACTTGATCTCACAGCCGCATCCTTCAGCATCCTGTGGGAAGTCATCTCCACCCAAATTCCACTCTGTGAAAAAATAAGGCTCACAAATGTGTTTAGGTTTTGAAGCCTCTTCATACCTTTGCCAGTGATGAGTTTGCATGAAGATTAACTTTGAATATATTTATCGTAATGATATGCTGAGTAATGGAGATGGACTTCTTTGGCTCCATTTGGAACTATTTCATTTCTTTACTTTTTTGTCAATGTCATTGAGGAATCAAGTTCAGAAATCAGCAAATTCTGTGGCTCACTAATATAATGTGAATGTTCATTATGATATGAAATAGCTACACTTACATTTATAACGTATATGTATATTTGTGACTATATGTAGCAGATACGTAGTCTCCTATGACTGTCAAAGCTGTTGTGATTACACTCAAGTAAAATGCTATTTTTATGAAATGAAACTGAAGATATTATCAGATTGTATTCACCATGTACTTTTTTTAGAGGTGAGGGAGGTGCAGTGGGAGAGGGAGAAAGAGAATCTTAAGCAGGCTCCACACCCAGCATGGAGCCCCACCTGGGGCTTGATATCAAAACCCTGAGATCATGACCTGAGCTGAAACCAAGAGTCAGACATGTAACTGAGTGAGCCACACAGGCATCCCCTTCACTATGTACTTCTTTAGCGAAGCACCACATTAAGATGCTATTTGAAAATTCAAATATAATTTGAAAACAAAAAGCAACCTTCCTTGCAGTAACAATCAAGAGGTTTTTAAATATTAAGCCCAGAATTTTATCTTCTTTCATGCAGCATGCATCAAAAAAGATCCAATTTCCATCAATATCAAGAAAGCAGAATAATATTACTGTTGTTTTATGTTATGTATCAGCTATAAATCATCAAACACTAAAATAACTGGGAGTTAGTACAGCGATCTACTCCCTTTTATTTCTCTCACATCATGTTTAGTGCAATACCATACTTGAGGTTTTACTTTTGCACTTGCTTTTTCGCATTTGCATTTTTCACTTTTGTATTTTGTGCATGAGAAAAGTTCTACTTTACCTTTCATCAAACTCCATATTGAAGGTATACATTTAACATTTTTTTTAAATTGTTTTTGTCTTCAAATGACAGCAGCTTCAGAGACATTTGAAAAGGCAAAGAGGGGAAGGAGCCTGGGTGGTTCAGTCACTTAAGCACCTGCCTTCGACTCAGGTCATAATCTCAGGGTCCTGGAATTGAGCACCATGTCAGGCTACCAGTTCAGGGGAGCCTGCTTTTCCCTCTTGCATATGCTCTTGCTTGCTCCCTCTCACTTTTAAATAAATAAATCTTTGAAAAGGCAAAGAGGGAAGGGAGATGCAAAATTACTGCATCTGGTGTACATAATTAATGAAATTCATTTGTATTGAGTGTGGAGGAAAATGATACCAATTTATCAGTTAGAATATTTCATAGTGAAAAACTCTGCTCAAAAAAAAAAAAGATCAAAAGGTGATGAAATTTCAGGAATACAAAACGAAGGCCAGGCACTGAGAAAGACCCAATGGAGCGTGATGAACACTGAGAAAGTTGAAACACATCCACAGGTGAACACAGCCACATCCAGGCAGGTGAAAATGCAGTAGGAGAGACTTCTTTCAGTTCTAAGGAACTGAAGCTGAATTATCACACACCAAAATGGAATGTGTGAATACGCATCCTTGCATAGATCATAGATATATCCTGTAGTTGTATGAAGTATCAAGTTTTGTACACTTAGAATTTAAATAATACCAGTTATCTGCAGTGTTGGTATAGACATATGGGGCAGAGGTGGGAGACAGACAATTCTTAACACTTTCTGTCCTTCCAATGAATAAGTATATTGGGTGCAGACTGCAGATGTTCACTGACAGGGTTAACACCTGCAAGTTTGTATTTCTGTTAAAAAATAAATGACAGTAAGGGGAATCCTTTGGTTACTACATAACCAAAATGTTACAAGGGCTGCTCCTAGAAAGAGACAAACCAAGAACCAGATTCTTAACTATAGAGAAGTAACTGATGGTTACCAGAGGGGAGATTGGATGCGGGGATGGGTAAAATAGGTAAAGGGGATTAAGAGCAGACTTACTGTGATGAGCACTGAATAATGTATAGAATTGTTGAATCGCTATATTATACAACTGAGACTAATATAACAGTGTATGTTAACTACACTAGCATTAAAATGTGAAAACTTAAAAAATGAAAAAAATAAAAAATAATGATATTTTTAAGCTTTTTTTTTTTAAAGATTTTATTTATTTATTTGTCAGAAAGAGAGAGAGAGAAAGCACACAAGCAAGCAGAGAGGCAGGCAGAGGCGGAGAGAGAGGCAGGCTCCCTGCTGAGCAAGGAGCCCCATACGGCACTCCATCCCAGGACCCTGGGATCATGACCTGAGCCGAAGGCAGCGGCTTAACCCACTGAGCCACCCAGGCGTCCCGAGATTTTTAAGCTTTTTATAAGACAAAATGGGGGAGAGTGCTGCTCCTGAAGCTGGACAGGAAGGGAACAAGAAAGCAATTGACATTTACTGATAAGACAAAACAATTTTCAAAATTGTTCAAATATATAAGTCTATCAAGCATTCATGAATTTGTTAACTTACTAGAGAATGAGAAAAAGCAAATAAAGTAGAATTGGAAAATGATTCTTAGATCTTTATATTTTTGGTTTATTTTAATATTTCTTTCAGTGCTATTACAGTAGTTGTGACTATTGTAAAGAAAATTGAAAATAGAGAAAACTATTCTAATTTAAACTTAATTACCTGGCTAGATAATCATTATTTAGATTTTGATACATTTCCTTCTAATCTTTTTATGCATATAATTTTTAATAGGATATGTTTTCAGTTATTTCTGTTCATGACAAGGTATAGAGTTCATACACATAACTTTTGGCAAAAAAAATTGTTTTTGTCTAAGTGGAAATTCTGTCAAGATTCTGAATGAATAAAAGTTGTTATGATTTTATTTTTATAAGGCAATTTAATTTGGGTCCACAAAATCGTGCTTTCTGTTCTCTGATCGAAAAACAGATGGTTGGAACAATAAAGTGGTATGAGCATCATTCTGGACATACTACACACACCAGGAAAATATGAATTAGAAAGAGCATGTAATAAACCTCATCATTAGTGATATATTTGCCATTCTACTACGAGGTATAAAACTGTATTGCAAATATAATTGCTATTTGAAATAATTATGTGTTGTTAGTAATTCTAGTGCTATTTGGAAAGATATCCTTCAAATACGATTATGCATTGAAATATCTCACATCCAAGAGAGTAGTATGTATGAGAAAGTGTGAAACTACTTCGTTCTGTTTTTCAAAATGACTGTCCCATACAATGTAACTACATTAAAAATTAAATCACAGGGGCGCCTGGGTGGCTCAGTGGGTTAAGCCACTGCCTTCGGCTCAGGTCATGATCTCAGAGTCCTGGGATCGAGCCCCGCATCGGGCTCTCTGCTCTCTAGGGGAGCCTGCTTCCTCCTCTCTCTCTGCCTGCCTCTCTGCCTGCTTGTGATCTGTCAAATAAATAAATAAAATCTTTAAAAAAAAAAAAAAAAAAAAAAAAACTCTAAAGCCAATAAGTCTGTCTTTTGCTCCCATTGTTCCACAGGTCATCCCCGCCTCCTTTACCCAAACTGATGAAGTTTCACCAGCTTTACTTTTGTATAATATCTCTTGTTCTCTTTCTCCATTCTCCCAACTATTACTCTGTTTCTTGTTCTTACTACTATTGATTTTGACTATTATAATAGTCCCTTCTTTTTCTCTCAGATCTCTGAGGTAACACAGCCAGATTAACCTTACTAATAATCTTATTTTCTTACTCAATTTTTGCAGTGGGTTCCCACTCCAAATGAATACATTTAAAGCTTTTTATGTGTGTGCTTATGTGTGTGTATGTGCGTGTGTGTGCGCACACGTGTATGTAGGTGTTGATGTCGGCACCAGATAAAGGAAATGTACATTATGCTCTCCATAATCTTATTTTATTTTTCAGCATGACATCTCACTACAATCCTATCCAACCTTCTCATGTTCCTTTCAAACTTGGTCACATCTTTCACTCCGTTACCTGTTGAATTCTACTTCTAAGCTTTCACTGGAAATATCTCCTGTGTCTGGAGTCGCCTAACAACTACCATCTTCATCTGCCAAAATTCTACCCAAACTGCAATTCTAGCTCATATGCTCCATCTTCCATTAGACTCTGACCACATCCCCCTCCCCTAATCTGTACATGATTTTTCCCTCTCTCACATACAATAGCACTTGACATGCCACACCTCACATTTTAACTTGGATTCTAGCTATTTGTACAATTATCCAATGTGTAACCTGTCAAAGAATAGAGTCCATAAAGACTGAAACATTCATCTTTGTCACAGCACCTTGAATAACCTCACACATAGTGCATACACAATGAGCTATTTGTTGAGATAATGATTAATAAATGAAGACATGAATGAATAAGTGAATAAATGAATAAAGCCTGATTCATTCTTCATTCAAAGTGGAGCTGCTAAAAAGCAACAACGGTATTGTGCCAACACACTTCCTTGCCTGTTTATAAAAATTCATACACAGAAGCATATTTCTAATTCATTCAATGCATTCTTGGTTATCTGTAAATAAATTACCTGCTCTGTCAATTATCCATGGCAACTTGAGAATTCCTTTGATGTAAGACTCAGCCAGATAAGATTAATGAGTAGACAAAAAATGGGAGGAAGTCATGGTTGAGAGTGAGGTTATGAAGATTCAGAGACTTAGCAATCACAAGAGAGTGCTATCCCAAAATCAATTTGAATTAAGAATCTCTGCCACATGCAGAAAAGGAAAAGACTAAAAAGTTATGATGATTTTTCTGGTAGTTCTGTTATGATGTATGTACAAAAGCCCTACTCTGTCTGTGACCAAATAGATTTCTTTGGTTAAACCTACACAGAAAGCAAATAATATTATTGTCTGCCCTTTTGTTTTCCCTGTCCCATCAGTCAATGCATGAAGCTGATAACTTTAAGAATACCTGTATAGAAGTATATCTAGTTTAATTTTATCAATTTTACAAACAATCCAAAAAGACCGCAAAGCTGACATAAAATGACTGTGACATGTGTGAGAATGTAGAGAAAATTGTTACATAGTTATCCTCATTCAACATTTATTATCTATTTATTCATCTGTATGTCACCAAAATTATAAGATAGGATCTGGAAAGATAAATACTACTGGGGGATATCAGTTCCTTTACCCAGAAGTAGATTGTACTCTGAGCTCACCAACAGAGTAAGGACAGGGCAGCAAAGGGTGGTTAACAGGGGAAGAATTTTTCCAAATGTCAGAATACATCTTTAGCTCTCTCCTGACTTAGAGGATTTGGATGGTTTGAGGTGATTCTAAGACTACTGAAAAAATCTGTTCTGTTGTTGGATACACTTGGGGCTGGGACTCTAGGGACTATACATGCTAGCACATGGGGAAGAAATTTGATGTACTCCAAGAACCCATGGAAATTTTGCAGAAAGTCTTCTAAGAGGACCTACCCTACTATGAGACTAAATCCCTAGGCTTTGAATCCCTGTTGAGAATCCTTAAATCCAGTCAGGGTTTAAACTCCTGTTATCAAGAGGATCGAACCATTACCAGAGGTGATGACAGCCATAGGAAAAGAAATTCAAATGGAAACTTCCCAATCCATTGCAGCTCACACAACTAAAATACCTATAAATTCAAATAAGAACTGGCCTCCCTGCTTCCATTATAGGTGCAGCAAGGTGACCATTATCTTTCTCCACTCTTTTCCATCAGTGTGATCCCTGGTCAGAAGAAGATGTGGCTGATTAGCCACAACTTTGTATCAGCTCCAGGATCAAGTCAGGAGCCCGGGACATTGCTATGTCACTGTCTCTGTTGTTGATCATTCCCTACAGCTCTGTGCAGATGGTCTGAGGTTTTGAACAAGTCAGTGATGACAAATTAGGGTGTGAAATTGAACTCAGGAAGTCATGCTATGTACCCAGTTTTTCTGAGTTGAAAATATTCCTTTCAGAAAACAAAACACTTTAAAAAATCACTTGTGTGTGAAGAACTGTCACTCATCTGTAGATGTCAAGAAGATTATCTGGCAGATTCAGAATGACCAATCTTATGATTATAAAAATTGTATTAGCCATCCGTAGACTATTTTTATTCTTATGTCATAACTGTATTTTTAATTAGAGTTTTCAAGATAGTCTTCATCTCAGGCTGAATGGTAGGTAGCTTATTGCTTCATCTGTGTAAAGAGAATTTTAGAAATATGACTTATAAGGTTTTTTTAAATTCCAAAAATGTATGCTGATTCCATATCAGTAAGAGTTGGTTGAAACATTTGTTAGTAAGAATAATATTAAATACTGTCCATCTTCTCTGCATATTAAGAGTTACTTCTCCTTTCTACTTGCTTGACTTCCTGTCATGCTCAGATAGGATATAAAATTGGTTCACCTCAGTTTAGTTCCTCAAATGCAAATTTAAGAATGCATAGTATCTGTAAGGATCATACACTTCTCACTTTCATTATAAGTGAATTTTCCCGAAACATAAACAAAACACTGGTACTGAGTAACAAGTTCTGAGAATTGCCAAATCATCTCACCAAGCTATCTCTTTTCATCTCTTCTTCAAACATGTTTAAATAATAGCATTCCCAGTCCATTTCTGGTCCAGTAATTAATCATCTTTACCCTGACTTTTTTTAACAGTATTCTCATTTAAATTACTCTTAGCATTGTGCTGTACAAAGAAAATCTTGCCCTCCAAAATTAATAAACAAGAATTTAGCTAGGTCATAATACCAGAACTTGCATAGATGAAATAATTAAAAAACAAAGATCTGTGTAGTATAGGATTTAAGAGCAATGAAACCTCAAGAAATGGAGGGAGAATTAGAGGGAAAGATCTAGAGGCTGTTCCCGTAAGGGTATGAGTCTTAGAATAGCTTAAATTTAGATGAGGTATTATCAAGAGAAGAAGGAAATCACAGGTACGAGATCATATTTGATTAAATTCCCAGAGTGCAATGGACTAAGGAAAGAACCATGTCAACATTGATTGAAAAAGTACCATTTAACCTTTATTGATCACTTAATTTAATCTTAACAAATAATCCTATGAACTGTAGACACTGCTATTTTCCTACTTTATTGATTAAGAACTTGAAAACACAAGAGATTAAGTAATTTGACAGACATAGATAAACCATGATTCTAATGCTGATAGTACTTTTAACAACCACACCAATGTTCCCCAACATTCTTCACATCATGACATGTGTAGCACATGATGACATTTCTGAATCAATGAGGCTTAATGGACAATACACCCAGGACTCTTTATATAGCCTCTAAGCCTATAGAAATCAAGATCTTGGCATGGAGGGAACTGATCTATGGCAAAACCCACAGCTAATCAGGGTACTAATCATGCTAACCATGTACTGCATGTACATGTAGCTAATCATACTCTTATGACTCTATGTTGGGAATTAGTGGGAAATACAGCAGGAGAGGTTAGGTAAATACAAATTATGGAAAGCCATATGAAAAGCAGGCAAGGTCATTTGGATTCTATTTGATTGATGATAGAGTTCTTGAAGAGTGACAGTATTTTAGAAAAAGATATGAATAACTATGTTTTGAGAATGATTTGAGAAGAGCAAAGTCTTAAAACAGCTGATGTACCTATTGACCATCCAAAACTACTAGGAGATGGTAGTAAGGAAGAAAAGAAAGAAGATATGGAAAACTGAGTCTAAAGTATTTGGAAGGCTCCACAATAAAGGCAAGCTTAGAATGGGATACTTATTATCTGACATTTTTGGGAAGAAAAACTAGTTTAAGAGATGGTGAGATGTAGGAAGCATTCAGTGGGATACCCCCTTAATGGAGTTAGAGAACTAGCTGAAGTTTCTTGCTATCAGAAAGGCAGAGGTTGGTTTTGGAGATAAGAAGTGTTTTAAAACCACAAGTCTAGGACTGATGCTGGAAGTTGAAGTACAAAACTCCCGAGACAAGCAGAGAGGAAATGCTGACAAAGACATAGTAGCCGGAAGGAGCGAGTAGAAATCAGTCTGTGGGAAAGAAAAAAATAACAGAATTGCAACATTAAAAAAGAAATTTGAGGTCATGTTATTTAATTACTGTTGCATGAGCTCCTTTTACACTATGTCTGTCATATAAATACCTTACTTATATCTGAGTACTTTCAATGGTGGGAAGTTTGCACTGTCTTGGGGTAACTCATTCCATCTTCTGAAAGCTCTGGGTGTGTGTGTGTGTGTGTGTGTGTGTGTGTGTGTGTGTGTGTGTTTTAGGGAAATTTGTTTCCTTTAACTTCTACTCATTGGATCTAGTTGTGGGACAGAAAAGACCAGCTACCATTTCACACCATAGTTTTTCATATATCTAAATACAGCTATCATGTAATATCCCCTTTCTTGCTTTTTTTCCCCTCCAAAATGTGAAATATAGTAGTCAGTAGTTCTCTGTATTTGTCTCAAAATTCTGCACTCATGTTTTATTTTTTACTTTTATAATTGATATATTAAGTATATTACTTCAAGTGTACAATGATTTGATATCTGTATATATTGTGAAATAATCACAATAAGTCTAGCTAACATCCTAAACTCATACTTTAAAAGGTATCTCTTTGACTTATAATTCTGAATTCATGGAAGAGAGCCATGAATTTAGATCTGTTGAATTCTATATTATTTCCTTGTCATCTCTCACCATGATATATCACCTACCAAATCATGTCATATTCTCATCTTACCTATCATTTATTACCTTCCCAGGCTCCAGGATCCTAACATCTTTGGTCTGTTCTCTGTAACTAATCACTGTTTTATCCCTACAATCTTCTTATATACTCTTCTAATAACACTTTTCTCAACTTTAAGGCTAGTGGTCACAGAAGCCAAAAGGGAAGTTTCAAGAAGGAGGGGTTAGCCAACAATACAAAAAAAAAAAAAAAAAAAAAAATCAGGAAAAATAAAGAAAAGAAAAGGTTTTCAGACCTGAATCTTAGAAGGGTTTTGTAGCTTAGCTAAAAACTAATCTCATTAGTGAGGTAGATCTCCCTTTCTTACATCACTGTTCTCTGAGGTGAAAAATGAGAGTCCTACAAACTGAAGTGCAGACACAAAAAATTGAGTTGCTTTTATAAAAACATGCAAAACATTGCATTTATTAACTAGCAGCAATTTTTGTTGATTTTATTGATCACATATATACTGGTAATAATACCTCTGGGATAGTACTTATATTGTGTAATATTTTCTCATATATCCTATTTGATCCTATTTGAGACTTACAATAGCCATGTAACATTTCACAGATGAGAAAACCAACTATCCGAAAACTTATCTGAGGCCACCCAATATACAGATCTAAATGTACTCCCTTACCTAAGTTTCCTTGAGACATGTCTGTGACTGGACAGATGTAGGGATTCAAATGTGTCAGTAGCTAACTGCCCTTTATGGAGTCAGAATTCATGACCTTGGCCTTATAAGCATTGGCTCTAACCAACTAAAGTAGTCATTAAAAACAGTTAGTCCCAATACAGCAAAAGCAGTGGCATAGGTGAACAAAATTAGTAGTAGTAGCAGTAGTGACCCATCATTCTATGACAAAATTAACAAATATTTGCCTATAATGTGCCAGGTACTGCACTCTTTCATCACCTTTAATCTGCATGACACCCTAAGAAGTTATTTTTAACCTCTTTCACACATGAGTAAACTGAGAACCTCTCCTGTTTACTGGAGCCAGAAGCAAGCATGTGAGTCAGGATTTGGTTTATTCGTGAGTCTCAAACACCAAATAATTTAATATTTTTAAATTTCTTCCTGTGACAGTGGGGGGAAAAAGGACCACAAAAAGGATATGAATTCATCCATGAGGGATATGACTGCACTACACATAGACAACATTTGTCCCATTTCATCCCACTTTCAACATCAACTCTTCACCATTGTTGTAATTTCCCGTCTCTCAAACCCATCCTCTCCCCATGATACATTAACCACAAGATGGCTTCACTTGCCTCCCGGCTCAGAGTCTAGACCTTATGACCAAGTATTTTCACACTGTGTTCGCTGATGCATCAGAATCCTTCGAGTCTTTGTCCTTCCCATTTCTGACTTAGTGATCTCAAGACGCCTTAGATTGTGCTACCAGCTGTAGACTTGCTCTCTGAGTGCTGAACGCCACTGATTCCAGGCAGTGTTAACAGCGTCCACTGTAAATTTGTGCTGTCTAATCTCACCAGGGACCTCACCACCTCTCTATGGTTCTAATATTCATGCTTGGATAATTTCCCATCACATTCTCAAAATGCCTTTTGCTAATTACTGACAGCCTCTCTAATACTTTAACCCCACGCCTTCCTGCCTTCTGTGGAGCAGACACATGGTCTGCTGTATTGCACGAGACAGAAAGCCCCTCCCCAGATCCAGCAACTGCAATTCTTCTATCTCCTTCTCTTACACTTTTCCCTCTACATCTTGCTCACAGGAAAAAAAAGCATCTGTTTACCTCCCGTGTATTTTTCCACCTGTCCAAAGACATTCCTCTGCTATAGCTCCTTTCCCCATACTTTCTTGATTTCTCAAGAATCTTCATTCAACCAGGAAGCATTCTCTCTCTCTGTGGCATCTTCAGTTCTGTGTATGAACAAGTCCCCCTTTTCCCTGTTTAAAATAAATTAAATGAAAATTAAAAATAAAAGTGCCTCTAATCTGCTATTCTTTCACTGCTATGTTATTATTTCTCAAAAAGAAAGAGAAATTACATCTGTTCATTCATTTACTTGAGCATTAACTTCTCATCCAATGTTTAATACCTTTCAATATGGTTTCCGCCCACATGGATTCTAATCATTTTTAGCTCAAGAAAATGAATTCTAACAATGAATGCCAAACTCTGCAGCATGAGAATTAGTTTTGAGGTAAGATTAACATCCAGATTAAGCCCTTACAAACATAGCTGTATCCATAATTATTGTGCTTTAAGATTATTTAGTTGGAGAGGGGTATGGAGAAAAATGCAGGTACAAAAGGGAGGAAATAGATCAGAAAGGTTTGCCAAAAGAAAAGGCGGAAAAATGGGGAGCCTTACTGGCTCAGTCAGTAGAGCATGTAATGGTTGATCTCAGGATTGTGAGTTCAAACCCCACACTGGGCATGGAGTCTACTTAAAACAAAACAAAACAAAAAACTAGAAAGAGAGAAAAAGAAAGAGAGGAAGGAAGGACGGAAGGCAGGTAGGCAGGCAAGGAAAGGCAAAGCAGGGGGGAAAATGGCATGGACCATAGGAAGAAAGAGTTAAGAGCCTATCTGAAAATTATAGGGATGAGTGCCTTTGGGTGTTACATACCGTAAATGGGCTTTGTTGCCACTCTACACAGTGTTAACAATATTGTTTCAGATTCTTAATATCTGGATGATTGTAATAGTTGTCCAAATGGAATATCTGCTTCCAGATTCTGTTGTCTCCTTCTAGATTCACCTTACACGCTGATGCTATTGTCTGATTTTCTTTGCATATAGCAAAGATGAAGAAAATGTAAATGAATGAATAAATGAATGAAAAAAAAAGTACATAATCACTATGACCCTCACAAGGATTTCTTTTTAATGATAAATTATTAAAAAAAGAAAACTTATGTAAAAAAAAAAAATTCTACCAGAACCAAGAAGCCTTGACAATGGAGGGGAAGGGGAGCAGTGCAGATCATTTTAAGATACATTAGACCAAACAAAACCAAACAAAAATCTATTTCTCTTAAAACTCAAACATTAAGGGAGGGACTTTAAGTACACACACACACACACACACATACACACACACAATTTCCAGAATTTAATTTGCCTAATACTATTTTGCAGTCTGCTTTTCACAGAAAGCTAGAAGGTATATGGAAGTAGAAGTTTATTCAAGTCATAAGTGATGAAAGTCTCTTTCACCACTAATACACTGATTAGACTATAAGCAGCCAGTTAAAAGAGCAAAACGCTAATAAAGTTTGTGATTTCAGCTTGTTCTTGTCAGTAGATGATAGACACTGAAGTCAATCACCAATAATTTTATAGAATCACTCAGTTCCCAAGCCTCAATTTCCCAAAATGTAAAAATGCATTAAAATTACGAATATTTTACAATGCAATTTTATTATTAAAATCATTTTCTCTACACAATTATTCTGTTGGAGAAAACATGTGTATGTTTTTATTACTGTGTTTTCATTTATAATTTGACAATTTTGGTTAGTGTGAAATATATCAGCTTAGGAATTCTTTAATTCTTTTCATAATGGCACCATCACATTATTTTTTATTTCCGGTAGAAATTTGAAGTTGATATTTAGCTCTTAAGCTCATTTAGAACAATCTCAGCATGATTTGAAAAAGACTCTTGGGGTCCAACTCGAGTTGGATAATTTAGAAAAAATACAAAATGCTAAAATCATGTAAAAATAAATCTTGTGAAACGGGAATGAAAATGAATCAAGCTTTTGATTTTCCCTGTGGGAAATAACCTTAATTTTATGAAGAAATGAAATTGCTGGTGGTGCTTCAGGTAACAGTTTCAGCAGAAATTTTTTTTAAATGAATCTGTGAGACATAGGAAGTTGGACTACAATCAGTAAACTGCTCAGGTCAGGTTGAACCCAGTAATCAGCAAGGTCTTTGTTTAAATCTGCTTATGAATAAATTACTTTATTCATGTCAGTTAAAAAAAAAATCAGAGCCTCGGAATCATCTTGGCAGCTGTGCAGCATTTGATGTGATCTTTTTTTAGTAATAAATTATCAGATGGCATTAATTGCAACTTTTTCTTTTTCAAATGAGAAATGTCACCACTCTCCCTGCAGAGTCTTCATGGATCAGCAGGTTTCAATGCCAGGCGGGGAAGGACTTTTGTTTTTATTGTGCACTTCTCTATGTAAGCTTTACTTCAACTTTTGTTACTTGCCAAAGTTGAATTTTGTGAACCTTGTTTTATTATCATTGGTAATAGTCATATATTGTCTTTAACTCAGAATTGCCGTTTTTTAAAAAGATTTTTTATTAATTTGAGAGAGAGAGAGAAGGGTGTACTCATACTCCAGGGGAGTGGCGGGGGAAAGGGACAGAACGAGAGGGAAAATCACAAAGAGACTCCCCTCTAAGCGTGGAGCCAGAGGCGGGGCCCAACCTCATGACCCTGAGATCATGACCCTGAAACCAAGAGTCAGACACTTAACTAACTCAGCCACCCAGGCACCCCAGAATCACCATATTTAAGGCAAGAGTAAGCAAATGTTTCCTATAAAGAAGCAGGTAGTAAATATGTTAGTCCCTGTGACCATATGGTCTTTGCAGCAACTCTTAATTCTGCAGTTACAGTGCAAACACAGCTCTAAGCAATACATAAACAAATCTGCGTGGGTGTGTTTCAATAAAATGTTAATTATGAACACATGCCGCAGTAGGAATTAGGCCACAGTTTGCTGATTCCTGATCTAAAGGAGTATCTTTGTGTAGAAGCAGAGACTGAAGAGATTCAAAGACATAAGAAATATCAACCTCTTATGCTGTAGAATTCATTAGGTTTCAATGGCTCCAAAAATAAATATTACAACCAAATGAAGTGCTATAGAAACCCAGATTTGTTTTCACTTGTTGCTCTTATAGAAAGCTGTAGTTTGTTCATGAAATGATTCTTTTACTCAACAAACATCTACTGAACACCTATCATGAGACCAGTACTCTATCGGCAACAAGTGTGATGCAAAGTTCACTAAACCCGGATTCCTAGGACCTATACTGTGGCAAGAGGAGATATTCCAGACTTTCATACTGGAATACAAATAGAGTAGAATATGAAGAATAGAATTCAGAAAGTTTTTAGTTTTTCCCCACCACGCCTTTTATATGTGGTGCTAATGTAACACTACTACTTCCTATATCAGTGGGAGTGGGGGGAAGGGGAGGAGGAGGACTCTGATTTTGAACTTCATTTCATCACACCCACCCTAAGGACTTTAGAAGTCAGTGCTCCTTTTTGATTTTATTTTTACTTAAGAAAAAGAGATTCAAAATACTGACGTACTGTGTCATACTTCTTTATTTTGAGGTTAGGGAAGGACTAAGGGTTGGTTTCAATTCCTGTGTCTTACTTCAGTAACAATTAGAGCATTTCATTTCCCCTGAGGAGACAGCTAAGATAGATAAATATGCTTTAAAAACCCACTCATTAAAAACTCAAGCTTCTAGAGAATAGGGCATATAGACCTAAAAGAGCAGCAAATCAAACATTCTTTAAGACTGCTGTTACAACTCAACTCAAAAAAGTAATTTTTATAGATTTTTTTTGAAATATGCCATTCATATTTTCTAAAGATATTCAAAAAATATTTCCAATCAAATTTATTAACAACTTCTAACAGATGGGTAAATCACAAGAATTATTGAAGTGCTAAGATTTGAATTCATGATCTTGAGACATGAAACGCTTATCTCATCTAATGAGGAAAGCAAATTCTTTCTTAAAATTTGTAGATCAGAATAATGAAGATTTCACAGACTGTGAATCTATGACATCTGAATTCATAGTAATTCAGTAAAGTAGTTGAACTCTGAATTCCTTGGGAGATGTAACAATTAAAATTTTAAAACAATAGAATTTACTATACTAAAACAATTTTATGCAGTTTTCTCTGTAACTTTAAACAATGATGATTATTGACAGTTTAGGCAATTCATTGTGACCAAGTATGTGTGTGTCTTCCTAGGAAAACACAGTATTTCCAACCTGAAATTTTCAATATTTACTTTATTCTTTGGTAGCATGTTGAAATTTTTCATAATTCTTCCACATTGGTAGAATACCATAGGTACTAAATTATATACCATGCATCTATAAAACTGTCATCACACTAAAACAATAAAGTTATCAGATTCAAACATTCCTTACAATGCCTATAAATCACAACTTTTATTTTTTTTATTTTATTTTTTTAAAGGTTTTTTTTTTTTTTTAAGATTCTATTTATTTATTTGACAGAGAGAAATCACAAATAGGCAGAGAGGCAGGCAGAGAGAGAGGAGGAAGCAGGCTCCCCGCTGAGCAGAAAGCCTGATGCGGGGCTTGAACCCAGGACCTGGGATCATGACCTGAGCCGAAGGCAGCGGCTCAACCCACTGAGCCATCCAGGCGCCCCAAATCACAACTTTTATATATGAAATCAAGCTTATGCTTACAGACACTGACCTAGGAAACAGCTTAAGCTGGGGAGATGGATCAATAGTTGTGCTATTAAAATCGCATTAGTATAGAAACGAAATGATAAAACATTTTTGAGTTACTAAGTATCCAATGGCTAATCACATGAACGTAAGTAGCAAGTGATTGAGCCTCCATTGGGTTCTGGATCCCGCTGGAGTGACATGTACACGCTTTCTAATTCTTAGGCTGCAGTTTCTAATGCCGTCTGGTATGAGCCAGGGAGGAAATCCACAGGTGAGAAACGTCCTCTGGGAGATCTCATCCTTACTGCTGTGTCCTTCCCCAGGATCTGTCACTGCGAAGGGGATGAAGACAGCCCCCTCATCACACCCTGCCGCTGCACGGGCACCCTGCGCTTTGTCCACCAGTCCTGCCTCCACCAGTGGATCAAGAGCTCAGACACGCGTTGCTGTGAGCTCTGCAAGTATGACTTCATAATGGAGACTAAGCTCAAACCCCTCCGGAAGGTATGGTCTGTGCAGGAAATGGTTTGAAAGGGAGCACTGGCAACTGCAGGCATGTTTTAAAAATCCATTTCTTTCCCAAGTAGAATTTGGTAACATGCTAATATCCATGAAGAGTGCATGCCTTGTGCTGGCCTCAATATGTGAAACAGCTAAATGTTTGCAAATAATCCTTCATCTCTGTTTTATGTTCTAGGGCCTCTGATGTTTAGGTCATTCTTCAAAATCAAAAAAAGAACACACATGTGTGTGTGAGTGTATGTGTGTGATGTTTGTGTTTGTCTGAATATATACACACACACACATATGTATATATATATATATATATATATACACACACACACACATATGAAATAAATATACTTGTACTTTGATGTAATTGAACTGATGGAACTGTGAGAACATTGTATTTACTGAGGTCAATTCCCTGGAAGGTTAGGATAATAGATTACAGTAAATAATATGAACTGATCTAATTTCCTGAAAATCAAGCTTCAGGTAATAGAAAAGAATGTTTTCTTCCATAAGGAGTGAACTCTTTTTTGCGTTTGCCCTTATTTGGGAATTTGGTGTGATAGTTCATGTATAATTAGAGTAGATAGAAAAAGTATTATTTTCCATATTGTGCATCAAGCTGGAAGAGAGAGGTAAGTATATTTTTATCTACAAACTTGATCTTCAAATTCCTCACTTTTATTTTGCTAAAGAATGAAGGTTAGAATATGGGTCAAATATAGGTAGCATCACACTCAAAGAGAGGAAAGGATAATTTGTGAAGGATACAAATGAAGACAATGAACTTTATGTAATTCATGCCCTATAGCTGGGCCCCTGGATTTTAGGATGTAACTTATCTTTTTACCTTTTTAACTTGATCTTTTTAGGTAAAAAGATAAGTTACATCCTCACATATATGGATGCCTCAATTTCTAAAGGAGAGTATGGATACTGCAATGTAAATAATGATTCTACCTAGAGCTGCTTTTTCATTTAAATTAAACGCAAAGCAAAAGTGGATGGAAAGAACATTGCTTAGAAATAAACACAATGAGGGGTGCCTGGGTGGCTCAGTTGGTTAAGTGGCTGCCTTCAGCTCAGGTCACGATTCCAGGGTCCTCGGATCGAGCCCCACATCAGGCTCCTGCTCAGCAGAGAGCCTGTTTCTCTCTCTCCCTCTGCCTGCCACTCTGCTTACTGTGCTATCTCTCTGTCAAATGAATAAATAAAATCTTTAAAAAAAAAAAAGAAATGAAAAGAAATAAACACAATGAGCTCCAGAATGAGGAGAGATGTAAAGCAAACAAGAATATTCCAATAGGAATGCAATGGGTTGTTGCCATTGCAATTCTTCATTAATTCTGAAAATCATGGGGAGGGAGAAAAGCATTCCTTGCTTTCGCACAGCCTTGATTTTAAAAGTCTGCAAATGATTTATAGATGTCAGAACTGATGTACAGAATGCCTTTGGCTGGCTATGCACTGTCTTTTCTTAATATATGGGGTAACTTGAGTGACAAAAGGTGACGCTCTGTTCCTTCAGGTCCCAGAGCAATCAATGCCAGAAATAGAATGGACCCTTACTCTCTGCCCTTTGCTTCATCCATTGAACAGATACTATGTGATGTCTGGAGTAGCTAAATAACACACTGTGCTCTGTGATTCTATAAATTTCTCTTCATGGCCCTCAGGGACCTACAAATTATTTCAGAGTATCTGTATATTTCACCATGTTTTTTTTTTCCAACTTCTATCTATATAAAATGTTCATTTCAACTTTGTCAAATGTAATATTTCAATTTGAGAGCAACAATTTAGGATAATAAAATATTCACATTTTTCTCTTCTTCATACTATCTATCCCTCTCCCATTTTTGTATAATAAACAATACATGATGCTGTGTGGAACTTGAAAATTCTTATTCTACCTTCAGATTTTGTGGAATCATCCTTTATGTACAACTTTGATTCTTTCTTGGTATTCCATTCCCAATCACTTACAACCCTACCACACAATCCACTTTTTCTCAAAAAGGTTAGTTGAGAACCAGAGAAAGGCAGTGAATACATCCATCTTTTTTAATACTTAATAACAAATATGTGCGGCAATATAGTGGGCACCTACTGGCTATCGATTAATGATATACCCTTTCTTTTTAAAAAATATGTCCTTTGTCATAAATATTGATGAAGGACAGCATCTCAACATCCATCATTTTTAATAGCATTTTTATATCTACAGACGATGTTGGATCTAATCCAGAGGTTGCTTCCTGATAGCCCACAGATGTGTTTCATTTGACCCACAGGGCTTAACATTTGAAACAGATACCAACATTTAGATGTGTGGGTATTTCATGTAAAATTCCACATATTTGTGTGCTTGAAAAATCACAGAATCTGGCTCTACTGGAACTACATCCCCCTAGGACAACATCTATGGGGTAGCGAAGTAGAGATGAGTGAGGTTAGTGCCTTTAAAGGCTGTTTGCTTTCAAGGACTCCACATTTCCTAGCCCTCCCTCCGTGTCTGATCCCAAGACCTTGTGCCATCCCCACTCATCTGTCGCTCTAGAGTAAGACTGAATTTTCAGCTCCTGGTCTAACATATGAGTCCTGCACGTGAGAAACATGCATTCTGTCCCTGCCTTTATGATCTATGGATTTTAAAAACCTAAAAAAAGTGTTCCAAACTTTTACTTTCTCCTGGAAAACAGTGAGGCATTGGCATAATACGTAAATAGCAGTATTTAAAATGACTTCAGATTCTGAGGTAACACAAACTCTATAGATATGAGGCAGTTGTAAACTGTTCTAGATGGTTTATTTTGATGGCACTAAGATTCATCAACAGTTTTCTTTTGATAGATTTTAATTGGTCATTACAAATGACAGGTATAGCATTGCTTAGAATATATACAAAGTATATCCCATTAATTGCTCTCAACTCAGTAATTCCATTACAGTTTATAACGTTCTAAAGACCAACCACATGAAACAGTTAATTTAGCTAATGATTCTGAATGTCTACCATTCGCCAATATAGGCAGGAGATTCTGTTTAGAAGAAATGGCTTCTTAAGGTGGAAAGGTGCAAATCATAATCTGACGAATTTTGGGGCTTAATAATCCCTAAAGAAATCAGTAAAACCTTACGTCACTAATTGCCACTATTATTACACCAAAATCTTTAGTTAGTAAATTCAAGGTATCCTAATGTCTCCAAAGGAAAAATCTTTAAAATCTAAATGAAACAAAGGACTTATTTGAAAAAAAGCAGTTTTCATTATCTTAAAGTCAGCAGCTCACCTACTTTTATAACACTCAGTAAAAGCCGCATGAGTAACCCAGGGTCAGAAATAATTCCAAAGGCCCAGGAAAGATAAAAAGATAAAAATACACAAAGCAGTACAGTTCGGAAATGCATGCAATATCAGTTAGGAAGCATAAAATCTTCCCCTGTTCCAAAGCTGAAGAATTGCATTTGATTGCATCAGATTTGAGTCTGAATAGGAGAGACCAGTGAGTGGCTGGATACGAAGCTAAGCTTGTGAGGACAGCAAATGGTACCGACAACTTTATGTTCCCCCTAAATTATTTCTTTATACAGTTTCTCATATGCAAACCATTTGACAAATACATAATACAAAATATTCAGCTCTATGCATCCTTTTGCTCCTTGTCTCATTTTTAAATGAGACAGTGAATCAATTACCTTGGCTTTAGTAATGATTAGATCAAACCATAAGCACTTGTCATTTTTGTAGATCAAAACAGTTGAATATTGGAAACTTCATAACATTTAAGTTCTGGGTGAATTTATTATGCCAAGTAAAAAGGAATAATCATTTTTGGTATTTCTACACTTCCACCATAATGAATTCCAATGCTTCAGTTGAAATATTTACTTTTAAAAAAATGAAGAACTATAATTGACAAATGCTATGTTAGTTCCTTCCTTTCCCCTTAATTTGATGTAACATTTGTCTTTCAGAAGAGCCAGTGCAAGTTACCATAGCAGACCAATAGGCCATAGGTTATTATTGATTCTGCACTAATCTGGAGGTCTTGCAGGTCATAGTCTTAAAAGTAGATAGGATGGAGAATGAGGTCAGACTCCTAGCTAGGATCTTCTGAGTACCCCATCTGAATAACGCTACCTCATCATATGTAAGAAAATTAAAAATGCTTCATTTACTTACCATTCTGGAGAATTTGCAATTTTACTAATACAACTGCTCCATACTGAATTTCGACTCTGTGCCAGATATTTAGAATATATCAATTAACTTTTATCTTCATTATAACCCCATTTCATGTAGGCATGATAGTGCAGTGAGTTCAGTGAATGAGTGACCTGGGCATGACTGTAGGCACGTGAGAAATCTTACATATGAGAAAAAGGAGGCACCGTATCAACCTTACTTACTATCACACACCCCAGAGCTCCCGATTCTAAAGCTTATGCCCATGTACGGTGTCGTGCAGCCTTAAGTGGCTGACAGTCTCTCTCTTTAAGCACCAAAACCTCAGTTTTTATCCAGACCATTTCCAATGGAAATCTTCCAAAAGAAATCTTTCTGAAATAAAATTTTTTCTAAAATCTTTCTTTTTAAACATGGATATTTTACCCAATGTATTTTCTTAGTACTTAGTTACACCATTATGGATACATCACTTATTTTGTGGGTTGAAAACCTTAACTGGCTCCATAGTATTGAAAGCTGTTGATCTTTAACTTTAAAAATAAACTGTCAGTTATTTTACCAGCAAAAATGGGTTTAATCAGGAATAGCAGATAATTGCAGTTTGGGTCAAGCAAGCTACAGCAAAATCATAGCCAAGTCCAGAGAACAAAGGAGAGGGAGGAATGCTCTTTTATAGATGAAAAGGGGAAGTCCGGAGGGTTATTATAAAGAAAAGAGTCCACTGGAGTAAACTTGGAGTTGAAAGTATAGTGGCTTTTCTTTGATGGACTTGTGACTGTCTCATTGGCTAAGCTCCTGCGGGTAGGTGGGGGAGGGGAGACAAAGAAGAAAAACCTTTTTTAGGTCCTGCTGAAATATAAAGAGCTACAGTAGCATCACTTCCAAGGTTCTTTTTTTCTGTTGGGATCTGCAGTTGATGACTATGGTAGAGCGCGTGAGAGCTACCCTCTTCTGATCTCCTGACTTCATTTCAAATAAGATTTTCTTTTATTACTTTTCACATCTTGATTCTGCATCTGCCAACCTGGCGAGTTTTGAAAGCCCTTTATAGGGGCAGAAAAGTTTTCCTTTCTTCCATTTTAGGTCCTTCAGCTGGTCTGATAATTAAATCAGTATAAGATCGATTACAGTAGAAAAACAAACAAAACTTTGATAACATCTATACTGGGAGAGACCAGGAAAACCAAGTAACTCACTGAAATGGCCAAAGCCATCACCCTAGATACCATCTTGGGCCGAAGACAAAAGAAGACCTTGGGGAAAGGAGACCAGCTCTGGGAGGTTACCAGGAAAACCAGTATGCAAGAGTAAGTTTAAGTAGATTGAAGTTGTTGTCATCTGAACTGATAAGAGTTCTAGAATCACCTCTTCCAGGTACAGCAAGGGAGACACCCTTACAAACGGAGATTATCCTTATAAGCATAAATGTCTCTTACAAAACAGTAACTTTCATTGGATTTTTAAAGCTTTTCCATGTCTGCTGTGTTTTTAAAATAACCAGGTTAAAATAATCAATGCACCAAAGAGGCATATTTTGAGGAGTCAGAGTCCACTTTCTTGTACCCTTCCTCTGTTTTTGTTGTCTTCATTCTCCCTGCTCTCAGAATTTGCTGCCAGGTCTCTGTTCCTTCAGGAGCCCTTATTCAACATTTCACATAGCTACTGCTTTTCTGCTTTAAACAGTAAGGGCAAAAATCAAGAGTTACAAAATTGGGTCTATAAAAGGCCCAGGTCTAGATGAAGTTCTGCAACGTTCTCTTTTGATCATTGGCAAGAGTTTTAGTGAGTACAAATATTTTGGCATCATCCCAGAATTCCTGGGCCTCTCTTTGGCATCCTTTTTAATTCTCAGTTTTACTCGGAATAACATGATTTAAAAAAAAAAAATTAAAAAAAAAAAGGCCCTCAGCAAATATGGTTTGGATGTCTCCAGGATGTTTTCGTAGAATCAGAGCCCAGTTCTGGGGGTCAGGTTTGCTGTTTCATTTCTTCAGAAATACATATGCTTGGAGGCAATGAAAATCTCTGCCCTAGTATGAGTCTTGATAACATTTCCTTTATACTTGCACAAAAATATCCGCACTCATCATTTGGCTCATCCTGTTGGCTCTGTCATCTTACTTTGTTTCTCCTCCATGATAACATGAGCCCCAAGTGCAGTTGAAGTGATTTAGAACACTCTTAGAAAATTGTTTTGTTTTCAAAATCACACTGTCCTAATGAACCAGGTAAGCTTTTCACAACAAATTTCTCTATCCCGTGGTGGCGCAGTCTGCAGCCAACACTTCCCTGACTTCTCAGGGCTTCTTTCAGGGAGAAAGAAGAGTGTGAAGGATTCCTCCACCGCCGACAGCTGCAGGAAGGGAAAAGATAAGTACACCACAAAATAACAAAAAGATCATTAAAACAAAAGCATTTCAATTCAACTGGAGCATTATCTTTTCTACTAAAATCTTTTTATTTTGTTTTGGGTTGTTTTGTTTATATTTGTTTCCCACTCGTGCCTGTGGGACATCCGGACCGATGGATGCTGTGGTGCACGTGCTGGGAGAATCCACTTGAGGCAGAACAGAAGAGATAAAAGCAGACTGAATCCACCACAGGGGAGCTGCGGGCGGGAGAGCAGAGGAGAGACTGTCCGCCCCGAGGTGGGGGTGAGGGCCGCAGTTACAGGGCCAAGTGAGGGAGTGTGGGGACGCAGGGGATTTTCTCTTTTCATCATCTCAGGAGCTGCGTCTGGTTGTAACTGGTCAGTTAGGGTCTCTGGCTGTTTCACGGTGGGTTGCTTCATGAGCCTGTTTGCGTCAGCTCAGTCATCGCTGTGGGCCCTTCTGCCTTGCTCAAGTTTCTATTGCTCAAACCTATTGCCTAAAAACAGTATCTACCATGTCCTCAGAACGGCAATTGATATTTTAATTAAAATAGTATTAAATGTGGGGCGCCTGGGCGGCTCAGTGGGTTAAGCCTCTGCCTTGTGCTCAGGTCATGGTCTCAGGGTCCTGGGATCGAGCCCCACATCGGGCTCTCTGCTCAGCAGGGAGCCTGCTTCCCTTCCTCTCTCTCTCTGCCTGCCTCTCTGCCTACTTGTGATCTCTGTCTGTCAAATAACTAAATAAAATCTTTAAAAAAAAATAGTATTAAATGTGAGTAGAGAGTAATGCCAGCATGTCTAACATGAAATGATTATGAGATGAAAAATACAAATGTCTTGGGCTTTTTCTAATGGATACTTAGGATTTATCATATGGCCTGATCCTTTTGTCTTTTGAGAGAATACTGTGAGTTGATTAGTCTTTAAAATTTCAAAAACAAGAAGACTGTAGCCAGCTAGGATCCATACTGTAGAATAGTTTGTTCAAAATGGAAATACTCTTCGCTAGGCAGCAGAAGAGCTTCTTTCTTTGTGAAGTTTCCATCCATGAACACAGTCCTCTCTCAAGGCAGATGTGAACTCCAACCAGTGGCAAACTGTGTTCTGAATGATTGTTCTGAGAAAGTTCCAGTCATGCCCAGGTCACTCACTCACTGAACTCACTGTACTATCTGCTATGGGCCAGTTGTGTTCAGTAGTGAGCCAGATAGAAAAAACCCAGCTCCCAGACTGCATCCACTGCAGGAGGGATGGGGAAAGTTGAATTACTTACCATAGTTTGTCATAAATTTGAAAGGCATGGTAATCAGTGGATGGCTGTGTGGGGATCGAGAATTTTCTGTAACTCCAGAGGGAATGGTAAAGGTAATTCAAAGAGAGCATGCCATCCTATGTTTGGTCTTTACTTGTGAGACTGTCCATATAAAAGGATTTCTTTTTGTAGAGTAACTATAAGTACATAGCAGAATGACTTTCCTCTTGTTATCCATGAGTCACATAACCTAGGCAAATCAAGAAGATATTATTTAGCAACTGGATATCCAGGACATCGGGTAAAGAGAACTGGGAATATAGAACAGGATTTGTCAGAGGGCATCACAGAAGAGATTTTACCAATTCCTGAATAATCATTGTTGGCTGGAGCATTTCTCTTCAGCACTTCCTTATTAGTAGATCCAATTATATATTACTCCAGTTCTGTTTCTCTCTTTGAAAATTATTGCTTAAAGAATGTAACCTCACTTTGCTTGTTAAGAATGTCACCTTGTGTTACTATTCTAGGTATGAAAAGAAACACTTAACTTTCATTATATTTGCTATTGAAGTCTTTAACAGGATACAATTCCATCCTTGCAAAAATACATTTTTATTTTGACAAGGACAGGGACATAGGAGATGGAACTTCTTTTATATACTTTGTATTTTGATATATGAAACATAACTATGGTTGAAAGGAGGGAATCACACAGACCTGTACCCCTGAGGCAAATAATACATTATATGTTAATAAAAATAATTTATATAAATTAAAAAAAAAAGATATTTCCAAAAGCTCAACCAAAAAAAAAAAAAAAAGAGGAGGGAATCAGTATTACAATGATCCATATGGAAAGCATAAAAGCATCCAATTAAACCGTGCAGAAGCATATGCACACACACACACAGTTACAAATAAAGATTTCCCCAAAGCATCATCTTATGACTGAGTGTTTTTTAATGAGAAAGAAGTTATATTTGTGTTTCATTTTAGGTTTTTTTAAGATGGCATAACAATTGAGTTTTAAATTACTGCCATATTTAAATTTTCCTCCAATTTAAGATTGTTCTCTCTCAGCTGGGATTATTTCTTAATTCATTTATCCAGTTCCTCAAATCTTGGCATAAAATCTAAGAAAAATTTTCTCCTAAACTTTTGGTTTAATTTTTTGAAATAAGGCACAAAGAAATCAACATGGTTTCTCCAAAGCAAATATTTTAAACCAAATCAAATTGCTTTCTTTCGCATTGACAGGGAGGAGGAAAATGAGGAAGACCTTGATTGACATCTGTCTGGAATGATGGTGTCTGGCCCTGTTGTCCAAGCCTCAACATGCTTGTGTGATATTATCCACATTTTAATAAGATAGGTGTCTGAAAGATTTCACTCCATAGAGACCTAATCTCTCAGGAGCCAGCTCCCTTCCAATTTTCTATCTTTCTCTACCATCCAGTAGCTCCTCTTCTTTTGTTTCCCACATTGCTATGCTACCCACTGCCTCAACATACCGTGCTATTTATAATCTTGCATAGGAATGTTTCGCCCTGAATTAGGCAAATTTACCCACTAAGCCACTCTCTCTTGCTGTCTCTCTCTGTCAAATAAATAAATAAAATCATAAAAAAAGAAAGAAAGAAAGAAAGAAAGAAAGAAAGAAAGAAAAGAAAGAAAAAGAAAGAAGGAAAGAATTCCCAGAGAGACCAGACACACAACAGTTGAGTGGTGCAGGTAGGAAAGTTTACTCAAATGAAAGTATTCTTTGGAGATATGAGGGTGGGTGAGCTCAAGGGAGAGCTGCACTCGGGGTCTGAGTCTCTGTCTTTTATTGACATGTTTAAGGAGGGAGTGGAATATTTATAAACCTGGGAGGAGATCTTTGGGGAGCAGGGTTTCATGCCTTTTCTTCCTTACTTGCTCAACCGCCTGCTTTGTCTTAAGCCTCTCTGGTTTGATCTAGCTTCCTGTTGGCTTCGTTTTTTGGAATGTTCCCAGGACAGTTCTTTAACTTTCCCCACAGCAGACCATGGTTCCCCTTTGGCCAGCCTCCAGGCCAACTGCCTACTCAAACAGTTTCCCAGCTCAGGATGCCCAGTAAACAGAAGTCCAAGGTCTGAGTCCTAAAAGAAGGAACATATGTGCTTTCTTAATCTTGCCTGTTACTCTTTAAAGCAGATCATGGTGAGAAAAACAAGATATACTATATATTTAAAAAAGAAAACCATTAAAAATCATGACTAAAGGAAGACGGGGAGAGAAGAGAAGGAGAAGGAAGAGAAAGAGGAGGAAAGAAGCAGAGAGAGGAGAGGAGAGTTTGAGGATGGCTGAGGAGGAGGAGGGGTGCCAAAAGGTGAGTAGAAGCTAGATGTCAGGGCCAGACCACACTTCATATTTTTCTTACGAGTTGCAAGCAGGTGGTTAAAGGCTAAAGTAAATTAGATTCGAGCAGTTCTTGACAACAAAGCTGTTCTGCAGCCCCGAGACACACTTGGAAGATTTCTGACCCTAAGAAAAGAGGCAGCAGGCTGGGCTGTAAGCCATTTTCTCCTTGGCACAGTAAAAAAAACCAGGTTGATTGAAGGCCTAAGCAAATTAGCATAGTTGAGTCTAAGAAAGATAATTATATTTTCTTGAAAGATAGTGTTTCTGTAAATGCAAAGCTAGTTTAATACAGAAGTTGAAATTTCAATGGAGTATTTTTATCAATAACCGACACTAACGAATTTTTGAGCCAGAGCTTTTCAGCATCTGGGTAGTGACTTATCTCTTAAGACACTGATAATCTCCTACTGGGCTCTTTATATATAAGACCATCCCAACAGCCAGCTGTATCTGAAGGACCACACAAAGAGGTTCCAGCAATGCTCAGTTACGATTCACTACTCCTACTTCATTAGTCAGTTACTAGGTGTTTCCTGAGTGCCAGTCACTGTCCCTGGTGCTGAGATTACAGTGATGAACAAGGAAAATTTTTGGATCTTAGGGAAGCTATAATCTTGTGGGGTAGAGATGAAGGCAGGAAGTTTGAAAACAAGTTAGTTGTAATATTTTGAAAGAGACTTAAAAATAGTACGGGAGATAATTATTTCTAGGTGGAAAAAGTCTTCATTTCTCAACTGCCTCATGTTCCATCAGGGAAACAATTCAAAAAAGAAATTAAAATGAAAAAGTTGCCACATGAATGCCAGGAACCAGAGTTAGGAAGACACACACAGATAACCCTGTCCACATTGGCTGAGAAAAATTACCAAGTGTCTGTGGAAGGCTGCTCATTCCCACAGATAATTTACTTTGTATCAGGAAACAGTTTATATAAATGAATGAAACAGTCTGATTTTATGATGATAAATGACAAATACTTCAGTCCCGGAGATATGATGAGGTGTTGTGAAAACTACGGCATTCTTGAATAGATGTGCCTTTTCTAAAGAGAGTCATAACCACTCATCTCTCGTGGTCTGTTGCCAAATCAACTGCTTTGTCAGATGAAGCCCAAATTCTAGATTTAATGTACCTCTTCTGATTTTTAAAAATAACAGTAACCAATTCAAACTTGAAAATCATTCAGGCAAAGCAAAACAGATCTGAAGGCTAGAATCAGCCCACAGACCAAGAGTTCATGATCTCTGCTGGATAGAAGTGGGTGTCTGGAAAGCTGGAGTCACACCCCCAGTGACGTTGCTCTGTGGCTTTCGGTGAGTCTCCTGTCCTGACATGGGATCTGTCAGAAAAATGGAAGGTAGAAGGATGGCAATAATACCTTCTTTGCCAAGTTCTCAGGATTCTACGGGGGAATAAAATCGTGTACGTGAAAGTACTTTGTAAGCAGTGAATTCCTACAAAGTGTCTTTTTCTTTGGCGGCTCTCTGTTTTGAACACATTAGCAAGTCCACTTTTCCAATCTTCCTCAGTCAGTATTTAAGATTGAAGTCACTTTAAGGCCAATAAGAGAGTAACATGCACATTTTCAATGAACTATTTATCCAGCACTGAATTATTTTAGGGGTACATTTAGGGGTACATAATGCATTGATTAATTTGTAGTCCAGTAATTTCTAATGTATAGTCATCCAGATAAGAGTTATGCTGGTTTAAGTTTGCAAGTTTAGGGGCATCTGAGTGGCTCAGTCGGTTGGGTGTCTGCCTTTGCCTTAGGTCATGATCCAGGAGTCCCGAGATACAGACCTGCACCAGGCTCCCTGCTCAGCAGAGTCTGCTTTTCCTCTGCTCTTCACCCTGCTCGTGCTCTCTCTCTCTCTCTCACTGTCTCTCAAATGAATAAATAAATCTAAAAAAAAAAAAAAAGGTTTGCCAGTTTACAGGGAAGATTAATAAAATAATTAATAGCAAATTAATAAAAAAGCAAATTAATAAACTAAGCAGATTTAAGACAGGAAAAACATCAACATCCTGAAACCTTTTCAGGAGTTCATAAAGCATGTTAAAACAATTAGCCTTGCCTGGCATAGTTGAACAAAATTTATTTTGTGCTTACCTTCTAAAGGGCTATGTTCAGTGTACCAGGCAACTGTTTGCATATGAACACCTGATAGAGTAATTAATCTTTTTAATAGATTCATTGAAATATTTCTTTTGAAGACTTATACATAGTAATCCAGTAGTCCAGTTATTTTCATTTACCTCCTCTGACTAGTGTGATGATCTAGAACTTGAGCTCTGGAGTCAGTCTGCCAGGATATGTGTCCTTGATTGTGGTCATTGTAGCAAGTGACTAAATTTCTGCATACCTGTGTCTCCTCCTGTGCTAAGTGGAGATAACAAAAGCATGTACCCCCTTGTATGGCTGTGCAGAGGCCTGATGAAATAGTACATGTAAAGCATTTAGCAGTGTCTCTGGAACATGACAAGAAGACAGGTTAACTACCTCTACATGTAAATTTTAAATAACTTTAATTTCAACTTCTCAGTATTTTTTAATGGTCCCAGAATTTTCAAGTTAAAAGTATCTTTTGAGATGACAACTGGTCTCTGAAGTTGTATAAAGTGATAGACCTCTCCTCTTTTTTTAATGCAATTTTATTTGGAATTCAAAAATATAAAAGAGGTAAAAGGATACTCAGTGCCCCTGTCTCCCTTAGACCACTCTTCCTTGGGACATCCCTAGACCAATTTGTGCAACTGTATGCCTCACCCGGGGAGACAGAAGATGCGTTCCATGATTATTTTGTGTGCAGATTAATCCCTAAGCTTGGTCTCTTTTAACCTGAGTCTACCCATTACGGGTGTTTGGAAATATCTTCCTGATGATCAGGACTTGGATCACGGACCTTCCTCAGGAGTTGTGTGGCTGAGTCAGAAAGACCGAGGATCATGTCAGCCAGCCCTTCTTAGCCAGGCCACCTCACAGAAGAGATAATGATCTAGGCTGTGGGATCATCTCTCTCTCTTTCTCTCCCTCTGCCCCTCCCCCAACTCGTGCTATAAATACATACATACATACATACATACATACATACATAAAACGAGACACCCCAACCAAAGTCATGACAAATTAACAAGTCTTGCTCTTTATGGGCCAACATTTATCTCCTTCATAAACCATTTAGATTTTTGTGGAAATTAGAGGATGTCAGGCTTAAAACTTGTAATATACAACCCAAGTGATACTTAAAGACTTCCAGTGGGAGAGAAAGTGCGTTTTTTAAGGATTCTTCGGGAAACTGCCATAGGATTCGTATCAGAACTTGACAAAGAAAGTTTAATTGGTTAAATTACATATTTATATTTCAAGTTCCCATCAATTTAGAAGACATGAAAGCATAGATTTTAAGAAATCCCTTAGAATTACCTAATAAAAAGCATTCAGTGATCTACTTGAAAAAGCAAGTTGAGCAAATATTTCAGAAACTAAAATAAAAGGGCAAAAAATGAGTAAAGAAATTTTTAAAGGTCTTAATAAAAGTAGTTTAGAATTCAGTTAAGAAAATTCCCAGATTTAAAAAAAAAAAAAAATGGGGCACCTGGGTGGCTCAGTGGGTTAAAGCCTCTGCCTTCAGCTCAGGTCATGATCCCAGGGTCCTGGGATCAAGCCCCGTATCGGGCTCTCTGCTCCGCAGGGAGCCTGCTTCCTCTGCTCTCTCTGCCTGCTTGTGATCTCTGTCTGTCAAATAAAATTAAAAAAAAAAAAAAAAAGAAAAGAAAATTCCCAGATATTTGAGTAAAGAACAAAGCAGAGAAAATTATCAAAGAAGTAATATAGGAGGCTTCTGAAAAATGAAGGGCATGATTATCTGGCACAAATGAATAAAGACTTAGCTAAAGGTAAAAATTGTAAAAATTCAGAATACAAAGAATAAATAATGGTAAATTCTGGAAGCTTTCAAAGGGCTTCTGATGAATTCCATTGCAATCAGAGTTATGGCGGTCTGCTCAACCATACATGCTTAGGAGACTATGCCATAAGAATTTGAATATTCTAAAGAAATATTCAACCATAACCTGAGTACTAAGCAGGTATACCTATAAAACATAAGAATAGAATAAAGATTTTCAGGCAATGCAAAGACTCTAAAAGTTTACATCCCATGCCCTCTTAGGAAAGTTTTCAGGGGAGGGTTTCAGCAAAACAAGGGGCTTGATACAGGAAAAACTGGAGGATTGGAGAAGTACAAGAAAGCAACATAGCAGGGGTAGGGAGCGGAGGAGCTTCCAGGACAAAGGCTGTGCACTAAACATTTCTAAACTATTTGGAAACAGTCACCCCTGGGAAGGGTGAAGAAGGGGAGAGCAGGAGAGAAAAAAAGAAAGAAAAAAAAGAGAGAGAGAGAGAGAGACCAAGACAGTGACCAGCTCAGAATGGACAATGAAGTAGAAGTCTCAGGGTTAGAGGTCTCTGGAAAAAAAAAATCAGCTTGACAGGATATCTGATTTGCTTGAGAAATAAAATTAAAAGGCTTTGGATAGATGCAGTGAAAGAGATAAAAAATAAGGTAGGTACATCTTAAGCAAAGAGATGAAAGGACATTATCTTCAAAACACAACAGAAATGTATTGACTACTCAAGATTTGTGGCCTTCTCTTACATTCTTACTAATTACTGAAGACACCAAATAGCTTTGGTTTATATGGGTTATATCTATCAATATTTACCATACTAGAAATTGAAACTTAGAAACATTCACATATGTACTTATGAAATCATTTAAAAGTAACAAGAAACATTTGCATGTTAAGATAAATCTATTTTTATGAAAAATTATATTTTCCAAAGCACAGAAATATTTAATGAGAAGAGTTACATTGGTTTACATTTCACAGATCTCTTACATGCCTGGCCTAATAGAAGACAACTGAAATCCCGTATCTGCTTCTGCCTTCTGTCTGTTGATCGTACATCACGCACCCTCTGGAATATCTCACCATTCACAAATCTTTAAGAATTATTATTAAATAAATTTGACACCTAAAAGGATCCCTCGAAAGGGTCCCCAGACGACACTTTGGAAAAACACTCCTCTAGACTCATACTTGACTTCTTAATGAATACCATTTTACATAGATATACTATAATTTCTTATATTGATATAACCAAAATAGCCATACAGTTACCCTGGGAGTATGAATGTGAGGGAGGAGTCCCCTGGCCAGCATTAAATCTACAATGATATTAACAAATATCAATGAGTTGTCAATAGCAGCACATTACATAAAATAGATTACGTAATAGAAGCATATCACATAAAATGTTGGAGGTAAACCTCAGAAGCATCACCCAGTGTATTTTATTTTATTTTATTTTTTAAAGATTTTATTTATTTATTTGACAGACAGAGATCACAAGCAGGCAGAGAGGAAGGCAGAGAGAGAGAGGGAAGCAGGCTATCCGCCGAGCATTGAGCCCGATGTGGGGCTCAATCCCAGGACCCTGGGATCTTGACCTGAGCCGAAGGCAGAGGCTTTAACCCACTGAGCCACCCAGGCACCCCCACCCAGTGTATTTTAAATGACTGTCTCTAGATGATGGTATAGAAGGGTGCAGCAGGGGAGACCAGGAGGCTGTCATAAAATGAAATTCTACGTATTCTTTAAAATGAACATTTCCTGTAGATTTATTTAAATAAATCTGAAAATATAAATCAAGTTTTGATGATTCACTAGGCCTCCGGTGGGGCATGAGATTTTTTTTTTTCTTCACAAACTCCCAGTTGATGCCAGTTAGAACCACGCTTCCTGCAGCATTTACTCACATAAGGAGAAAATTGTTCCCAGCTCAGAACTTTAAATCATTCTGACGGTATCAGAATGAAAGCCTCAAGTAGGTACTAGACTGTCTTTTACATCTCTTCCATATTTTCCAAACTCTGTGAAAGATAGTCTTGGAACTTTCATCAGGGAACAGTATCTAACTAACATTTAAAAGGAAATAGTGGGCAAACTGGTAAAATCCTAATAAAGTCTGAAGCTGAGTTAAAATTAATGACCTAATGTTGGTTTCTTCATTTGACAAACATATCATGGTAATATAAGATGTGAACATTAGGGGAAACTATAAATCTGTAATTATTCCAAAATTAAAAGTTTGTTTTAAAATGTTAAATAAAAGACTAAATAACAAAGAGGTAAAAGCCAAAATACTCTGATTAGACCACTGAGAAAAGGAATAAAAGGGGGACCCAGAATCCGTCCTGTTCTTCATCCCCCTTTAACTTCTGATAGTTCCTGAAACTCTAATAAATCTTTGGCCTCAACAGAAGAAAGATTGGAAACCACCAAATCTAACATTTTGTTTTACAAGGAAAAAAACACAAGACCCAAAGATTATTAGGCATCTTATTCAAAATTACACATCTGTGTAAAATAAGGACCAGAATGGACGATTTCCTTCTGTGTCATATTTGTTGCTTTTCACCAAATGCAGGTTTTATTTAGATGTGTCTACTGTCTTCTCTAAAAGAGAGGTTTTCTTCAATGTGACCGCAAGATAGACTCACGTCTGTCAGTCAAATAGCCCCCATGTGAGACTGACCTATGTGTGATCACACAAGTAAATCAAAGGCCAGATGGCCCACTTGTTATGAGAACTGAAGTCATTGGAGAAAGAGGAGTTCTGTCTTCTTGGACAAAATTCCTGCTGTCCTGTGATCCCGTAAGTGTTTGGATGGAAGGTGTGCAGATTACCGTGTCAGCTGGTTAAAAGGTTAAAGGACTTGGCTTAAGAAGGCAAGTTATGGCTTCGTACTGCTTGGATTTTGATATTCTTATCTCTTTCTCATGATGATGGTGATGATGATGACGATGTTGTTCAGTTAGCCAACATATGGTACAGCATTAGTTTTTGATGTAGTGTTCAGTGATTCACTAGTTGCCTATAACATCCAGTGGTCATCACCACACATGCCCTCCTTAAGACCCATCACCCAGTTACCCCGGCCCCGCACTGCCATCCCTTCCACAACCCTCAGTTTGTTTCCTGGAGTCCAGAGTCTCTCGTGGTTTTTCTCCCTCTCTGATTTCTTCCCATTCAGTTTTCCCTCACTTCCCCTGTGATCCTCTGCACTATTCCTTATGTTCCACATATGACTGAGATCGTATGATAATTGTCTTTCTTTGCTTGACTTCTTTCACTTAGCATAATCCCCTCCAGTTCCATCCATGTTGATGCAAATGGTGGGTTCATCCTTTCTGATGGCTGAGTAATATTCTATTGTATGTACAGACCACATCTTCTTTATCCATCCATCTGTTGATATTCTTATCTTGACAGAGAAAGTCTAATGTTTACAGTTGAATCAGAAGCTGTCCATGACTGTGTCTTTGGCACACTTCCCAAATAATATGCCCAACTTGCTACCTGGTATCTAGTCAGTGAGCCACTGCTGACGCTATTCCTATACATTTGTCACTTCTAGAGATATACACAAAAAGCAATGTGTTTGTGCATCTTTTGGCATCCTTTAAATTATTCATTAGTTTGGAATGTTGGATTTTGCCTCCCAGGGACACAGAGCCTCACGGGTAACCTTGGACTTTAATGTAGCTGATGGCTTATCTGTTAAGTTTCCTGTCTGTTACCCTAGAGAAAGAAAATACGTGCCATTTGGACAAGACCTTTCTTTGTTCTTAGCCTTCATGCTCAGTGGCACACTGTGCTTGGCCTTGCATATGTTGGGGCTGTCCCTGTCTACCCATTCATACTATCCAAGCTCATGGGAGCTGGGGCTAGTGTTTCTCAGCTTAATTATTACAGAGGCAGCTCCTCTGCTCCTAATACATGTCTCTTGAGTCCTAATTCCCTTCATGATCTAAAAGGCAGGACACACAAAAGGAAAGAGCAGCCCAGCCACATAGCCTGTCTCCTTCACTCATGGCCCATCTCTAGTATCAGATGAATGAGACTCTACTGAAAATGAAATCCATACTGCAGTTGAAGCCAAAGAAGAGCATCGCTCTGCTTACCTCTAAACAAAAACTCATTTATGAAAGGAAAATACAAACTCCTCCTTCAAAATCACCTTATGCTGATTTTTTACAAGCAGAGTATCCAAATTGTGTCATTAGAACAGTGCCACAAAGTGGTGTTTGCTGCGGGGTGGGGGAGGAAACAAGCTTGTTCAATAGTGTAGGTTTTTAAAGGAGGCTTTGTCTTGAAGGCTTGATGATTTACAGATAAATCTCTCCTCGGTCTGCCAAGATAATTGGACTAAAGGGCATGTTTGTTAACAGGTTTTGTTTTCTCTTAGCTAATAACTAGCTTTGTTGCAGTTATCTGTATTTTGCTCTTTATTTAAGACTCTGCAATATGGCAGGTGATATCCCTCCTTCTGGAGGAGCTCTGTGGGAGACTGCTGGGGAAATCAAAAGAAACAGGACAAGACACATTTTTTTTTTTCCCTTAGCAAAATAGACTTTCAGAGGACATGCAGGAACTCATGGACTTCTGTTGGGGGTGGGCTGGTCTAGAGGAGACAGGGCAGACTCTTGAATAGAAAGAACCCTTGCACTTGCTGCTTTTTTCCTGCTTTTCTGACTGAATGTCTTGCCCACCTAGATTTTTCATCTGTTTTTTAACAAGGATCATGATAAAAGTGAGAACCAGTATTTCATAGGTCAGGTAAGACTGCCTTAGGTAGTAGATTAGTTTTCTTTTAACATAATTTGGTAGATGGTTTGCAATCCTGAAATACCAGGTCCTGAATTGCCATGGATTTCTTGATGCAACCAGCCCATGTTGTCAAGGCAACCCACTTCATGTTTTCTCTCCTCTAGAAAACCATTTCCAATGTTGCAAACCTTAAATCATAATCATCTTTTATAATACACAGGGTCAAACACATACCCTGTATGCACAAAGCTATTACTTTTTAGAAGATATCACATCATTACAGTCAAAGAATTTGACTTGAGGGATAATGTGTGTATTAAAGCATTAAAGTTAAAATAATCTCATAGCATTTGTGTCCTCTCTCTGCATTTCCAGGACATGTGAGGTTTTTTGCTACAAGCAGTTAGATTTTTTGAAGCTCTACTAACAATGTTGACATATTTTGACTAATTTCTATGTAAGTTGGTTGCAATCAACAGCTTTTTCATGGTTTGTGAAATTAAATCACTTAAAAGACAAAGTATTTTCTGAGGTTACTATCACCCACCTGTTGTATATTTTCTCCCTTGTTGAGTCAAGGCCCAGTTTTGAAAGTTCTTCCACGTAATTGGGATAACTCCACAACTCTCTGAGAAGCTGGGCTAGCATCACACAGGAACTCAGAGACTGACCTCATGAGGGAAAGTGTCCCCACAGAGATCTGAGCTGTTTGGTTGGTTTAAAAGAAAATCCCAATGAAAGGACAGTAAAGATCATTTTACTCCCTTTACTAGTTCACTATTAACAAGAAAATTGGATTATTTCTGAGGTTTAAAAATTTAAAGACTTCATTTTTTTTTTTAAAGATTTTATTTATTTATTTGACAGAGAGAGAGATCACAGGTAGGCAGAGAGGCAGGCAGAGAGAGAGGAAGGGAAGCAGGCTCCCTGTTGATCAGCCCGATGTGGGGCTCGATCCCAGGACTCCGGGATCATGACCTGAGCTGAAGGCAGAGGCTTTAACCCACTGAGCCACCCAGGCGCCCCTAAAGACTTCATTTTTAACCCAATCTTGGCAATACAACTCACAGGCTACGTTTAACTTACGCAGTGATCAGAAGTAATTCTTAAACACTCATTCAGTACTTGTTGGTCTGGGTTTCTAGTTAGTTTTTCAAACATTTATAAGACTTCCTGCTCCTTACATTTTTGTTCAAAAGTCTATTGCATAAAAGATAGCTGTGTTTCATTTCATGATTCCCAAAGGTTTCAGAACACAAATATGTGGCTTGAAATGAAGTTTCTTTATGGGCTTTAATGGCTCAGAGCATTTTCATGTTGCATGTGTAATAGATAAAACATACCTCTGCTCCTTTCAGCTGCCATTCTTATTTCAATAAACTGAAGAATTTTATCCATATAAAATAGTACAAATTATCATAGCCACTGTTGAAGAATTGACTTTATTTTCTTTCCATTATTGTGATTTGACAGATGAGGCATTCAAACGTCAATCTACAAAGCCTTTTAGGTTACTTAGCTCAGCCCTCTTCTGTTCTAGCCCTCAGAAATTATTAGCACTCCATCACAATGCACAAAGGATTTGAGCCTGCTCATAGAAATACGTGCCAAAAAAGAAAGCCAACGGTTAAGGAGGTTGTAGGAAAAAGGAGTGAAGTAAAATCATAAGGCAAACATAAAGAAGATGCAAACCATAGGTCCTGTATGCTAGTTAGATGGGAAGAGTCATTTGTCTCCAAAAGGATTAGCAGCCAAAGCAGAGAGAGAAATGTGGTAAATTAAATAATATATAGTATATAAATATAAATATTTTAACAAATACATAGACTATCAGATTACTGAGGCCCTAGGGACATTTTTCCTCCTGGGTTACCATTAAGTAAATTTGATAAAGGTGTACATCATTTACAGTAATTATACCCTAAGATGCATTACATTAATGACCACAATAATCAGCCAGGATTTCCTGCTTGCTTACTGATACCAGGAACTGTGCTACATGCTTTGCTGTACCCAACCTCATTTAACCCTCCCAAGAAACATGAAATAGGGGTTCTTTTTTTTTTCTTTAAGATTTTATTTGTTTATTTGACACAGAGAGAGGGAGAGAGAGAGAACACAAGCAGAGGGAGTGGCAGGCAGAGGGAGAGGAAGAAGCAGGCTTCCCACTGAGTGGGGAGTCTGGCATGTGGCTTGATCCCTGGACCCTGGGATCATGATCCAAGCCTAAGGCAGAAACTTAACTGACTGAGCTATCAAGGCACCCGAAATAGGTGTCCTTATCATAATGTCACAGGTGAGAAAACTGGGGCTTCGAGAGGATAAAGCAACTAAGGTTTCCATTTTACCCAGTAAAGCTGGGATTCAGTTTTAAATCAATGTTATGCCCAAGTCAGGGGTTTTAAGCATTATCCTAGAGTACCTCTGTGGTTTGGAATAGGGAGTGATCACGTCTGCCTGGATTGTTAGGAAATGTTCCCCAGGTACGGAGGGAGCTGAAATTGGTAATGAGTGGTAACTAGATATCTCACTGTGAGATATTAATAGTTGAGGACATTCTATGCAAGAAAACAGTACATTTAAATGCACACAAGATGAATAATTCACACAAATTGAAAACAGCTGGCTTTGCCAGAAAGGATAACCATTGGCAAATTTCTCAACCTCTCATCCTCATCTACAGTGGAAATAATAATTGAATGTCCATCATAGAGAGGTTTTGAGAATTAAATTAACAATGTAAAGGTATTAATATTATTGTTAAGACGATATTAGATGAAGTTAAACAGAAAGTAAGTGCCAGGTTGGGGGGCCTGGGTGGTTCAGTCAGCTGAATCTCTGCCTCTTGGTTTCAGCTCAGGGTTGTGATCTTGGGGTTGTGGGATCCAGGCCCCTGTCCTGTAGGGCTCCTGACTCAGCAGGTTTCTTTTTCTCCCTCTGCCTCTCCCCCTGCACACACACACACACACACACACACACACACTCTCTCTCTCTCTCTCTCTCTCTTTTTCTCTCTCTCAAATAAATGAAAAAAAAAAAATCTTTAGAAAGCAAGTGCTAGGTTATATCAGATACTTTGCTAAAGAATTTCAACTTTATCCGGAAGGGCATGGGAAGACAGTAAGGGTATTATATAATGAATTAATACCTGTGTACTTTTGAAAGATCTCTCTGCAGCAATGTGTGAAGAATGAATTGCCCATGTGGGTGAGCCAGGCACAAGAGGCAAGCTAGAAGACAATATGGATTCAAGTAAAGCAGAACTGAGGGGATGGAGAGGGAGGAACTTGATAGGGTTTGGTTACGGAGCTACTAGAGCTGACGCTATGAGATAAGGTGTAGGAAACAGTCTGTGATGTCTCTGAAGCTTTCTGCCTTGAGTGATTGGGTGAAGGGCTGCATGATTAACCAGGGAAGAGTATACATGCGGATGCGCAAATCTGGAGAAATAACATAAGAAATCCAGTCAGGACACATGAACTTGAGATGCCTGTGAACCAGCCACAAGTAAAGGAGTGAGTCTGAGAGAGGTTGAATCTGGGAAGAAGTGTGGGTGGACGTCATCGGGATGTTTCTGCTAGTGGAAGCCTCAGACTCAGATGAGTCAGTGAAGAGTGAGAAGGTGTGATGAGAACATGGATGATGACGGAGCCCCGGGGACCAAGATGCAGGGCAGGTGGTCAAGAGGAGCCGGCAGAGAATGCTGAATGGCAGCTGCCAGAAAGGGGCAAAAGACCAGTTAAGGATGTCACTCTTGAGACCAAGGACTTCAAAGAAGTTGGACGAGTCAGTGTCAGAGGCTGCAGAAAACGCTGAGTCAACCTCCAGTTAGGAGGTGGTCATTCATTTGGGCAAAAGCCTAAAATTTCAGCTGAGTAACACTCTCAAAAGCTGTATTTCAGAGGGTTGAAGAATTTACAGAAGGTGAAAAAGAGTTGACATTCAGAGAAAGGTAGAATATGCGTTCTAAAATGTCTAAAATGTTGCCCATGAAGCAGTAAGCAAGTCACCGGCTTTGGTGGAGCAGAGAAGCAAAGAACAAGTTGTTTTTCCACTGGAAATCAACATATAAAATCAAAAATATAAGCAGCCAGTAGAAAAAATAATATGGGAAAAAGGAGTACAAAAAGAAATACAAATGGTCCGTAAACAAAAACATACATACACACACACACACACACACACACACACACACACTATTCCATCTTATAAGCAATTCAAAATATGAACACTTGAACAGTCTAATATTAATTTTATCCTCTTAAATTGGCATTTAAAACATGCTCATAGTGAGATAACTTTCCCAGAGGGCAAATTTGACACATACCGGAAGTCTTAAATATGTCATACAATGTCTCCATCAAACTTTGTTTCTAAAAATTGGCCTTCGTGAAGTAATCATGGATATGCACAACATTTTGCTACATAAATTCCTGGCACGGTCTTAGCTATAACAGTGAACAAACAAATGTAAAACCTAAAACAATAATACTTCCAGAAGAAACCATCAGAAAAAAATCCGCAGGACTTTGGGATAGGTAGAAATATTTAGATACTACACCCAAAACAATCAAAATTTCTAATAGTGAGCTGGTTCCAGAGACTTCAGTTGAGCTATGTGATAGCATATATGCAGCCATTAAAAATGAAATGCAGTGACATTCATGATATATCGTTTCATTTAAAAAACTTTTCATTGAAGTATAATAGTGTAGTGTCTCTTTTTAATTTAAAAGAAAACTTTTTTAAAATTCTTTAACTTAAATTCCAGTTAGTTTCATGCAGTGTAATATTAGTTTCAAGTGTACAATATAGTGATCCAACACTTCCATAAAATACCTGGTGCTCATCACAACAAATGCCCTCCTCAATCCCCATCATCCATTTACTATCTCCCCATCCACCTGCCCTCTGGTAACCATCAGTTTGTTCTCCATAGTTGAGTCTATTTCTTGGTTTGTCTCTCTCTGGTCCCCCCCCCACCACTGCCCATTTGTTTTGTTTCTTAAATTTCACATATGAATGAAATCATATGGCATTTTTCTTTTTCTGAGAGTAATATTCCATTTTATATATATATATAATATTACTGAGCCATTAAAAAGAATGAAATCTTGCCATTTGCAATGATGTGTATGGAGCTAGAGTGTATCAAGCTAAGTGAAATAAGTCAGAAAAAGAAAAGTAAAATTTATTCAACAGTATATTGAAGGCTCTAACGAGGGTAATAAAGCAAGGAAAAAAATTCAAATTGGAAACAACTAAGTAGAACTATATTTGTCCACAGGTGACATTTTTATTTATCTATGTAGAAAATCAAATGGAATCTCCAAAAACCTTTTAGACTACTAACTGAATTTTGCAAGATTACAGGGCACAATATCAATATATAAAAATCAATTCTATTTCCATATAGTAATAACAAACTTTTAAATTAGATTGTTAAGGGGCGCCTTGGTGGCTCAGTGGGTTAAGCCTCTGCCTTCGGCTCAGGTTATGATCTCAGGGTTCTGGGATCAAGCCCCCCATCGGGCATTCTGCTCAGCAGGGAGCCTGCTTCCCCCCTCTCTCTCTGCCTGCCTCTCTGCCTACTTGTGATCTCTCTTTCTGTCAAATAAATAAATAAAATATTTAAAAAAATAAAAAGAATAAATTAGATTGTTAAAAACATCATTTACAATAGCACTAAAATTATTAAATACTTAGGGATAGATCTGATAAAAGAAACACAATACCATACAATGAAACCAACAAAACACTACTGAGAGAAATTAAAGACCAACATAAATGGAGAGATCTAGTGTACTCACGGATTGGGAGGCTCAGTATTGTGGTCAATTCTCCCTCACGCCAAACTGATTTATAGATTTAACACAATCCCAATTTAAAAATAATCCCAGCAGGCTTTTAAAAAATAAGCTGTCAAACTAAATATAAACTTCACATTGAAATGCAAAGAAAGTAGGATAACCAAATCAGTTTTTAAAAGGACAAAATTAGGGGCCTGGGTGGCTCAGTCGGTTGAGTATCTGCCTTTGGCTCAGGTCATGATTCCAGGGACTTGGGATCTAACCACTCATCGGGCTCCCTATTCAGCAGGGAGCCTGCTCCTTCTGCCATTTCCCCTGCTTGTGCTCTCTCTCTCTTTCTAAAAATTTTTTAAAAAAATTTTTTAAAGGACAAATTTGAAGGACTAACACTGCCTTATTTAAAGATATATTATAAAACAGCAGAAATATGTAGTCATATTCATCAAGACTGACAAATAAATCAATGGACCAGAATAGAGTCCAGAAACAGACCCACACATATATATTCAAATAATTGTTTTAACAAAGAAGCAAAAGCAATTCAATAAGGAAAGGATGACCTATTTAATAAATGTAAAAAAAAAATCTGATCTACAACTCCCTCTATATTTAAAATTAACTAAACTTTAACCTATAAATGTGAAACCTAAAACAGTAACACTTCTAGAAGAAAACACAGGAGCAAACCTTTGGATTAGGCAAAGATATTTAGATATTTAGATATACAAAAAAAAATCATACATGAACAAATTGCTATCATGGACTTTGTCAAAATTAAAAACATCTATTATTCAAAGTCATTGTGAAGATAATGAAATGTCAAGCCACATTTTGGGAAAAAATATTTCTGGATAATTTAGCTGATAAGGGACTTGTGTTTCACTTACATAAAGAACTCTGAAATCTCAACAGTAAAACAATCAAACAACCCAACAAATTAAAATGGACAGGACATTTCAATAAACACTTCATCAAAAAAGTTACACAGATGGCAAATGAAAACATAAAAGATGGGGCGCCTGGGTGGCTCAGCGGGTTAAAGCTGCTGCCTTCGGCTCAGGTCATGATCCCAGGGTGCTGGGATCGTGCCCCACATCGGGCTCTCTGCTCAGCAGGGAGCCTGCTTCCCTTCCTCTCTCTGCCTGCCTCTCTGCCTACTTGTGATCTCTGTCTGTCAAATAATAAATAAATAAAATCTTAAAAAAAAAACATAAAAGATGTTCAACATCATTAGTCATTAGAGAAATGCAAATTAAAACCCCCAGTGATATCACTATACACCTATTAGAATGGCTAAAGTTAAACAGGCTGGTCATACCAAAAGTTGGGAAGGCTATGAAGGAACTTGAACCCTCACTCACTGCTGGTGAAAGTATAAAATGATATAATCACTTTGGATAGAAGTCTGGCAGCATTTTAAATAATTAAACATATACCTACAATATAATCTAGCAATTTCACCCCCAGGTATTTATCTGGTAGAAATAAAAATGTATGTTCTTACAAAGACTTACACATTCAGTAGTCCCAAAACTGGATACAGCACAGATGTTCATCAAGTGAACAAATAAACGAATTGTAGTATAGCCATACAATAGAACACTATCAGCAATAAAAGGAATGACTATTGATACATGATACAATAGGTGTGAATCTCAAAATAATTACGCCGGGGCACCTGGGTGGCTCAGTCGCTAAGCGTCTGCCTTCAGCTCAGTTCATGATCCCAGGATCCTGGGGTCGAGCCCCACATCGGGCTCCCTGCTTGGCGGGGAAGCCTGCCTTTCCCTTTCCCACTACCTCTGCTTGTGTACCCTCTCTTGATGTCTCTCTCTCTCTCTGTCAAATAAATAAATAATCTAAAAAAAATAATAAGCTGAATGAAAAAGGCCAGACAAAAACGATCACATATTATTATAATTCCATTTATATAAAACTCTAGAAAGTGCATATAATCTATAACAAAATGACAAAAATGCCTATCACTAGTTGCCTGGAGAAGGTGCAGGAGAAGAGTTGGGTGGGAGAAATTACAAAAGGATAAGAAGAAACTTTGAGGAATGACAGCTATAGTCATATTTTTGTTTATGTTCATAATCCTCATATATTCACATCACCTGTGGTGATAGTCCCACACATGTATGTCAAAAATTACCAGATTTTACATTTTAAATATGTGCAGTATACAGTCCATTATATCTCGAAGTCTCTTTAAAATTGTGTTAACAAAACAGTGTTCGGGGTTTGGTGGCTCAGAGTTGTTCAATTCTTGCTTCTCCCAACTAATTATAGGGTAGAAGCCTTCCCATTACCACTCCACTAGATGTCCAAGGCTGACCACCCCCCTTCCTCTATGTGCAAATATTCTGGAACACAGTCAAAGGGAATGTCTGCATCTGCTTTGCAGATGGGAGAAAATGCAGAGAAATGCTGTGGCACAGGAAGGGACACTCCTTTTTGGTAGCCAGTGGGTGAAGCAATGGATGGAGGTAAAATCCTGTCCTCCTGGGCTGCACCGATGGGATGGATAATAGGCTAGAGCACAAGTGCAGACAATCAGAGGTTTTTAAGTTAAAGATGGATGGTCTTAGAGAGGTGACTCAGACCCTGCATGGATTCCATCTCAGCAATGTCTCCCAGAGTTGTCCTCTGTTAGATGTATTCTCTAAGTTCTCCCTGAGAGTGAGACCTCTCTGCCCACTAGAACAGCATGTACATGACGCCTGTTGTCATCAGGCTCCCAACCTGGGTTTGTTTTTCCTTCTCCCTCGATCCTTTGACCTCTTAGCACAGAGGAAACCTGCCTTCATACTTTCCTATCAGTCCGCCTCCATTCTGCTGGGGCTTCCAAGAAATAAAGATATATATTAATTAAATTTCCATTTTAAAATGGTCTGAATGTTTACATACTCCTATATTTCATGTGCACGTAAAGAAGAAAAGATTAAAGAGACACATTGAAGATGAGATTACCAGTGATTTTGATTTACTTTTCTGTGTTTTACCAATTTTCTATAATGAACATGCAATTAATAAAAGCAATGAACTACTATAAAGAAAGAACTGGGAGAGACATGCAAGCCAGTGTTCATGTGGAAGGGAAGGGGGCTACATATTTGTAGACAGAGAAATTAAAAATAAATGAAAAGATACAATCAAAGGGTCCAGAGTCATAGGGAATGACTAATTTGGACAGCAGAGGGACATTTTGTCCTCTTCAATAAGAGGGAAGGAAGTAAAAAGGGTGTGATGCAGTTATAAATACGGTTTTGGTCTAAATACAGGAAGTTAAGGGAGTTTACGCTTGAGAGTATCAATGTTCTCCAAAGTAGAAGCTATATTTAAGAAGACCTACTGTTGGGGTGCCTGGGTGGCTCAGTCGTTAAGCGTCTGCTTTCAGCTCAGTCAGGTCATGATCCCAGGGTCCTCGGATCAAGCGCCGTGTCGGGCTCCCTGCTCAATGGGAAGCCTGCTTCTCCTTCTCCCATTCCCTCTGCTTGTGTTCCCTCTCTTGCTTTGTCTTTCTCTGTCAAATGAATAAAATCTTTAAAAAAATAATAATAATAAGACCCATTGTTAAGACATCAGTTCTTTCCCTCTCTTGGAGGGAAAAACTAGTAGCAGAAACTACTGTCAGTCACCCTCTCTCCAGTTTATCCTCCATACGGCTATAAGAACAGCCTTTAAAAACCCTGGTAAGCCTTAAGCCTTAAACCCTAAACTCCTTTATTTCTCCTTGGAGATTGCTTAAACTTGGACCATACCTCAAATCTATGGCCTGGGACAATCCAATCTTTTTTTTTTTTTAATTTATTTATTTATCTTTTTATTAGGTTCAATTAGCCAATATACAGTACATCATTAGTTTTTTTTTTAATTTCTTTTCAGCATAACAGTATTCATTGTTTTTGCACCACACCCAGTGCTCCATGCAATACATCATTAGTTTTTGATGTAGTGTTCAGTGATTGATTAATTACATATAGCGCCCAGTGCTCATCACGTCACGTGCCCTCCTTAATGCCCCTCCACATCTTGAACCTGCTTTCTGCAAACACCTGTAACATCTTTTCTGTTTCTACACACTCTGTCCGTGCAGGCTGTCCCACCTCTGTTTGTGAATCAAAGATCAGTCACTTGGTGGATTTTGCCCCCAATTCACTTAGTTCACCATTTGGGGAGTCCAGCAACAGGAAAGCAATCCCATCATGGAGCGGGAGGCATCCAGTTCCTCTCAACTACCCCCCAACACACTTAAGCTCTCCTTCTCCCCATTTCCTCTGAAGGACAGACAAGCTCTCTGCCGTCTCACTCAAAGATATCAGCCCACACTTGCGTCCCCGTGGCCTTGGTTTTCACTCCAACTAGGCATAATTTCTTTTGAACAAATTCCATGGAGGAAATCTGGGAAGAACATTTTCTACTTGTCCCCATACATTAATCCGTGTCAATCTTGGGCTCCAAACTCCCTGGCTTTGGGTCAATGCCCAAGGCTCTTCATCCTGGGTCCTGCCTTTCCCCCTTTCACCTCTTGTTCCTGCTCTGACTCTTTGCAGTTTCCTCAGACGAATCTTTATCCCACAGAACCCTGTAAATTTTCACATAACCCGAAGTTCACCTTCCCCTCTTTCCCGTTTGTCATGCTCAGCTCAAGCGTCGGAAGCATTTTATGATCTTTAATAGAAAGGGGATGTTTAATAAGGGGGAGAGAGTGTTTAAGGAGGAATTATTCAACATCTCTGCTCCATTTTCAATGTAGGATAACTGACCTTCGCCTCTTGCTTTTTATGAGAACAAATTAGTAGAATACTATTAGATTGGCTTACTATTTGATTTCTATCCCTTTGCAGGGATTCAGTGCCATTATTGAAATTGACAACTGAATCTGCTGTGGAAAAGGTGTGTTATCAGAATTTTAAGGACTGGGAATGAAGGACATGGAGAAAGAAACAAGGCCAACCCATTTTTATTAGACTTCTAAAGAGACAGTTGGGGGCGGGGTGGGGGGGAATGAGAGGCTATTAAATAAGAACTTTTGAATAAGAATTCCTCTCATATTCACTTTTCACTCTTAAACTCTAGGAAGAAAAATGGAATCTGTTCTAGAATGTGAACAAATACCACTTGTGTCTCAAGAACTTCCACACAGAGAGCAACCAGACATAAGGGATCCTTGTTCAAAATAGATTTCTTGGCAAGGGGTCCCAGAGGTCCTGAACAATTTGTTTTTGGTGTCCTCTAAACTGACATAAAATGCTTGGCTACCCAAAAGCTTTCCTTGACTGAAAGCAACTTCTTAAACGGAAGAACACGAGATTTAGGGATGGCAGGATGGGACACAGTTGCCTTTCCTATACAACAAAATATGGGAACACAGTTGAACATTCCCATGTAAACAGTAATGAGCTTTACACATTGTCTCCCACCCCCAGTAGGCTGAGAATCAGCATTTGAGAGTTGGAATCCCTTCTAAGTGCTGCAAATGAGGAAACTGGCCAGTTGTGGTTTTCCAAACATGTCACATCCTCTAACCCTAAGTTTCATTTCTAGCCTGTGGAGATTATATGCACTTCCCGCCCTTCCCTGGTACAGTGCTTCCTTATTTTGTAAGAAGTGTATATGTTACTATTAAATCAGTTAAAGAGAGAGCAGTTTAAAGCAAGACCTCTTAATCTGGAAGGTACTCAGACCTCTCTGAGAATTCAATGAAAAGTATGAACCTCTCACCAGAAAAAGTAAATGCAACATTCTACATACAATTTAAGAAAATTTATATACCCCTAGAAACTCCAAAGAACTCCATTATTTAATAAAAAGGCTTCAGTTTTAGGATGAAACTCTCAGCAAAGGCTCCGTCTCTAAAATGCCAAAACAAGTTTAAAGGTAATGTATGGAAAAACAAATTGTGCTTGATGTCAAAGTACTGGTAAAACTGCTTTTATTTGTATTATCCTTGTGCTATTATATATAAATTAGGAATCAATAGTTAGAGATTAAAGCTTCATTATCTGCCATTTAAACTGGAATAGAATACATATTTATTTATCAGATTTATTTCAAAAGTTTATGTGAGAGTAAAACACCACCATGACCAAGAAAAACTCAACCCAGTCACATTATATACAGTGTTCAGATGTGACCCTACTGTTAAAGCAGCTTGGAAGTAGGGTCCTAAGAATAAGTATTGACAAGGAGCTGTCAGTAGAATTGACATTGTACATAGAGACTCTGTAGAAAAAACTCTCTTTTTCTTTACTGCCAACCCTTTGGACTATTTTAGAGAGATAACTACATACATTCTCTCTCTCTCTCTCTCTCTCTCTCTCACACACACACACACACACACACACACACACACACACACACAAAGACAGTTGGGAGAATGATAGAAGTATTCATGAAATCACAGTCAAATGGGCAATCATACAGTGCCCATTCTAATATATAAACTCCACAATTATGACACTAATGTAAACTTCACAAAAGCAGGGATTTGGGTTATCTTGTTCACACCTAGAAAATATCTGATACATTATGATGTTCCTGATTGGAAAAAATCCACTACTCAATAGAGCTTGGAAAACAAATAAACTACATATAACTTACCGTATTACTCTGGGCAAATCAACTCAGTTCTCTGGGCCTCAGTGTCTCCATGTAGAAAATGAGGGGTTTAGGCTGAGTCTTCTTAAAAGTCTTCTGACATTCCCTGTCTCTATGGTTCTGCTTCATGCACAGGTACTTTCTCCTAGGCTGCAAGGCTATGATCATCCTAGCTACAAAGAGTGAGCAGTGGCCTATGTAGATGAGCTATGGATAGTCACTGAGGAGGAAAGAAGGGAGACACAAAAGAAATAAACATGAGAAATGCATATTTTGGGGGAGTGTTTATTTCTTCTGAGGAAGAACCTCATAGATGGCAGTGGCAATTCCAGGAGTCCTAGGCTAGGTCTTAAAAGTGTAGAAAAGAACTAGGCCATTTTAGGGAATGTGTTCCAGTTATTCCCTTTGTTTTCTGTACGAAGTCACAGCCCATAATGAACGCTCCCCACTGACCCAGTACCATAGATCTTCCGTCTGCTCAGTGTGCTTCGGAGAGGTAATATACTGGTATCTCTTCCACAGTGTATGATAGGATATTTTTCACCATGAACTTCAAGAGGAAACAGACAACTGAGTATTGGTGGAATATTTTTAAATAAATTTTAAGTGCATCTCTTAAGTCTGTAAGGAATTTGTCTTCTTATGTGACCATAATAATCAACCCAGATTTAGGTGAGTTATTTGGGGGTGGAGGGAAGGGGTGATAATAGGGAGGTGGAAATATTTTCACTCTTGTGAAAGGATATTAGGAACTACAGTTTCTCTCTAAAGTGTTTTCCTAAATTTTTCTTTCCTCAGAGAACTAATCCTCAAACTTCAGCATACAGAAAAATCAGTTGGAGTGATTATATTTTTTTAAAGATTTTATTTATTCATTTGACAGAGAGAGATCACAAGTAGACGGAGAGGCAGGCAGAGAGAGAGAGAGAGAGAGAGGGAAGCAGTCTCCCTGCTGAGCAGAGAGCCTGATTCAGGACTCGATCCCAGGACCCTGAGATCATGACCTGAGCTGAAGGCAGCGGCTTAACCCACTGAGCCAAACAGGCGCCCCAGTTGGAGTGATTATTAAAGAATGCAGATTCCTAAGTCCCTCTCCCCCTCCCCCCAATATGGATCTGGGACAGAGCCTCAGAATTTGCCATTTTAACTGTTACCATATCAACTCCAATGCCCATGTGTGAGAGTAGTACCACCTCTCCCCTCTAGAGAGACTTAACTTGTCCCTTTCTTTCTTTCTTTCTCTCTTTTTTTTTTTTTTTTTTTGGTCCTGCCCAAGTCATCTTCATATGTGATATCATTGCACCCTCTAGTGGACGATTTTACTCAGCAGCAATTCTTTTTTTCCCCTGAAACTACAAATACCTTGCTCGAAACTTAAAGGAAACCTCATCTCTCATGAACTCCTTGAGAGGAAACAATGAGAGATCAGGAAAAGGTTTATAAGAAAAAAAAGTTTCATATAAAATCAAATTCCTGTATATGTAGATATACATTTAATATGTAATATACATTCTATGAAAAGAGAACATTGTAATCCTGATAAGTTTGAATGTAATACAGCTAATATCCTTTATACAAATATTTAAGTGACTTTGGATTTACTGGCCATATTTTTTAGTCTATTTATACCTGTAATATTGATATTCTCACATACCAGTTTTCATACCAGCACATCAGTACAGTAACTTGGGTCTTCTAGATTGTTCCCTCTGAGCATCTTTTAGTACTCAGTGGCCCTTGAGACTCCTTGAGTCACCCTAAGAGCCACAGCTCTTAAAGATTCAGAAAACACAGGATGTCTGTTTTTTACCTTATGGCTTCTGTCTCTAAAAACTTCGGTTACTGATGCTAATACTTCAAGGGTCACAAATTCAGTTGCCCACAGGCAGCAAGTCCGTAATATAAATGAGTCAAGTAAGAGGGCTGTAAACGAAACAGGGTGGTGGGGACGAAGGCAAACTGAGTTTGTTACATTTCAAGGAATTCAAAAACTAGTAATATTTTTGAGACTACGATGGGCCTAAGAGCCATATGGAGCTTTGTTTCATAAACCAGTTAGGGACCCCTGGCTTACTCGAGGGTTTACTAATGCTAACTATGTATGGATGTTATTTTCTATGATTCTAACAAATACCCTATATAAGAGATGATATCATCATCCCAATTCTACCCATGAGAAAACTGGAGCTTAAGGAGATAGGTCACTTGCCCCACATCAGACAGTGGAGACTTCCTGCCCATGGCTCTGATCCAGGTGGACCTGACCCCAGAGTCTGTCTCGGAACAGTCTCGGAAACTTCATTCCAGAGCCTCTCTGGGCACGTGGCTTCTTGCCTGGTTGACCTGACTGGCACGTTGTGCTTCTCACCTCCCACTCGGAGCCCCTGCTCCTACCCCGACTCTCCCTGTTCCCCCTGCTTCTTTACAACGTCTGTGTTCGCCTGGCCTCTAATGCTACTAGTGTCTTTGCATTTGGATAGTTTCCCATCTGGTAATTTACACTTCTGTCTGCATCAGCATGATTCTTATTAACTTATTACTCACATTGTAAACTAATGTGACAGTCATATTGATACAGTTTATTTTTACTACTATTGCTTTAAATAAGTGCACCTTCTAGAGCTTTACAAAGGTATTTCAGTGATGCTTAGATTTCTTTGGGATAGCTTGGATTTGCCCTGATAGAGCACCTCTACTTTTCTACTTAACCAAGCTGTTTCCAAGTACTATTGTAAATGCTGTAACTCTTCTCAGTAAAGTACTATTGTATCAGTCAGCCTCAAAAAAAAAAAAGTTTGTTTTTGAAAAGCAAATGTTAAGAGCCATCGTGTGTAGAAACCCAAGTTAATCACCTTTTGAGGAGAATAAGCTATTTCTTTCACTTATCAATTCTCACGTTACCAAGAAGGTAATTTCCTGGGTTGTGCAATCACGAAGCTAGAACAGCAGCCCAGGGTCATGTTTCTGGATGTTTCCTATCAGGCTGGCTCTCTTGTTCTCCCTTACTCAGGAAAGACATAATTATAATCCACACACCCACATTAATGCTTTCCATTTATCTAGAATGTTTGAATCTCTTCAGCCTTTTATGAAAACCGTCTTCCAGAACAGTATCTCTTTGGGAAGTCTTAACATAACATTTTGAATTGAATTTTCAGACAAAAAGAATGAAAACTAACCAGGCATATATTGCAACGTGTGATGTATTTTTTTTCAATCCTAACAGAAAAGAAGCTATCATTGTGCAGCCTTTTGAATGATTCTACCTAGTTTATGAAGAGTAAATTATCCACTTATCCTTCTTTGTACAAATAGTTAACAAAAACAGACTATTTTTCCCTGCTATGAGATTCATCATTCAGAAATACAAACAAATCTATTTGTACTTGGAAAATAGATAGGGATGGGTGGCTTTGACTGCCTTAATTTTGTGTGAACAAATCCCAGCTCATCCATTCTTCATCCTCTGGTTATGTTATCAACATGATGCATTAATCTAGAAGGTAAAGACAATTGAGATTTAATTGAATATGATGCTGCAAGTTCCAAGTTATAATAGTCACTAACATTTATTGAATTCTTGTTAAGTACATGATATTGATCTGCACTTACATGTACTTAATTCACTTTAACTTGACCCTGTAAAGTAGGTACTATTCTTATCACAATTTACAGGAAAGGAAATGGAAGGACAGAATTTAAATAACTCACCCAAGATCATACAGCACTTAGCGGTAGAGTCAGAATTTGAACCCAGAGCCCTCGTTTATTTTTAACAAGTGCCCCTCGAATCTCAGACACAGTAAACTTTGAAACTGCATAGCTCATTCCTCAGTGCTGGATTCACTCAGGCCTGGGTGTAGAGATTGGGAATTAGCTCCCCAGAGGATTCTGTTAGACAGCCAAGTCTGACAACTACTTCTACTTATAAAAGATTCCTAGAACTGAATATTTTTTATTAAACTGAATAATTTTTATTGCCCTCCGTGTTCAGGTAATGTCCATTATTCAGCAACTCTAAATCCCAAAGGAGACAAACTGAGTGGTAGTAAAATGATTGATTTAAATTCCCAGGTGTTCCTCCTCTTTGTGGAAAAAAAATGTATAAACCATTTCTCACAGAGACTGCCAGTTACTTGCAGTATTATCTTTTTTTTTTTTTTAAGATTTTATTTATTTATTTGTCAGAGAGAGAGAGGGAGAGAGAGCAAGCACAGGCAGACAGAATGGCAGGCAGAGGCAGAGGGAGAAGTAGGCTCCCTGATGAGCAAGGAGCCCGATGTGGGACTCGATCCCAGGATACTGGGATCATGACCTGAGCCGAAGGCAGCTGCTTAACCAACTGAGCCACCCAGGCGTCCCACTTGCAGTATTATCTTTACCCATCCTGGATATCCATGATTGTTTCCCCCAACTCTAAATCAGCATGTGCTCACCTGATCCGAAGATGGCAGCTGTTAATCCTATACTTGCATTTCACTGGAGGTTTGGAAGGTTCATCTGGACACATGACCCACTCCTCACTCTTTGCGCTTGCATATTTTTTTGGGATATAGGTCCTAAACCCTCTTGCAGTACAAGACCATTCCTCTTGTCCTGTTGGCAGGAGAAACACAGGAGCTACATTCAACCAAAAATAGAGAATTCCCCTTCACATGGAACCATGCATGAAAGATGTTAAGTCAACCATATCAGAGGTGGACCCAAAGTGGAAGAGGGAACTGTGGGGGAGGGGGAGGATGATTTCAGGATATTAGAGTAGTCACACAGGACGTTTACGGATATAGCACTTGAGGTTTGGGATCTTGGTAGGAAAACCAGGAGATCCACAGGCACAGTTATTTGTAATTCTCTTGAGGGACAAGTTTGAATCATGGATGCTTTCTCACTTGTGTCAGATAATGAGCACCTTAACTAATCAGTGAACTGAACCAACTATCCACCCTCCACATCTCAGTCTGGTTGTCTTGTTTCCCATCTATAAAGTTTGTAGAGATATCACTAAAAGAGGGACGCCTGGCTGGCTCAGTCGATTCGGCATCTGCCTCTGGCTCGGTCATGATCCCAGGGTCCTGGGATTGAGTCTCATATCAGGATCCTTGCTCAGCAGGGAGCCTGCTTCTCCCTCTGCCCCTGCCACTCCCACTGCTTGTGCACTCACGCTCTCTCTCTGACAAGTAAATAAATAAAATGCTTAAAAAGATACATCACCTAAAGCCTGAAGAGGTCACAATTTTCTTTCAGGGTTTTTCAATCCATTTTTAAGAGAGAAATTATTTACCAAGGCATATCTGTGAACTTGAGGATTCATTAAGGTCTCAAGAGTTATGCCTCATAAATGTGAAGAGTCTGTTGTTTGGTTGTCTCCCACAGTATTTGAATTATAACTAAGAAAATCAGATTTTAATATGTTCTCAGGTGCCATAACACTAATTTGGAAATCAAAATTAAAAATGAAATAGTTTTAAATAAATAAATAAATATGAAACAGTTTAGTGATTAATGAGCTAACATTGAATTATTTTATTTCAAACAAATTCACCGATTTTGAGATTGTTTATTCAACCTGAAATATTTATATCTCAGCCAGGTAACCAAACTGGTTTGCTGATCTCCCTTTCCTGGACTACAATTAGTTTATGACAGGGCGTGGCAAGTGCTCTTTCTAGCCTAGATGCCATTCAGCTCTGCCAAGTGTCAAGAGACAGGCGCTTCTCAAGGTCCACCTTGCATAGGAATCACGTGAGCATTGGTTGTAGGGCCCTGCCTTCAGAGTTTCTGATTCAGCAAGTTCGGGGCGGGCCCAAAACATTGCATTTCCAATGTTAAAAAGCTCAACTCAGGCATATTAAAATATTTGAGAGTTTATCTGAACAAAACTAGTTTGAATCAGGCAGTCCAGAACCAGAAAGTGTTGGGAGTGCTTTATCCACGGGATCCAGGGGAGAGGCGTACAGAGAAGGTGCAGGAGCGGAGAGAGGGAGTCGTCTGATTGGCGGTAGCTCATAGTCTAGTTGGCTGCTGGTGACTGGTTGTCCTTAGGTTTCCATTTTGGAGCCTTCAGGCATGTATAGGGTTAGATTTGGGTTGGCTTAGGCAGGTTGCCATGCCATTAGAGCCACCTCAGCCTGGTGGCCTCCTTCTTCAATTAATTTAACACTAACAAGACCCAAGCTGATGCTTCTGGGGAACACTTTTTAAGAGCCCCTGCTGTGGGAAACAGACCTTACATACAGAGAACAGACTGATGGTTGTGGGAAGGAGGGCAGGCGGATCAGGAGTGTGGGATGTACGGGCTTTCAGTTATGGAATGACTAAGTCACTGGCATCAAAGGTACAGCATAAGGATACAATATAGTCAATGGCCTAATAATAGTGTATGGTGACAGATGGTAGTTACACTTGTGGTGAGCAGAGGGTATGTATAGACTTGTGAAATACTCACTATATTGTACACCTCGAACTAATGTAACGTGTCAACTATTCTTCAATCAAAAAAAAAAAAAAAGAGGGGTGCCTGGGTGCCTGGGTGCCTCAGTCAGTTAAGCATCTGCCTTCAGCTCAGGTCATGATCTCAGGGTCCTGGGATGGAACTCCACATCCAGCTCCCTGCTGAACCAGAGAACCTGCTTCTCCCTCTCTCACTCCTCCTGCTTGTGCTCTCTTGCTCTGTCAAATAAATAAAATCTTGGGGAAAAAAAAAAAAAGAACCACTGCCCCACACCAATGGGCCCTCTAGAAACTTCACCAATATAGGAAGCTTCAGAACTTTGGCAGGGTTTACTTGCTATCCTCGGGTAGAGTATATCTTACTAAAGCTTGCAGATAATGTAATCAACTTTAGATGCGCTGTCCCGGGTATTATTTTCACGCACATACAGTAAAACTCTACCATATGATAAGTAGGTTCAGAATTTTTAAAGTGTTATGACCGGGAGGGACAGTTAGGTGTGGTTTTACATTTATGCTGGGTTGCAGAAAGAGCTGGGAGCTCCTGAGTCTCGTTCTCTGCAGGGAGAAGGCTTGGTTACTCTTACGGTATGGACCTGGCGCCACCTAATGGTTGTTATTTGCTCCATCATTCAATAGACTTGCTGATAATTCTGGTTGCTAAGACTGTTAAAAAACAAACTGAGGGTTTTGGAGGGGAGAGGAGTGGAGGTTGGGTTAGCCTGGTGGTGGGTATTATGGAGGGCACGTATTGCATGGAGCACTGGGTGTGGTGCATAAACAATGAATTCGGGAACACTGAAAATAAAATAAAATAAAATTTTTTTAAAAGTTAGAAAATGTAGTTGGAAGAAATATAAGGAAGAAGAGGAAATGGAGGAGTAAAGCAGTCCCCAGCCCTTGTACCTTGCTATTGTGCAAGTGAACTGCATTTATTCTCCAGTGATACAAAGATTGACAGCATTCTTATTGGATGGTATTTTTTATTTTATATTTTAGGACAGAATGCAAATACAAGTAATTATAACCAGAAAGCCTGCACAGTTTGATTTAGTGAGCACGAATGGAAAATTGCACAGAAACAATGTTTGCATCAATTTATACTCCAATTTGGAAGTCCTCAGAAAAAATCTAATTGTATATTTCTGAGTGAATAACAGAGCTCTGCTCAATTCTTTCTATTGTTGAGGGGTTTCAGTAAGGAACCAAAGGGCAAGAACAATAAAACAGGTGCCAAAGACCTAGAGATTGTAAAGCCTACAGCAAGGTGCAAGATCACCTGTGTCAGAGGTGCTAAGATGTGTGGCTTGGCCCATATTAGCTTTTCCCCCATTTTGAACTCGTTAAAGAGGACCTGCCGACAGATGGGGGTCAGACAGGAGAGCTGGCAGCGTAAAGAGTTGAAGAAATCAGAGTGGTGTGTTGTGGTGCAAGGCTGTCCCTTGCCCCTCAGGGCAGGAAATGGGTCTGCTGGCTTCTCAGCTACACCAGCTTCCTTGAGTACGCCTGGAGACACATGTGTCCTCTTAAAACTGAGCGACTTGGGGATGGATATTTGACAGGAGCCTGAGTAACCTGAGGAAGAAAGGCAATGGCCACTGCCCTGCAGCCAGGAGGCAAAAATGAGGCACAGAGAGCTGTGTGTCATCTGTGACGGAACAAGCGCTAACATTTTCTGTGTGCCCGTGGGCAAGGCCAACACAGAGTCCTCTCCTAAGTGGACCTAGAAGAACTCTCCAAATAAGAATTTGCACCCGGAACAAGTGCCCAGGCCAGGCTGACACTGCTGCTGAGTGGCAGGTGACCCACCCGGCCACCTGACACTGGGAAAGCTCTCGTCCGTCCCTTCAGAGAGATCCCAAAGGTCAACATCATACCTGGGCTCATGTGGACCTCGGCACACACTGCTTCATAAAACTGGACAGGGGGTACAAAGGCTGTGTGCATCTGGACAGATTATCACTGTCCTGTCACAAAACCTTGGGTGAAGTGGTATTTAAATTTCAGCATCCCAAATATTAAATCGGAGCCCCTCCACGGCAGCTTTGTTAAAGTAAGATTTCTATCCTTGCCCTCTCGATCCATTCCTCAGTGTAGAGCCTTGGAAAATGTATTCAAACTTCAGCTACAAACGTGAAAACACGAGGAGATGGCTGAACATTTTACAAAATACAGGGATTGCTGTTGGCGCTCTGTGCTGAGTATTGGGTGCAGTGATGTCGTCTTCAGGGAGAGGGCGCTGTGGCATTGCACTTACCTGTTTGCTGTCTCCAATTCCTGAGCAGTCCTGTAAGAATTTGTAAGGGAAAGCAGGCGAGTCTGATGGTCCCTTTACACTTCACTTCCCTTTAAAATGCTGGGGATCTCAGGACGTGACAGCTTAGGAGAGTCTAGTGTCTGGAAGCAGAAGGAGTCTTTACAAATGGCTTGGTCCAGCCCTGTCAGCCCCGTGGATGTTTCTTTCTCTGAGGCTCATTACATTTGAAGAATGTGTTTCAGCCACTCTGTCAAAATGCTCCTTAGATCAAAGAAGACACAATTCTTAAGGTTCTTTTTCAAGCCAGTTTTGCAAATGAGTGTTGATTTGGTCTGGATATTCTGTTTACTGAAAGTATTTTCATCCCCTTGGAACATTTGGGAAATTTGAATATGTAAAGCCACTTTTCTGCACCACCCTGCATTTTTTATTGACTATAAGGTAATTCACAAAAGTTATTAAATCACAAAATGCTATGCCAAATGATAATATTCTATTTTATAATTATATAGGCTATTCAGATGAACGTGACAATGGATGGATGACAAAAAAAGAATTTCAAAAATCAATCTTTCACAAAATTGGAGCGAACTTAGGATAAAAGCTAAAATACACATACTAAAATCTTCTCAGTTCAATGCTGATTAATTAAAAACAGATCCTAGATTGAAGCACCTGGTTTTCCCAGAGCTGCATTACCAAGATTTCTCCATTATTTATTTGGAATAATATACAAAATATAGTTTAAGGGAAAAAAAGTACAAGATGAAGTGTAAAATTTTTAGTTCGCTCTAAGAACCCCTTACAAGGAAAACCATGCTGACAACGAGCCAGTAGGAGGGTAATGGATGGTGTTTGAAAATGAAACATTTATTTCTCTAAAGTGTTTCCCAAACTTTCCTGAACATGATGATCAGGCACTAAGTACTGTACCTTCTTACTAATGAAATTATAGGATCTTAATTGTCAGACTGGAAGGGAAGTTAGGAAGTATTCAGTTAATTCTTTTATCAGGAATTGCACTTGACAGCAAATAGCTGAGTCCTGAGAAATAATGGCTCAATCAGGCAGAGCTTTGTTTTCCTCCAATATAAGTGGGCATCCAGAAATGAAACATGGCTTGTTGGACTGAGGTCTCCCCAGTTCTCAAGACTTTCCCTTGACGTTGCAAGGTGGCTGTTGGGACTCCCACCTTTAATTATGAATTCCAGGTAACAAAGAAGAGAAAATGAAGGGAAGGAAGAAGGGGCAGCTCCTGTGTCTGGAAGACAAAAACTCGATACCCCAGTAGATAGCCATCTCATCTCATTGGTGGAAACCAGTCATTGCCCACCTCTGCTGGGGAAGGTTGGAAAGCAGCTTCTAGCTGGGCAAGATGCCAACCCTCACAGAATGAATCTGTTGGTAAAAGAAAAAGGGAAGAATGTATCCTCTTCCCAAACCTCTCCATCACAACCTATGCCATAATCTGCCACTTGTGGAGATGAGGAAACTGGCCCAGAGAAGTTAAGCAATTTTACTCATGTCTCCAAGTGGGTGGCATGGCCAGGACTTACAGGCGGTAACATATGCCCTCTTGCCTTTGGCTGAGTTGGGCATGGAACTATAGGTGGGAGCCCTGGGAAAGAAATAGGGTCATCTGCAGTTCTAAAGCTTTTGCTTTAGCGAGAGCATAATAAGAATGGAAAATATGATGATTTCTTAAAAGTTTGGCACATCAGTTCACCTCCAATAAGATCACAGGGATTTGATTTTTCTTTAGAAATAGTACAAAGAGCCATCAAAAACAAACAAACAAACAAATAACCCAAACTGAAATCTTGCCATTTGCAACAGCATGGATGGAACTAGAGAGTATTATGCTAAGTGAAATAAGTTAATCAGGGAAAGGCAATTATATGATCTCAGAATTTGAGAAGCAAGACAAAGGATCATAGGGAAAGGGGGGAAAAATGAAACAAGATGAAACCAGAGGGAGACAAACCATAAGAGACTCATAATCTCAGGAAACAAACTGAGAGTTGTTGGGGGGTTATAGGGGAGGGATGGGGTGGCTGGGTTATCGACATCAGGGAGGGTATGTGCTATGGTGAGTGCTGTGAATTGTGTAAGCCTGATGAATCACAGACCTGTACCCCTGAAACAAATAATACATTATATGGTAATAATAAAAAAAATAGTGCAAAGAAAATTAAAGACACAATTCCTAACCCAGAAATGAAATGATACAGTAGGTGTCAAGGCATTCAGATTTTGAGAGTATGTTTCTCCAAAGTAAATAATGGACACATTCCTTCATATAAACCTGAACTTGACCCTGTAAAAATTGTGGCTCTCTTCTGTCCCTGGAGGGAGCAGCCCTCTACTTTCTGAGGAGTGTTTGACTAAGGGACAGTGATTTTGAGAGTAATAGTAGCAGCAAATCAAGACTGTGCTTCAAAGGATGATTTTTCTCCCATTGGCCAGATGATAAAATGTGTTCTCTAGGACAAGGGCTGTGAGCAGATGGTAACTTTTTCTCACAGATATTATTCAGCCATTCAAACACTTGTTAATGTACATCTTCAAGAATGCAACACTGTATCTAATTAAGTATTCATCCAAGAAGAATCTATTTATTACTACTTATAATCTACCACAAGGAAGTGATATGCAGAAACCTGAAAGGAAATGTTTTCTAAAAATTGTCCAACTGTAAAACTATCTCATCTGTGTCACAAACAAGGAGACTACAGGCTAGTGAAACAGAAATTACTTGATTTAATTTGTTTGGAGAACAGGAAGATATTTGTTTTCATTTTAATATATATTTAAGTTATATATAACTCCAGGGGTTATGATTCCGTATCTTTGCCACACAAGACTTATTTGAATGTTGTCATGTTGTGTGAAATTGTGGATATTTTATGTTTTTCCTCCATTTTTGGTGTATGTCTGGGATATAAATGGGGAGCAAAATTCCCTAGCTAGAAACTCAGTGTTGTGTAATTCATTTATGATTGCAGTGGGAGAAACTGCAGATGACCACGAGCGAAAGGAGGAAAATATTCTGCTCTGTCACATTCCACGTAATTGCGATCACCTGTGTGGTTTGGTCTTTGTATGTATTAATAGATCGGACGGCAGAGGAAATCAAGCAAGGCAACGATAATGGTAAGAGCACGTCTCATTTCCTTTTTCTCCTCTTGGATTCTCTGATGACACCAGAGGTGGGTGGGGATCCTGTTTCCCTGTTAGGTCTTCAAGTGTGATACACCAGCAAAAAACAATACCAGCAATTGTCTTCTCCAATTATGTTATAAATACTCAGATCAGATATCCAGGGTTCCCCAGCTGAGATACAAGATTTATCAAGTCCAATAAACCTCAGTAGGGATAAATGTAGAGATGTCATCCATCACTTCAGGCTTTTCAGGAGCTAAGGATCCTATTCTGCCTGATATGAAAAGACAAACAGTTGTGAAAGTGGAAGGTTTTTTTTTTTTTTTCATTTTATTTAATTCACCATAGTTGTTGCTTCTTTTAAAACATGAGTAAGATGATACTCTGGAAGTTTATTAATTAGTACCATATAATTTGATTGAGTAGATTAACACCATTGTTTGAAATTTAAGCCATGCTGAGTTAAATTGTGAAGGATGATGTCAAATCTGCAAAGAAAGACATTTAAAAATCATTAAGACAGATTCTAACATCTGAAATGGATAGGTTCTTTGAAATAGAGGGGGCAAAGAGGTGGTTTTTCTTTACTTTTGGTACTCAGCTCATTGTCATTAGGCTCTATCCGCTTCTGTGTGTGGCCTAAATCAAAGCTGGTAAAAAAGTGAGAAAAATTACCCGAACCAACCCCACCGTTCATCCTGAAAAAAAAAAAATCCCACAATATTAGGCCACTGGTGAATTTAAAAAGAGAAATTGTTCAGATGCTAATACTGTAAGTTTATAGTGTTCTAAAGTGTGCTTCTCTCAAAAAAAAAAAAAAGAAAGAAAGAAAGAAAAGAAAAGAAACTGAAAGAAAGAAAAAGACAGGAAAAAGGGGAGAGGAAGTGAGGGAATGAAAGAGGGAAAAGAATATCAATAGGGAAAGTTGTTATTCTGCATTTCTTTGAATTCAGAAACAGAAGGGACGGATGTTCCGTTCTTACGCTTGCCCGCATGGTGGCAGCAGTGAGCAGCGACAAGCGTTCTCGGGGCGCTGGAGAAGCCCCGTGGGATGAAGGGACTGTGAGGACCTGTCCCGTCGGATGCGCGGGGACGTGGTTTACGTAGTTTAAGTTGGGGGGTTGGGGGGAGGTGGGTGACGGACCTGCAGTTCTCGCTCTCTCCTGAATGAGAATAAAAGCTAGAAAAACGGGTGCGGGAGGTTTTGTTGTTTTGTTTTTCAGTTCAATATTACATTGACATCTACAATTTTAGACCGTTTACAACTACATTCTACATTATTCCTGAGTTACTGGATTAAAAAATGTCTGTTACATCCCTATTAATAAGTTCCCTGCGGATAGGACCCCCCCTCCCCTTTTTATTTAACCCAAGTCCCTATAGTTACAGGTACGGCCCCAAACTAAGTAACAGAAAGTGTGCCATACACGCAGCAGTTGTGTATGTATGGGAAAACAAAGAGGCGCCCCACCACCGTCCCCACACCTCGGCTCACCCAGAGTAGGATCTTAGGCCTCAAGTGTTTCCCTCAAGAGCAAAGGCAGATCTGGCAGCCAGAGGCTTCATATCTTTAGAGGTCTGGTTTAGAGTTCAGTGCTTGAGAATCCTAAATCGGCCCTGTGTAGCCTTGCCTTCCCCCAGCGGTCACCCTGATGTGGTCTGGTGGTACCAGCCTGCAGAGCTCCTCGTGGTCTCTTCTAGCCACATGCAGGGAAGGAAGATTAAAGGCACCTGTCCTAGACATAACAAGAAGCAATCTTGTGTCCTTCATATGTAGACAGTTCCGAACCTCTCTCTCTCACATTACTCAACCCCACCTCTGAGACAGAATAGGATCATTCATCCTGCAGTGAACAGGACTATCTCAGCTTCAGCCATCAGAGTCTCCAGAACCCAAGAAACCCATGAACCCAAGCTTCCTTCCATTTATCTCATTCTACCTGCTCATTCTCTAGTCCCCTTGGATACCCATGCCTTCCGTTGTCATTTCCATGCTGGTAACCAAGCCACACATTTATCTCCAGCTCGTACTGCACTCCATCCAGATCATGCATCTACCTCCTGAACCTCTCCATTTAAAGGTCTTCCAAGGGATACCTGGGTGGCTCAGTCGTTAAGCATCTGCCTTTGACTCAGGTACTGATCCCAGAGTTCTGGGATCGGGCTCCCTGCTCTGCGGGAAGCCTGTTCTACCTCTCCCACTTCCCCTACCTGTGTTCCCTCTCTCGCTGTCTCTCTCTGTCAAATAAATAAATAAAATCTTAATTTTTTTAAATAAATAAGGGTTTTCCAAGCACCCCAAACTTAGTGGGTCCAAACTCATTATCTACTGCCACTGACCGACCACCCTAACACCTGTGAGAAAGGCATTACTAACACCTGTTACCAAATCCAGTCAGGTTTTCATTCCTCATCTCCCTCTCCCCTGCTTCCACCCTCATTCAGTCACCAGATCCTATTATTCTACCTCGTAGGCCTCTGGAATCTGTCCTGTCTCTCCTTACCACTGCTCTCATCCTTTTGCAAACTCTCCTATCTTTTACTTGAAAACTGCAACAGCTTCTTTACTGGACTTTCTCCATTTCTGTCCACCTTTAACCCAAGCTCAATAATGTACTTACTGCAAACTTACAAAAATTTACACATCTCATTACACCCTATACCTAGTCATTACTCTTAAAATACATCCCAAATTCTTCAGTGGGACTGTACTGTCCCCACCCCACCCCGCCATGACCTGGTTGTAGCCATTTATTGTGAACATTCCGTCAGCCCTGCAGATCTATGTCTGGACCCTTGCTCAGTATTTCCCTCTGAAACCTTTCCTCCGTCTTCTGTCCACCACACACTCAGACAGTGTTTCTATGTTCTCACACACCTCCCTAACCCCCATCAGCCTTTGCAGTTTACCTCAAATATCACTCCTTCTGGGACACCTGGTTCAGCTCTCTCAGCTAGAATAACTGGTGCTCCCACAGTGGTTCTCAAAATGTGGTCCCCGGGACCCATGGCATCCACATCACTGGGTACTTGTTAGAATTGGCAATTCTTGGCCTCTCCACACCCCAGACTTATGGATCAGAAATTCTGAGGAGGAGCCCAGCAATTTGTGCTTAAGAAGCGAAGAGGTGATTCTGATGTCCTCTAAGTGTTGAGAACCATGTGCTCACCTAGCATCCTACACTTACCCTGCCCCACCCCAATGACTCTATTTTTGACTGCATAGTTGAATTACCGGGAGTTTCTAGACCCTACAAAGCCTGAGTCTCATCCCCAGAGATTTAGCTTTAATTATCCCTTATGTCATTCTTTTTCAGACATGTTACGAAGCTCTGCCCTACCAGGGAACTTACTACACACCACTGTAGTTGCTCATTTAATGACACCAATAGAATGAGCTCAGAGCAGGCCCCACAGTGTCTGTCTTGCTCCTCACCAGCACATCTGGTGAACACTGCGCCGAGGGTACCAGTCAACTTTGTAGAAGGAATGATGAAGTGTGAATGCCTCAGACTCACACTTTCCTACCTTTTATCTTTCTTTTAGGATTTTTCTTCAAAATGTCTTTGCTTTTTCCTTTCTCAGTCCTGGGAGGATGCAGGATTTCAGACCAGAGTCTCCCAATGAATTGTCACTCAGAGCCCTCAGTCAGATTTCCCAAAAGAAGAGCTTGAATGATAACCAAAGGCCAGCTTTATATATAGTCAAGGGTCAGCTTTCTATTGTACACTTTTCAAAGTTATTTTCAGTTTCTTAACAGCAAGTGAAAATGAGATAACTTTTGTCTTCAAAAGCTCTTCAGGGCTTTTGAATTAAGAAGGAAGGTATTTATCAGGAAGCAGTGTCCATGACTACCCCTCCAGAGCCACTGGCCAGGAGGACAGCTCCTAACTCGGGTAATTTCCGATGGAAATTATAGTGACTTCTGCAAAGGGAAACATCTGTCCTTATGTCCAAGTTGTATTTAAAACGTGACTTCCCAAAGCTCACATTTCATGGGTCGTGTGGGCATCTCTGTCAGTTGGGATTATGTTCAACTCCCTTTGGCACTTTGGGACCGTGAGGGCTAAGCCTGAATTTACTTTTAAAATTTGAAAAAACTGCTTAATTTAAAAGCCAAAATATTTTAAATCAGCCTTGAAAACCTTCAGAAACACTTGAAGAGGAACAAATTGTCTTCCTTTAACCCAAATTGAGGTTGAATATAAAACAATATATAATAACAATATAATAACAATATAACAATGTAATAACAATAGTGGAGAGAAAAAAAAATTCTTCATGCGTTTTTAATGGTTGTTCTTTTAAACTAAATAAGCCTGCTGCCCCGACAGCTCTTTCACTTTTTAAAAAATTTTTTTAAAGAATTTATTTATTTGACAGACAGAGATCACAAGTAGGCAGAGAGGCAGGCAGAGAGAGAAGGGGAAGCAGGCTCCCTGCTGAGCAGAGAGCCCCATGCAGGGCTTCATCCCAGGACCCTGAGATCATGAACTGAGCCAAAGGCAGAGGCTTAACCCACTGAGCCACTCAGGCGCCACCCTACTCTTTTACTTTTCTATCACCTGTAACGACAAAGAAATTAAAAAAAATAAAAAATCAGAGTCTCGGTATTTAAAACTTTAACACCCTGGATTACCCATCGCCAGCTCTAATCTGGGAGAGCAATCCTCCCCCTGCCTTATCTTTACATACTCTACAAAAATGCTCCAGTATACTATTTGTGCGTTGGGGAGGGTGGGGGGAAACACAAAAACACAGACCAGGAAAACATAACCGTTTATACTGGTAGAGAGACTGTAGGTGCAGATCAGGTTTTTTTTTTTTTTTTAAGATTTTATTTATTTGACAGAGAGAGATCACAAGTGGGCAGAGAGGCAGGCAGAGAGAGAGAGAGGAGGAATCAGGCTCCCTGCAGAGCAGAGAGCCTGATGTGGGACTCGATCCCAGGACCCCGAGACCATGACCTGAGCTGAAGACAGAGGCTTAACCACTGAGCCACCCAGGTGCCCCGCAGATCAGTTTTTAATGGAAGTACAGCTGACAGAATATGTTTAAGATGTACAGCAGAGTGATTAGATAAGTCTGTGATTTCAAAATGCTCGCACAGTTAAGGGCAGTTACCATCTGTCACCATACAAAGCTATTACTGACCTGTAGTAATCCCTATGCTGTACTTGTCATCCCCGTGACTTACTTGTAAGTGGGACTTGATGCCTCCCCTCACCTGCTCCTGCTTTCCTCCCACCCCTCCCCTCTGGCAACCACAGTTTGTTCTCTGTATTCATCAGTCTATTTCTGGCTTTTGTTTGTTTTGTTTTGTTTTTTAGATTCCACATATAATTGAAAGCCTATGGCAGGTGCAGATTTTAGCATTGCCCCAGAACTATTTAAATGCATACACCGCAGGGGACTCACATAACAAATTTCTTTTTTATATGACTGACTCACTTGTGAGCCTCTGTGTATCTCCAGGGCAAGGCCTTGCTTCGTTATTCAGGGAGCATTTAGTATTGCTAGAGGTTCGGAGAACTGCTGCTAGCTCTGGCTGACCCCAGCAGATGAGGACTATGGCTGGTGCTATATTCTTTCACTGTTAACATCTGCTTCGAGGAGGTCTTCAAAATCACTTCCCAGCAATTCATACAATGTGTTCCTTTGAGCCCTGCTGGTTAAGCATTCCTTTGTCTATGTAATTATATGTGCTGTTACTGTTAAGCCAAATATGATAAACACTGACTTGAGCTCCTTGTCAGAAGGCCAGGGTCTAGTTCTGCCTTGGTCACGGACCACTTACCTCGAATGAAATAACCACTCTAACACTCAAATTTCTCATTTGTAAACCTAAGTTGGACTGAATACCCTCCAAAGTTTCTTTCTGAGTCATTTTTCAAAGACACCAAGAACTTGACCTTGCATCAAATAAACTGAAACACTGTACATATATATTTGCGTAATTTAACTATATTTATATATCTTTGTTATATATATCCATATTTATATATATTTGTGTATTTGTATCTTTACTCATGGTGAATATTACCATTAAAACAAGTTGAGGAACATGTTACAAATATGTGAAACAGTTTTTTTGTTTTTTTTTTAATAATTTATGCAACCAAAGAGAAGCAACCAGGACAAAAGGAGAAAACCACCCCCCACCCAGCCCTTCCACTCACACACACCCTTACACAAACACATTTTGTAACTCTGCATAACCGAAACACCCAGCCAAAAATATCCCAACTTACCGATGAGATGCATTTTCTAAATATATATTGTCCCTGCAGCTGTTAAATGAGACAGGTTCTCTTCTGCTGCTTAAGTCCTTTTAGACACAGCACACTCCCGGTGTCTCCAGCTACGTGATGTGCTACATAAGATAGACAGAATACTCTGAGAATCCCAATTTAAAAGCTGGAGGAGAGTGTAGAGATCACGGTTTTAAAGATGAGGAAGTAATTTGCCTCATCTGCAGCTTTACTATAAACACCCACCTGGGAGCTTATGGTTTACCCAATTTGACTTAAAGAGAAAACAAAGAAAGAAGATGTTAACAGGTGACCTTGCATGTGTTCCTCCAGTGGAGAGAGCTGGGAAATATATTTTCTGAGAAACAATATAGCTAGACAGTAAATGAGTTTGAGTCAAAAGTAGATCCATCCCAGTTTACAAACCATTGCTCTTGTAGTCTGAAAGTGTGGCATCAATATTCCCTCACAAATAATACACACAGTTCCACTTCAACATTTCAGGACCTTTTCGTTGATTTTCAGTGAGATTTCCGAGCTTTTCTCTGTGAAGGGAATTACGAGCTGGGAAGGATGCCCAGCGCCACAGGGTGAGGAGCTGTAGTGCAGACTGAATACCATGGCCTGTCTGGCCCCTGACTGGACTTTCTTCTCACCTCGTTCTGGAGATTTTCATTGCCTGGAGTCCAGATGGGACATCCAAAGGTTGAAGCCCATCCAAGTCAGAAAGGTCTTAGTTACAGGCACCAGGGAAAGCTTTGCTCTTGATCTACAACTCAGAGCAGCCAAAGATACGTAGCATTTAAATCACTCAGATAGCAACAATAACCTTCATTTACACTGCACCTTCTATGTCAAGAACTATTCATTTAATCCACACTAACAGCCTACTGAGGTAAATACTACAACTACCTTCATTTTTAACTCATCAGTTACCTTCTGCCGTATCATAAACTATTCCCAAACTTACTGACTTCAAACCACACGCGTGTATTGCAGTCCGAATTCTGCAGACCGGCTGGATGTTTCTCCTGGCCAGGGCCTGCCTGGCTGCTCTCCGAGGGTTCACCTCTGTTTCTGCCAAGAGCTGGCACGTGGGCTGGCTGCTGTATCATCAGCAGGGCCTCCTCTACCTGTCTCGCAGTGGGCACGCTGTTATTTGATGACACAAAGAACTGAGCTGTGTTTTTCATCACACAAGACTTGGTGGTCCTGCCTTCTTCACATGGCTCTTAGTATTTAAAAAAGTAGCAAGAGGGGGCGCCTGGGTGGCTCAGTGGATTAAAGCCTCTGCCTTCGGCTAGGGTCATGATCCCAGGGTCCTGGGATCGAGCTCTGCCATGGGGCTTTCTGCTCAGCAGAAAGCCTGCTTCCTCCTCTCTCTCTGCCTGCCTTTCTGCCTACTTGTGATCTCTGTCTGTCAAATAAATAAAATCTAAAAAAAAAAACAAAAAAAGTAGCAAGAGAGCAAACCACACACACAAGGGGAACAACTGGGAAGTGTCTGATGTGTTGTATTTGCTATTGTCCTACTGGCCCAAACAAGTCATGTGCTGCCACAGCCAGAGTCAAGGAGAGAGGGGATGGGAACCAAAGGACCCAGTTACAGGGAGGCAAGAGCCAAATGGGAGTATTTCTGAACAAGCTACCAAGGATGAGCAAACTGAGACCAAAGAGAATACCAAATAACAGGCTCTCAATACCTCAAGGAAATAAAACAACTATCTGAATTAGGATGAAGATGTAAAGACTGAAGTGGCTGATTGTTAGGCGTTAAACCCATAATCCTTGGGGCTCCTGGGTGGCTCAGTCTGTTGAGCATCTGACTCGAACTTGGCTCAGGTCTTGCTCTCAGAATTGTGGTAAGTTTGACTTCCATGTTGGGCTATTTAAAACAAACAAACAAAGACCATAATCCTCAAGAATGAGTGGTGATTTTACACAGGAAAAGTCTTTGAGAAGCCATTAACTGTAATAAGGGGTACCCTGTTGGGGTTTGGTCTGCAAAGAAATTGAGTAAAAGTTTCAATTATTTGGGATATGGGTATTTCTTAGTCAGGAAGGAGGGGGCTTCTGGGAATGAAGATGAAGAAATAGTGATTGTAAATGAGATAAAAGACAGTTTATCAATAATCTATAGTCTCAGGTTCCTGAGGGGGAAGTGCCTTAAATAGTCCCAATCCATGTCTCCTCACCCAATCCCAATGGAAAGTGCAATGAGGAATATCTGAAAGAATTTTTTTATGTGAAAAAACAATTTACAAATTGCACTCTTTCATTCATGTTTATTTTTTATTCAAATTCTAGAAATAGTTACTTTATCTGGTATCCCCAAGTTTTCCTCTCTGGCTTCCTAGAAGAATCTTGCACAGACTCAGAATCCCAAGAGCCTATGATAAGCTGAAAGCTGCATTTGCTTTTCTTTGCCTAACATAGTTTTACTTGCTCTTTAAATAAACTTCCCTACAAACTGAGGGCTGGTTTCTGGGGCTCTGGTAGCAGAGCACATTCAGGCAGATATAATGTGGCATTTTGATTCATCTAACTCTACTTTATGAAGTTTTCAATATCATATCACAGGTCAAATCTACAAACCCATCTTAAGCCTTTCACAGAAAACCTATTAGCATGCTGATTGTCTAAGGAAGATAGTGCAGCCCTCCAGGACCGCATCCCATACACGCAATTAGAGAAAGGAGGCCTGGAAGAATTTAATCATATGTTGAGACTGCTTTAAAAGTTATTGCCCATTCATGTAGGATTGGCATGACAATATGAACAGTGAACGAGTCAAATTTATCTATTATGAGGGATGAGAGAAGACTTCCATTTCCTTAGAAAATGGTTGTGGACAAGGATGCCTGGGTGGCTCAGTTGGTTAAGCACCTGCCTTCAGCTCAGTATCCTGGCAGTCCTGGGATCGAGCCCTGTGTTGGGCTTCCTGCTCAGTGGGGAGTCTGTTTCTCTCTCTTCCTCTGCCTGCCACTCCCCGTGCTTGTGCTCTCTCTTTCTCTCTCTCTGACAAATAAAATCTGGAAGAAAAAAGGGAAGGAAGAAAAATGGTTGTGGGCAGAAAAACTACTCCTCTAAGCTCCTTCAGTTCCCGCCCAAGAATTTCTAAGCAGTGTTTCCCATTGTGTTTAGGAGGAAGCGATGTAGATAGTTAATTCCTAAACTTACAGAAACTCCTGAAGAAAGATCCCAAGCACAAAGAAAGAAGTACATACAGTCCTTGGGTTTCAGAGAAATGAACAGATGGGAGAATGGCTTCAAGTTGGATTTTCCAAATTCCTCTTCCAACCTGGGCCAGTAAAAACACCTTTGTGCTCTTGGCATTTCCAAGTTCAGGTTCCAACTTCAAATATGTATCAGTGAGGACAAAGAACTCCTTCTTTACACAAAGGATCCACAAGGAACAAGATTTTGTGCCCTCTCTTTCCTACTACCCTTCCTTATTGTGTACATTCCTTCTTCTGTACAGAAGACAGCAAAGAACTAGTCCAACAAGGTTGAGTATGAAGACAATTTGCTGATTCTCAATAATAAGGAAGTAAACATACCTTACCAATGGAAACATTCTCAGAAATCCACTTAGCCCCATGTGTTAGCATCTCTTCTCATGGCATCCTTACAGTGAGTTTTCCAAGGTAAAATCTTATACCTGCTCAATAATATCTTTATAGAAAACAAAAATCTTGCCCACTTAGTCAGAGGCAAAGGGAAAGATCAGACTGTCTCTGAGAGAAGATGGTCATGTGAAAAATGGGTTTGCACCCAAATAGCTTCTGGATGTGGGGTGGGGAGATACTCCATACTCTAAACTTTGTTTAGAATATATATGGGAATATATGGAGGGCTTTGACTTCCCAAACATATGAAGGAAGAATGACTAGGGGAGAAGAAATCAACTCAGAGAACATTGTGAAAGAAAGTGGAAGGATCAGACTGAAGGACCAGACTGTCTTCCAGAAATGACAGAGAAAATGGCTAGTTACTCCTGGCCCAGATTCTCAGGTATATTCTGGATTCTCGTCACAATTTCAGGAAGGAGAGGTAAGGCAAGAGTCGAGTCTTCAGATCATCCACCCATGAAACATAGCTTCGTGGACAAATGAAGAAAGGCTGGCACCTCCAGTTATATTAAAAAGACTGAGGCAAAGCAATCCAACTTGGAACTTTGAAAGCTTTCTTTCAGCCTTGAAATAGCTACTGAGCAAGGCACTGTGGAAAACAAAGACCAGCTAGACATAAGTTCTGTGCTTCTCAAGATTATGGGGTAGCAAAGCAAAAATAACTGATTAGAAAGTTAACTCATGCTGCAGGTAGAAGAAATAACTTGAAACTGGAAAAGTGGTAAAATTTATTTCCAGCTGGAAAATGTTGCTGAGCTGGGTTTTGTGGGACAGGTAGACCTGCAGAAACAAGGAAGCAAAACCACAGGGAAGAAATATGGACAAAGCCACAGAAATGGAAAACCTCCAGACGCTTACTGAGAACAGCCAGTGGTGTGATTTAGCAGACAGAGGGGAAAGTTAGATGTAATGCATGGAGACTTCTCTCCCCAAAATGGGAGATAAAGTACATGTTTTCTCTGGCTTGTCTGTGGTTAAAAAATTCCAAATACATAGAAACTACTGATCAAAAGAGTAGCCAAGAACAAAAATCCTTCTAAATTTGGAGAACTCCAAGATACCTAATTTGCATATTGAATCCTCCCTGAAAATTTCCTAATAAAGAAGCTTAAGTGATTATCTTCCCCAAGAATTCTCAACCTCAGCACTATTGACATTGTGGACTGGGTAATTCTTTGTCGGGGAGTGCTGTCCTACACACCGCAGGATGTTTACACAGCATCTCTGGTATCTATTTACTAGAAGTCGTTAGCACCCTAGCCCAACACAAGGTGTAACAATAACCAGTATCTCCAGACATTACCACATGTCCCCTGAGGAAAAACCAGTGATCTGACAATCACGACCCTTGGGAATCGTGAGTCTACCCTGAGTCTGTATGTCAGATGATCGTTCTTGGCATAAGTGGAACTGAGGAAGGAGCTAAACAAGCCCTAGTATCTCTTTTCCTACAGAAGCTTAAAGCAAATACAGCTGTTACAAAATATAGGTGGGACATTTCCTAGAACTCTATTCATTGTTATAAGGAAAAATAAATAAAATAGAATCATAGGACTTTGAAAAATTGGGATTTCTAACCAACACTTCCTGGTCCAACATATTGAACCGAGCCTTTCACAGGAATGGAGACAGCCATCCTCCACACCATCTTGGTATTGACAAGAGATGGACTCTTGACAATCGTGTATTTAACATTCCTAGTTATGTGTGGCCTAAATATTGTTAGAGTTAAGAAACTCTTGTGGCAAGTTTTAAAAATTGTGAGAGCCAAAAATTGTGAGAGTTATGATGGTACAAATTAAAAGAAAACATTGATATCCAAGAAAGTGGTGGTTCTCAGTGACAAAAAGACTTACGAAACAAAAATGACTAAAGTACTACATTTTATGCACATCTTTAATTCTTTCTCTCTCTGGTGAGATGTGGCAGCATCTGTATGTACAATCCTACAGAAGTACCTATTACTTTACCTTCTTAAAAGGATTTTAAACTCATTCTTTCACTTAATATGTTCACTATCTTTCCTTAAAGATTTAGCTCTAAGGAATAAATGTCAAAATAAGTATCAAAAGTCCAATATCATCTGATAACCATGGTAGGTACTTGATGCTACAAAAAAAAAAAAAGTTCTTTATAGTAATAGGTACAGAGTTTCTTCATGTACAATTTTTTTTCTTTTTTTTTTTCATGTACAATTTTAACAGTATGTTTTAGAGTTTAAAGCAATTAAGCAAGTCAGGTTATAATTTTTACTGTCTGTTAACAATACATCCCTTATCCACAAAAGTTAGCAGGCAGGCATGGTCTTTTGAAGGAGTCATAGAAAAAAATTACCAAACCCATTGATAATGACTTGGTGATAACATTCTCTTTTTTATTTCAAAGGTGTCCTTGAATGGCCATTTTGGACAAAACTCGTTGTGGTGGCTATCGGCTTCACGGGAGGTCTTGTCTTCATGTATGTACAGTGTAAAGTCTACGTTCAGTTATGGCGCAGGCTGAAGGCTTACAACCGAGTGATCTTTGTGCAAAATTGCCCAGACACTGCCAAAAAGCAGGAGAAGAACTTCTCATGTAATGTAAACACGGACATCAAGGATGCCGTGGTAGTGCCTGTATCACAAACGGGTACCAATTCACTGCCATCTGCAGAGGGCGGCTCCCCGGAGGTTATACCAGTGTGACAGGACCAGTGGGGAGTTTCTTCACTGAAGAATATCTTTCTAGCCCTTAGCCACTACACATGACAGAAGTGATCCTGAAGTATTCACTCTCTTTATCTTCTCTTTCTCCAACTGACTCATTTTTCCTTACTTGGCTCAGAAAGGGGACCAAAAGACCACCAAATGACCAGGATCCCATGAAGCAGTCCAAAGTGTGATACGGAAATGTGAAGTTTGTTAGAGAGTGATTTCTAAGACAATTAAGAACCAATGGAGCAAGGAATGCTCTTAGGCAGTGACGAAAGCCTAAATGGACCCACGTCTTCATAGGAGCAGGATCAAGTTTAAGAATACAGACTTGAATTGCAATGTGTATTTCTTCTAAGGCCTCATAACGTTAACTGTCTCATTGGAAATAAGAAACATACTTGGTTTTAAGCTTGAATTTGTCTGCATTGTCCTTAAGTCATATCTGAAGCAAACTTGGAGGATGCATATTTTGATATTCATACTTTGACAGCTAACAGATTTTTATGGCTATAGTGGAGTCCAGTTGTTTTAACAGATGCATGTTTTTAAAATAGATGCAATACACATTTGAAGGTATTAATACTTAGAATTACGTTCAAATCATCAACAGAAGATTTGCAGTTTTGGGGTGTAATTAGTGCTGTTAAATACCCACAGAAGCTGAAATCAACTATCAGGTCCTGTATTTTATCTGGTCCCCATAAAACAGTGTTGTCCTACAGAAATGTAATGTGAACCCACAAATGCAGGCCACATGCATACATTTAAAATGATCCAGTAGCCCCATTAGGAAAAGTAAAAATAAGTAAGTGAAATTTTTATATTTCACTTAACGCTATATATCAAATTATTTCAATGTTATGAATATTAAAAATTAAGATATTTCACATCCTTTTTCATGAACCAAGATTCAAAATCCAGTATGTATTTTATCTTTATGGTATATCTTAATTTGAATTAATTATATTGTTTAGCACAGCCCTAAAATTAGCAGCACAGCCTCTGCTTCATTTAACAGTTGAATATTTCAAAACAGCAGCTCAATTCATTCTTTTTTCAAAGGCTCACAAATGTTATAGTTTTAAAAGCACTAAATTAATTGATTAAAATTTTTATTAATTAAAAGCACTAAATGTATCAAATGAAATAACCTGGTTGGTTAGAGAGCTGAACTTACATTTCTCTAGAGGAAATGAAAGTATAGAAAGATACAATGATCTACCTGTGGCAAAGTTCTGAAATTAACTTGTTTGCTACTATGAAGCACATAAGATAAGGAAGCAAAAAATATTTTGGTTAAGTCCAATGTGGAGGGTTTTTTTTTTTTAAATCCACATGTGGTATCAACTTGACAGATGAGTAGTTTTGACTAAGCATTTGGACTATTTTAAAAAGCTGACAGTATTTCCCTTGCTCAGCTGGGAAGTAAAGATATTCAACAGATTCTGTGATAAGTAATAAACTGAGTTGTTTAGGTTTGGCAGTTCAGTTGATTATTGTGTTCTTTGCATATTCATGTAAAACTGAAGCGTGAATGATAGTGTAGTGAGCTAGATTAATGATTATAGAGTTTGTGACCCGTCAAAGAAAGATGTCTCACATTTAAAAAGGTGACTTATTTTTGTTAGCTGTCGTATTTATTATTGTGAAAAGGCAGTCACGATGGCCATAAGAACCAAAGCATGGGTACTGCATTGCACAAACCCGGGTATCACATTGATGCACTTTGTAATTACCAGTGTGCTTGTTCCTCATGGATTATCACAGAAAAAAGGAGAAGAAAATAACCTTTTAATGAGGAGAAAGATATGAATATTAGTAGTGGCTGACACGGAGTCCAAATAGTCCCAATTCCTAGAAATAAAGAAAAGGTAAACAATGTCAACTTTGTGTGTGTGTGTGTGTGTGTGTGTGTGTGTGTGTGTGTGTGTGATTTTACGTGTGTACATGAGAAAAACATTAAGGGTTTTGGCCAGTCAGGAAACAAAAGGTTTAAAACTCATCTTTCTTAAAACTTGTTGTGGAGGGTATGGACTAAACAAACGCACATGGAAAACAAAGTTGAAGTAACTATAGAGAACCATAATAATTTCTGCACAAATAAGGACATCTTGTAATAATAAAATATCTTTGAACCTTAAACAAACTAAACTTTGTATTAACTTCTTAAATTTCCATTTTAAAAGTTTAAGATAAATACTCATGAATAACTAAACTTTGAGTGATTTAACCATGGCACCTTACCCAATAGATTAACCTTGATACGATTTTTGTTTATTTCCCTAAGCTTTTACTAATTCATGTTTCCCAGAGCTTAGCAACAGAAGTGTGTTGTTTACAAATATTCTGGGGGGGGAGGGGGAGAGGGAAGGGGGGGTAATCTGTCACCAGCAAGCAATGAAATCTTGATTTCTCTTTTATTTGCTCTGGAAGGAAAAGGATTATTGACCTTAATTACCACCAAAAATACTGTTTAAATTCTATACAGACCTAAGCAAGATAGGTAACTGCATAGCTCATTTCTCAGTGGAAGATGATTGGCTAAAGAAGGCTTGTTTATTAACGGCTACACTAACAGTAAGAAAACATTTCTAGAATGAAAAGTAAAGATAAGCATTACTGTCTTAACCCTAAAATATGACATGGTATTTTAATACCATACCTAAATTCTCAATATTAACATGTACAGGCTTTGACCTTCTTGTAATGAGAAAATAACATAGCTCCCTAAGAGGTTACAAGTCAGCTTTTTATTCTGCTATTCTTCTGAACTTTATAAACCCTGAACTCCTGAATTTAAATCTTTTAACAAGTTTTCCTGCAATATTTGTTTATGGTTCAAACAATCGGGAATAATGATGTTCATTTAAAACCCGATATTGATTTCCTTTTCTATTCTGTGTGGCAAGTGCCCTTTCAATGAAAGGATTTGGCTTTGTGACAATACTTTGTGGACTGGACATACCCTTCAAAAACTACACTCTAGAAGGACAATTTTTTTTGAAGCATGTTTACCTGCTCACGTTAAGAAGTAAAATGGAAGTGAATCAAAGGACTGAAATCAAAGAATGAACAACGCAATTCTGTTAAAAACCCTGGCTTTTTATAGTCATGCATCTGATAGTATCAATACCATAAACCACAGACATTTATGCTGTTAATTTTTAAAAGAACTCTCACTTTTATTGTATCAAAGATCGAATTGTAAAGAAGTGAAATCCCAGTATTTTTTTTAAATGAAGTCCAAAAGGCAATTAAGCTTAACACAAGCAAAACAAAAATGAAAAAATTAAAAAAAACAAATCAAAGCAAAAATAATCTAATCTACATGTGATACAGCAATGGAGAAACTGAAGATAGGTATATACTGAAGGCGTCTCTCAAAATGCCCCAGGATTAAATCTCACTCTGAACTGCTATTACGTGATTACTGTCCCAGACAGATAGCCACATTTATGTTGTTTTGCAAAAAGTCCTTAGGTACCCTTAAAACAGCTGTTTGGCTGGAAAATTAGCTCATTAGAGCAATGACATCATTAAGATACTCTCATTGTCAAGGGGGTGTGGTGGGAAAGATTCCTGATAGTTTACCTTTCCCTACCTTGGCAATCAGTATTTTGGAACAAAGTAGAGCTCTTTACACTTATTATCATTATTGTAGTTGTTATGTAATAATTGTATAAGACTTTAATTAAGAAAGATGAAAAACCTTTTTTCTTTCCTTAAGTCAGCCCAAAGGTGCTATTTTACATATCAATACAGCTCAAAGGAAGTACTGTTATTTTGGGCTGCAGTGTTTCCTCCAAATCTGAAGAAAGCCCATTTTGAAATTGGAAATTGCATTAAAACAAACAAGAAAAAATTATTTTAACTGTGTGCAATTTTTGAGATTGAGCATTTGTATTTTTTTGGTTTTACCTAATTCTCTTGCATTAACAATTTACTGTTTTGTGAATAATGTGTACTAAGACAAATTAAGGAAAATAATTATCTGTGAAAGACTTTGTATATTAAACAAGTGACCTAAACTTTTGTTGTGGTTTCTATACTCTTTGCTTAGTTTACCAGCATTTCTGCAGATATGTATGTGCAACATTCAAAAAAGCTTGGGTTCTTAAGATTTTATAATAGTCTGTGTTTTTAAGCAGGGTGTGAACATATTAATATTACATTAAAGCCAACATAGGCTGACCAACCCTGATATAGAAAGGAATAAAGAGATGCATTAAGACGGGAATACTTTAACTCAGGAAAAGGACAATGCAGGCAGAGGCAACAGTAACCAAAGTCTTTAATGGCAAGTGGCAAGATTCAGCTACTAAAGAAACAGCAAGCCCTTGTTAGAGTCTGACAGTTTATTACTTACAGAGAGAGCAAAGGAAAGGCAAATTGCCATAAGTCTTGTCCCAAGGGAAGACACAAAAAGAAGGCAGGATAGATAAAAGATACGATAATGCGACATAAGGAGTGGGGCACCCTGGTGCTGAGCTGCTGATTCCCTATTGCAGCTAAGCAACTCTGGCCTGCAGCCACTCCCTAAAGGGACGCACAGTGGAGTCTCATAATTCATCAAAATCCAGAGGCAATGACAAACTGTCTCACATCCTCCTTGAAAGATAGGGAGACAAACATGAAGCGGCCCATGGCAGCTACTGCATGCCCCATACCCTTGAGTTCCAGGAAGATCACAGGGCACTCATTCTAAAGCTCAGGTCGGCCCTGAACCACACCTGGCTAAGGTGGATAAAAAACAAGGTCATCAGGTGTCAGCAGAGCTGTTCCACCGTAGAAACCAGCTTGGCAATTCTAGGAATGGACAAAGTTCTGTGATCTGAAGTGCAGTACACGGGCAAGTGGAAACCAGCTGAGGTTGGAGAAGCAGTCAGGAATCAAATCATTTCAGGCTTCTTTGCCAAGGTAGGGAACGTGAATTTTACTTGAAGTGTGACAGATATCAAGGTAAGTTCAGCAATTTTTACAAATCTGCCCTTCTGCATGGGGGAATGTCAATGATGTGTGAAGCTACACGCTTGTAGGGGCAGGGCATGGAATCTCTTTAGCTTCTCAATTTTGAAGCGAACTTAAACTTGCACTAACTAAAACCTCACAAAAAGGGTGGTTAGAAACAAAGTTATACCCATCAAATAAACACACCATGAAGAAAGTGACAGAATGATACTGTAACGGTATGAACAAAGGGGTAGCATATTTTAGTGTACATTTCCAGAAATTCACAAGCAGCTCTGGAGAATGGATTAAAAGGTACAAGGATGGTGGCATGAGGGCCAGTGAGGAAGCAAATGCACACAGCAGAGGCCAAGACTGGGAGGTGGCCGGACACGGGCTGATGTGATTCTCTTTTTGGAAACAGAACCAGAAATATTAACTAAATTAGATTGAGAAGGGTGTGTAAAAAAGAAAGAGAAGAATCAAGGATGATTTACAGGCAGTTTTCTGGATTGAGAAATTAGGTGAAAAACTTGGGAGAGATTCAAGATTCCTGAGGAGACATAGGGAGTAAGATCCAAAACCCAAGTAGGAGTATTTGCCTTTGAAAGGAGAAAAGTTGCTACACCCATGAAATCCAAAGAAAATGATAGTTTGTATTTTCTCAATAATGTATATAAAGAGCTGAATGTTGAAGAGGTAAATATTAAAGTTGAGCTACAACATATGGAAAAAGGTAGTGAAAGAATTATCTTAAAGTTGTAAAGGGAACTTATTACAGAAACAGTAAAATTGCTCATTGGTACTGAGAACCCACTTGCAATGTGCAAACAGGAACGGAAAAACCTGTCTGATGTTCTCCAGCAAAACTGAGCTGCTTGGGAACAACAGGTATGAAGAAGACAGATAACTGAGCGCTACTCAGTTTGAGTTTTGAAAGAGGAATACTATGTAGCTCGGGGCAGGGGGTTTCAGGGCGGATGCAGGGAGGCAACTATTAAATCGGGAACCTCAACAAAACAAGCTGAAAACAGGAGATCGGTGGTGCACAATGAATGAATGAGGTCAAAGTGTGGAACTTCAGCAATGGAGGGTGATGGGAGATAGTGAACCCAGAACAGAAGGGCCCATTAAGTTTATAGGAGTTTCAGGAGCTGATAAGGATCTGGGTGTGACCACAGATAGGCCTCTGATGTGACAGAGAAAAAGACGGGAAAGGTTAAAGCTCACAGTGTTAGATTTGTTATCCACAAGGCTTCTGGAATCAGTGACACGATTGAAATAGAAGAGAAGAAAACTAAGCCAAGAGCTGAAGTCGAGGAATGGGCAGAAGGTTCCTCTGGGAGGTAAGATAATAAGGAAAGGGAGACAATGACAGATCTTAAAAGAACTGAGAAAGAGTAGTCAAAGAGGACACCTTTCTGTCTCCCGTTCTGGTAGGTGGCGCAAGGGATACAGGAGTAGAAAAAGCTTCTATTTAAGGTGAACAGAGTCCTAAAGAGATGCCTATGACGGTGAGGCAAAGAAGTGACTAAGATATTAGGAAAGAGACCATCAACCTCAGAGTTACCTGCTCTGAGCTTAGAAAAGTACCATTAGCCCACATGCATGGAAGCTCGGCTTGTTGGCATACTATGGCAAGCAGGCCAAGTCCAGCCTGTGGCCTACTCTGTGCATGGCCATGAAATAAGAACGATCTTTACATCTGTAATGGGTGGTAAAACACACACAAATATGCAACAGAAATTTCATCTGGGCTGCGATGACTAGAATATTTATTATCTTGGCTCTTTACAAAAAAAACTTTACCAGTCCCCAATTTGCACAGAACTGCCAACAAAGTGAGCTGCTTTTACTCTGTTCCATGGCCATGGCCTATAGAAGCTATCTTACAAAAACATACTACTGACAGGAAAACAATCTATATAAGGCAGCAAAAGCTATCACTGCAGAAGAAACATGTTCTACAGAAAATGATTAAGGATACTACTTAAAAGCATTATTCTCTTAGGCTACTCTGGTCCAGCCAGGAGTAATCTGATTGTTACTGCCACATTATTATTATATAAAATGATATATAATAAAATATGATTATGAACTACATTATCCTAAATGGTAAAGTCAAGTCATTCATTCAACAAGTATCTACCTATTCTGGTTCCAAGCAGTGTGTTTTGTTGTCTCTTTTGCTTTATGGTATAGGGAAAACCAGGGACAAATGTCTGATGGGGAGGATGATCTGCCATATTCAGAAGTTATTTTTCTAACAGTATGCCTTTTTAAATATCAGACAGGATAAAACAGTTTCTATTCTCCTTACTGTAATTTAAAATTTAGTTTTAATAGCCATTTTGACTCAAAAAAAGGACACATTCCACTGACTAAAGAGACAGACACTTCTGTAACCATAAAACCATACTTTTATGGAGAGTACTAAAGAAAAGCAAATCAGCATCAGTTAAAACACTGAAAATGAAATAATCAGAACTTTAAGAAGTAAAATCATGAAAATAAATTTTATCTTTAATTTTCAACAATAAAAAACTATTAATATTTTAAATAAATTATTAATAAGGCTTAGTTGATATTTAGTTAACTTCTTTCAGCATTAATGTATATTTATTTTTTTGAAAATTCGCAAATACATTTACATTGTATCCTTTAGAAAACAGCCTAAAAGATAACTGCATTTAACAAGTTCTATGAAGAACACTCTAACACATCCATGTCTTTCATGATACTTTAAATACCAAATTATGTCATTTAGCCTCTTAGAAGAATAAGTAACACAAATAAATAACACAATTGCAATAACTGATTCTCTAATCATTAGTTGTTTCCACAATTAAAATCTATCATCTTTCATGAGAAAACAGAAAGTAATATAGTTAACCTGAAATTATTTATCCCCTTTATCAAAAGATAACAGATTAAGCGTGGGAGGCCAACATCATGAAAATAGTCACCATTTTTTTACTTTATCGTTTAACACCGGCTTAAAGATAATAAAAATAATCTATCATTTTCCTTGTATATTTCCTAAATATACAATATGTATATTGTATACAAGGAAATATGTATCACATTTCCTTGTCTATTTCCCAAAAATACAATCTATCATTTTCTTTATTTTACTAGGAAAGAAAGTTGGTGTGATGTTCAAGAGGAAGATTAGTGAAACACTATTACTAAAAGCCAATTTTGCTACCATCATTGCTCAAGAAGTATCCATAGGACCCTTTCAGCAAACATGCTGCTGTAGAAGCCCCAGAATGTGAGATCAGGGGATCCAAGGTAAACATGAGGGAAAAGATGAAAACATTTTTGTCATTATTCATATCACTCCCCCTGCTCATGAAATTTGATTAAATGGATCTTAGATTGCGCTTTTATCTCACTATATCTATTTTAGCAACTTAATGTAAATAAAAAGCAACATTCATTTCTAACTGATAATCATAACACTGTTTTTGAAACTGCAAATGGGATTCTCATGATGAAAGAAGCTACATAGCAAATTCTTGTATCTACAGTTACTAAACATAATCAGGTCAAATATAACTTGAGGCTCTCATCTTATTTACTTTTACTTCAAACAAAGGACAATTAGGCCACTGCTGTCATCTCCTCATCTGAATCACTTGATTCATCTTTTAGTTCCAGTTCCCCTAAATCTGTATCTACAGCCGTAGCAGTTTTCTTCTTGCACTTCTTGGGGACCGCATCATTAGCACAAATTTTTCTCATTTTAATGTTTGGCAATTTCTTCAGATCGAAATCCCATTCCCTAAATAAATAAAAGAGACAGTATTTAGAGAGGGTGGCTGGGGGCAAGATGGTGAAGCAGTCGATATTTAAAACTCTGAAAGCAGCAGAACAAAGCTTATAAATTCATTACAGATTCAAATGCCCTACAAACAAACACTATATGCTTTAGGAAAACAAAGTCCCAAGAAGTAAGGCTTGCTTTGTCCACACATATTGCATCTTCTCATTAACCTACAACAACAATAACTGCACAGAGATTCCCACATATCCCAAACTTCCAACTTAATACAGGAGTATTAGGCAGAATTGACAAGGAGGCTCTATGCCATTATTTATTCTCCCCAACCTGAACACTCCAGTGGGCCGTACAGTATCAAGAACCTCAAAAGCAGTAACTGTGTAATACCCACAAATCTCCAAAGTACAGTCGGAAATTATTTTTCTTTTCACAATTGGCAGGAAGTCAAAGTTTCAGTAACCAAAAACATGTTATTGTTACAAAAGAAATCATCTTTCCACCTCTGAACTAACTAGTTCTTGACAACTTAACCTTTTCTCTGGTATCACTTCCCAAGAACCATCTTTTCTAAAAGAGGGTGCTACGAACAGTCTAGGGATAGAACTCTAAGCCACTGAGCCTGTTGCTGTTAGTTTATCTTTTAAAAAAAAATACAAACTGGGGAGGAAGAGTGAGACCAAGTATTATATTAAGGTATTTAAAAGCACCATGTCACTATCATTTTAGTGTACATCAGGTGTTTCAAATAAACACAAATTAGGAAAAGTATTACTTTGATAAAAGAGAAGTTCAGGTTAAAATAAACCACTGATTCTTTTTAGCTCTAATGTCTAAGTTCAAAAGGGAAGGGGCGCCTGGGTGGCTCAGTGGGTTAAGCCGCTTCGGCTCAGGTCATGATCTCAGAGTCCTGGGATCGAGCCCCACATCGGGCTCTCTGCTCAGCAGGGAGCCTGCTTCCTCCTCTCTCTCTGCCTGCCTCTCTGCCTGCTTGTGATCTCTCTGTCAAATAAATAAATAAAAATCTTTAAATAAAAACAAAACAAAACAAAAAAAAAAAAGGGAAGAAAATTTATGTCTCACGTATTTCACATGCAGCCTCAAGGAATTATAGAGAGAAATAGACTTACCTAAAAGTTCTCAGATTACCAGCATTTATAATGTCTGGAATCTCTGGGGAAGAAAATAATTCATATCCATTAAGCAGTGTTCTTTAAATCACAACATTTTATAGTTTCCTTGTTTATTATCTCAGATGCAATGAATAAGTGACAGCAAGAAAATCCAAAGCCAAAACAAAATCTTGAAGCACTGCTATAATGCTATATGAAAAGTAAGTTTTACAAGGATAAAGGGCTTAGTTTAAGAGGTGATTGAAGAGAAATGCTATTAAATAATAAATTCTAGCACAGAATCGGTAAATAAAATAAACCTATTACTGAGATAAACCCTGTCCTTTTAGTTTATGAAAGGCACCTGGCAATTTCTAATGATCAATCCCGTGAAATAATATGCTAGATTTTTAAATATATTTTCTTGGTGAAAAGTACATTTTCTTTTTTAAAAGATTTTATTTATTTGAGAGAGAGAGAGAGAGAGAGAGAGCGAGTGAGTGAGAGAACATGAGAGGGGAGAAGGTCAGAGGGAGAAGAAGACTCCCCAAAGAGCTGGGAGCCCGATGTGGGACTCAATCCCAGGACTCCAGGATCATGACCCGAGCCGAATGCAGTCGCTTAACCAACTGAGCCACCCAGGCACCCGAAAAGTACAATTTTTTTTCAAGCATATACTTCATTTTGGCAAGGCAGAGTTTATCTGAGAAGTATTCTTTACTATTTTTAAAAATCACATTTTTCAAAATGTGAAAAAAAATTTAAACAAACTATAATCAGTAGATGCTCAAAGCAACTCAATAAAACTTAAACCATCTTTAATTTAAAAAAAAAAAAAAAAAAACTAGGTATTTAACAGTTCCTCACCATGATTATGAAGTTTACCATAAAACAACATGCATGATCATAGTTATCAGTAAAACACAAAAGGCATGTATAAAGAACTAGAACATTGCTGCAAAGAATATGGCCAATGTAGTAAAATAGTAATTAAAATCCAGAATTGTAACTGTCCCTCAGAACAACGTACTGCTTAAAATATAACCTATGAGAAATTATACTAGTTACCAAGCATGCTTAGATATAACCTTAAGAAAAACATGTACTGGCAACAGGCCTCTGGGGGAGAGGACAATAGATGTCCTCGAGGCCGAGCAGCTGGGGATGCCCAGCTCGCTCAGGGTGCAACGCCGCCTGCTTCATTTTTCCGTTATTTCCCCTTGCCTAGAAAGCATCAGCAGTCAGTCAGACAATCCTTTAGTTTGGGCTTGCTCACTATAGGTCATGTACTACGTGACCAGACATATTTTGCCTTTCTTCTTATGTATCTGCAAGACTCATGGTCAATGTGTAATCTACTCTACCTTTTTTGTTGGTTGTTACCGACTTTCTAATAAATATGAGACTGAGGAGTTGTTTGGGGCGACAGTCTTTTCTACTGTCACCCCCTGCTCCCATTCTCTTGCAGCTGACTTGTTTGTACCTCATTTTTCTCCCGTGTGCCGTCAGGAGGTGGCACAGAATCAACAAATGAAAAAGATAAAATAAAAAGGCTTAACACAGCTATATGCTGATTATGCCAACAGTTTCAGAAAATATGAGTATGAGGGGGTCCAGTGTTTAAAAGGTGTAAATTAAACACCATTTTTTAAAAAAGAAATCCTAATAAAATGAGTCAGAAGTAGTTATACCACAATGGGGTGAGGAAGGGGAGGGGTCAGAATCCAGTTTTCTCCAAACCTGCAGAATTCAGTTAACAATTTGCCTATGTTAATTGTCAGAGACCACAACCCTTTCACCAGACACACTCCCTGACTCTGAAAGAAACACTGTGACACAGCTGAAGAATGCTGGATAGGCGTTTCTGTGCTGGCTAGCTCAATCACCAGTAAGTACCTGCTCGACCTTGGCCATGTTCTGTTAATTCATCTGCCTGCCACGTAGTGAACAGACTCTAGGAGGAAAGAGCAGTAGCACAGAGACCAACTGGGAGGCTCTTACAATGTACAATATCAAACAATGGTGGCTTGGATTAGGGAGGTGGTAGTGGTAGCAGTTTAAGTTACCAGATGTAAAATACATTTTACCAATGAGCTGGATGGAGTGTGAAAGTGACTACAAGTTTCCAGCCTAAGAAACAGGGCAGATGGTGACGCTGCTGTATGACATACAGATCGTGTGGGAGTAAGTTTCAGGAGAAAAGCTGGACTTTGCTTTGGGAAATGTCAGGTCTGAGATGCCTAGAAGACATTCAAGTAGAGATTTTGATAAACCCCAGTTTGATAATGTAAGTCTGGATTTCTAGAGACACATTAGGGTCAACAGATACAAATTTCAAATTCTCACCATTTAAGTGGCATTTACAACCACAGACTGAGTGAAATGAACTAGGAATTGGTACACGTAGAAAATAAGAAATAGTCCAAGGATGGGGACCTTGGCCAATAATTAGTTTGTGAAGATGAGGAGTCAACTAAAGAAACTGAACTAGAAAGAAAACTACGGAAGGGCTGGGTATTCTTTACCAAATGAAAAGTGTGATAAGAAAATGAAGTCATCAGGGTGCCTGGGTGGCTCAGAGGGTTAAAGCCTCTGCCTTCAGCTCAGGTCATGATCCCAGGGTCCTGGGATCAAGCTCTTCTTCGGGCTCTCTGCTCAGCAGGAAGCCTGCTTCCCTCTCTTTCTCTGCCTGCCTCTCTGCCTACTTGTGATCTGTCAAATAAATAAATAAAATCTTTAAATTAAAAAAAAAAAAAAAAGAAAAGAAAATGAAGTCATCATCTGTATCAAATGCCACAGAAAAGCTGACCGAGAATCAATGCCCAGTATAGCAACTGTTCGCCTTAGCAACGTAGAGGTCATCAGTGACCACTACTTGTTGGGCGATGGAGACAACAGCTAATTAAAGTGGGCTCCAGAGAAAACACAACAGGAGGAGATGGGGGAGGTATGAACATAAACAAATTTTACGTTCTTACAAGGTAACTACCCAGCGAAAGGACACAGACAGTAGTGCTTGAAGCTCTCCCCAAACTTCCTGTATTAGGTTGTGTCAGGCACTTTGATAAATGAAACCTCGTGTAACTTTTAAACAACTGGGGATGTAGGTATACATTTATTTATTTATTTCAATTTTTAAATTGAAGAAAACAAACCTGGTGGAGCGGGGAGGGTTAAATAACTTGTCCTGTTATACAGTAAGCTCTAAGGGTTTAAATCACATCTACCTAATACTACAGCTCTTTTCCGTTATTTTTTTCAGTGAAGAAGTTCACTTCTTAGAAATGATGAAGAGAAACTGCCAACTACTTCAGGGTTTCTAGTGTTACTACTATAGTGTAAGTGGCTGACACCAAGCTTCTGATGGTCTAGACATCCATATCAAAGACACCCTTCTCAAATAAAAATACTGCCAGCTATATAACACACTACCAGCAAAACTAGATAAGAAACCAGGCCACGCTGACCCATTAAAGTCCCCTTTTAGAAAGTCCTAGTAACCTAGTAAGTCGCCACTCAAGTGACCCCACTTTTCCCTTCTCATGCTCTAACTCCCAGTTATGTTAATTCACCAATAAAGAATGAACCTGTGAAACCCCAGGCACCTTACCTTCACACTCTGATAAAGGTAGAGCCCCAGGTCCACACACACTCTTCCTCTCCACCCTCAACTTCCCTGTGTGGCCCTAGGCGTGCTATGGACCCTCCAGGCCTTTTGAGTAAAGAAGCTTGGGTTTTGTTTTGTTGTTTTCTTCAAATTCCCCTGATGGTTGTTATTAGGCACATCCTGCAATCATAACCACCACAAGGGCTGCGCCAGCCAGAAAAGTGGCTCTGGTTGGGGAAATACCTATGGGGGCTCAACTCATGTATTAACGGCCCAGGTGAATGCCTCAGGTATTTCTAGCTGACAGAATCGCTATCAACAGGCTGGGACCAACACAACAGTTACTTACAGGATATTTTCCTTATGGTCCTATACTTCAGTGTTGTTAATATCAGAATTTAAAAACCCAATTTGCTACTAAATATTTTATTTGTACTGTACTTATCAAGCAAATCCACATACTATAAATGCTGTAACATGGACCTGAAACAGAATGTGAATGAAGTAATGTTCAGGGCCATGGCAAACTTGAGAATATATGATGAAGTCTAAAAGGGAAAGCTGTTACTCCACTGAAGCAGATTATGTTACCAGACCATTTGATTTTTTTTAAAAAGCCAGAAATCTACATGTTTCATGTGAAATTGCTAGATTTTCCTAGACTGACAATTAACAAGCCAATCAAATACCATTTGCAGGCCATGTTGCCTCTGGGTCCTCACCTGTTTGTGGGTTTTGCAAGCCTTAACTACCCTAAGTGCTTTTTCTTAAGATAATGTTGGTAAATTAACAACTTGTCTTTAAGAATGGTAAGAAATGCTTCAATGCTAAGAATCAATGTTCGATTTCTAGTTCTTCAAGAATGACAACAACAAGGATAGCTTGGTCCTTCAAAAATTAGAAAGATAAGAAGGGCATAGCACCTACTCTAAAGAAACATAGCTGTAGTTAGAGATGGGCAAGTGGTAACTCCACAATAAAGCAAATCAGGAATGTGCCAGAGGGAGATGAAAATTTTATTGTCAAGGTAGAAAGATATGACGTCATTATCACAAGTGACAGTTCTGAGAATGTAAGAAAAAAAATTAATAAATTTGACATACTCACAAAAGAAAGGAAATCAAAAAGAAATTCAATCTAAACTAAATAAATAGAATAAATAAAATGAAACCTTTGAAAAGAATTACAAATCTGATATGGCTATGAATTTAGAAAGAAAAAAAGAAAATCACAGAGAACACACCAAGGCCATATCCTTCATACTGTTGTCGCTCACGCTCCATTGTCTGCTTGATGACTGTCTCCCGGGAATAGTGCCGCCTTCCCTGCCTGTCTTTGATGCTGTTATGTAATTCAATCTGTTCTAGTTCATTGCTGAATCGATTTAAATACCTGAGAAATAAGAATGCAATTTGAGTTACAGGTCTATACATTTGGCTTATATTACTTCATTTAAAACAAACCCCAGCCTTCACCTATCCTTGAAATTTTTGTATACTTCTAAGTTCTTCATGTCCTCAGACTTCAGACTGTCCCTGGATAACCTGTGTTCAAAATTTCAGCAACCAGATCACTGCCTGCTATTCAATATCTCCTGAATTCCAGATCCTCATATTCAACTACCTCCTGGAACTCTCCATTTGGATGTCCCATGGAAGCTGAACCCCTCAAAAGTGAACTTGTGCCCACCACTGTCCCCATCCCTCCCCCACCAAACCTGTTCCATCTCTTTGGCTCTCTACGTCAGCAAATAGTACAACCATCTCCCAAGTGAACAACGTTCATGTCCTCCTTGACTCCACTTTCTCCCTTTTATGCCAACCTAAGTTTTCACTAATGATTTAGACTTTCTATCTTCTTAATATTTCTGGAATCTTCATTTCTTTTCACCATACTGCTAAAAAACATGCATATGCCAGCATCATCTCTTGCCCAGATTGCTCCATCAGCCTTCCAACAGTGTCCTGGTCAAAGCCATGTACCCTCAGGCCATCACCATTCTCGCTACTGTGACATTTCTAAGGTTTAAATATGATCATCTCAGGTACCTACTATAAAAAGCCTATAGCTCCCAACGTCCTTTGAAAAGGTCCAAACTCTTACAGTGATACTTGAGGTCCTTGGTGAACTGTACTTGTCACAATGCCCTCCTTGAACCTATTATTTTGATGATATTTAATGTCTGGCAGATCACTAAATATGTCACTCTTAACTCTGAAGCTGTTCTCTCTGCCTAAAGGCTCTTCAAGAACTAACTTACCTCAATCTGCTAACCTTTACTCTTCAGAAGTCATTTTAGATAATATTTCCATAAGAAGCCTTTCCTGATCCTAAGAAACTGGGTTAAGTAACGCTCTGAGGCTCAGAAATATTATAAACCTACTAGAGTGGCTAAACCAGGATGTGAATCTAAAACCTTTTTGATAACAAAGCCCATTTACTCCTCTATAAATCCAGAACAGCAATCTGTCGCTTGAAGAACCAGGTTAGAGAATTCCCTTTTCTGATCCTTTGCTCATAATGAGCCCAGTGTTTACCTTTCAATTAATTCACAAGCATCTTTCTTTGAATATCCTACTTTTTGGGGATCAAGATGACTTTGAAACCACTGCAGTTTTTCACCTATAATACCAAGTACAAAGATAGGTTAACACCGTAAATTGTCACTTAAGCAATGAGTATTCATTGTACTTTCCAACATCAATGTGTTTAAAATAATATCAAAATTTATGTCAATGTTAAATATAAAGGCTTGCATGGGCTCAAAGCTAATTAAACCAGTCTGTCAGAAAGCAAACTGTCACATTTTAATTTGGGAGACAGGGGTGGGAGAGATGCCTTTTAGTATATATTTGTTATCCAATAAGGATGTATAGAAAGAAAGAAAGAAAGAAAGAAAGAAAGAAAATTTAACAGAACATGAAGTTCTAAGTATTTAAAAATCAGGCTATATATTAAGAGCTTTATAATCCTACAAGGATATAATATTATTATTCCTATTCACACATAAGAAAGGTTAAGTGGCCTGTCCAAGGCTTCAAATTAGTAAATATATTAACAATGCAAGATCTGTCAGATACTGTGCAAAGAGTAAATCTGACCATCAGGGTCACTTTCAGTTAGATTTCTCAAATATTACAGATCAAGAAATGGCCCTACCTTAGATATGGATGACCTACTTAGAAATACTATTCTATTATCTGCGAAAGCATAAGAGATCAGTGCTCAAGAAAAGCCGAAGACTAAACAAAACAAAACAACAACAACAACAACAACAAAACCAAAGCCCAAGAGTCACTATTTTTTTTTTTTAGGAGATTTTATTTATTTATTTGAGAGCAAGCGAGCAAGAGAGAACGCACCCAGGGAGAGGGAGAAGCAGACTTCCCTTTCCCGCTGAGCAGAAAGCCTGACATGGAGCTCGATCCCAGGACCCTGAGATCAAGACCTGAGCCGAAGGCAGATGTTTAATGGACTGAGCCACCCAGGCGCCCCCTAAGAATCCCTATTTTGAAATCAGGCTTGTAAGTAAAAATTTACTAACAATATTGCCCCTCCTGCCCCCCAAAAATAATTGTGACACTGAGATACAGACTGAGGATGCATGTATCCGCATCACTAAATTTCTGTTTCCAAAATACTTAGGCCATAATCCTTCCTAATTCTAATGGTTAGGGAGCTAGAATTAAACTTCAGAGATAGATAAATAGATAGAAAGACAGACAAATATAGGTAGGTAAATATAAACTAGTTTCTGAAAAACAGCTAGATATTATTAACACTTTCTAAGAGTTAACAATTGATTTTACTTTAATTAAGTTTAGTAAAGAAAATTCCCTAAAAGAATCAAAAGAAAAATAGGCACAGAACAGAACTTCACTACAATTTAGTCAGAGTGTCAAATGAGTAAATCTGCTTACCAATAAGGTTGAGACGCAATGCCTTTTCATTCTTCAATCTTGAAAGAAAAGGTGCATGTGTTAGAAAATTTCCAAAAAAAATTTTTAAATCTATCAAAAACAAAACAAAACAAAAACTGCCCACAAAACTCTAATTCAAGGATCACTCTTTTCTACATATGAAATTAATTTTGTTAATGCAGAAACACTGAACACCATGCTTTTCTTCTAAGTAACTGGAACAAAATGTTACTAGAAACTTTTCTTTGGGTCTTCAGTGACTAATGACTAAAAGACACCTATAGAACAAATCAGTTTTGAAAACACAAAAAAGTTTGATTGGATTATGAACGTTCAGGTGGGTAATAGTTGTGCACAAAAGAGTAATGAATACCTTCTAGAAGATGGAGGGCAGCCACCAAGACCAAAATGCCCTAGTATCACCTTTTAAACTTCAACAGGAACAAAACAGCATGTTTACTTTTCATAATTGAAAGAATGATAATAAGGAAAAATAACTCATTTATTCTCAGAAAACAGTCTAGGTAATACATGATTCCTATTGTTGGCATTCTAAATATTAATTCAGAAGACACCTTTGGACAGCTAGTTTTTGCCGCACTTTATGCTACTCACTAGATACAGCAATGAACAAAAAAATCTACTGTCCCTGACTAACAAAGCAGATAAGATTTACCCTCCCACTTTAACCAACTAGAAAACTGGAGAAATAAAATGAAGCCCTTTTTAATAAAAAATTTCAGGTACAGAATGGGGAAAGATATTCACAATACAAATAACTAACAGAAGACTTGCATTCAGATTATACAAACACTTCTTACAACTTAAGAAGACAACCTAATACCAAAATGGGCAAAAGATTTTAACAGACTTTTCACCATATCAAAGACATAGAAATAATTAGTAAGTGCATATAAAGATACGTGAATATCATTAGTTATCAAAATGTAAAAATTAAATCAAACTAAGATACTATCATACAACCACTAGAATTTAAAAACTGATAATACAGCAAGTTTGAGAGGATATGGAGAGAATGTAACTCTCATACACTGGTGATGAAAATATTAAATGATACTATCACTTTGGATAAAGCAATTTTTTACATACTTAAACGTGACACCTATCATATGACCAGCAATTCTTATAAACTTAATTTCATATAAACTCAATTTTCTTATGTGTTTTAACATACAATCACCGTATGACCCAGCAATTCCAGTTCTAGGAACTGAAAAATGAAAGCAAGTGTCCAAATACTGTACGTGAACATTCATGGCAGCGTTATTCATAATAGCAGAGGCTGAAAAATTTCTTCTTAAATGGCCAGAGAAATGTGGTCAGTCTCTATCACAACTACGGATTTCTGCCATCGTAGCCTAAAAGCAGCCACACACAATACAAAAGGAATGGGCACAGCTAGCTGCTTTCCACTAAAACTTTCTAATAAAAACTGGGGCTGGACTCTTAGTTTGCAGACCCCAATAACAGCCCAGTACTGTAAATAATCCAAATGAACATCATAGGTAAATGAATAAACAAAGTGCAGATCCATGCAATTGAATACTACTCAATAGTAAGAAAGACAACTAATATGTGAAATACATGAATATGGGTAAATTTCATAAACATTATGCTAAGAAGCTGGCACAAAAAATTACATATAATCACTTCATTTATATAAAACATTAGGAAAGACGATTCAGAACACCTACAAACCCAACAGGAGATCAAAGAGAAGAGCAGCAATTCTAGAAACAGAAAATTGACCACTTTCTAAAAGGTAGAACATGTGGAGAAGTCAATCTGAAGCAAAGGGAAGAAAGACTGCGGGGGCAGGGGCCAGCTTCCGGGCAAGCGGTGGAGCAATAGAGCACAAAATTCGAACATTTAAAAGTATGCTCCACTGAGGGACATCACTCCAGAGGCAAAGTGGGGATGGAGCCCTTGGGGAGACAATACAGTCTCAGGTACTGCAGGGTCACAGAAGGATCAGGGCTGACTGTAGCAGAGTTTGCAGGTATCAGAGCGGGAAAGCTGGCTACAGAGTCGGAGCCAAGGAGTGAGCTCTCAGCTTGGGGTTACCTTAAACTGTGATCCCAGGCACAATCAGGCCACTGCTCTTTGAGCAGGGACCCCACAACTGGCAGATCTGGGGAAACCCGCCTTCCTTCTCTGGAGGCAGGAATCTGCTAGGTTTGGAGATTCCAAATGGGGCTATGTGTCAGAAAGAGAGAAGCTCGGTCACAGGCTGGGTGAGCTTGGAGCGGGGCTGGAAGCCAGGGAGACGGGAGTGATTGAGTGCTTTTCTCCAAGGGTGCACTGAGGAGGGGGCCCCACCTCTCCACTCTTCCGGGCCAGAGATTTCGGCCTTGGGCAAAGATATTTGAGAATCACTATAATAGGCCCCTCCCCCAGAAGATCAGCAAGAACATCCAGCCAAGACCAAGCTCACTGATCAAGGAGAACAGCGGAATTCCAGAAGAGGGGAAAGCAAAGCATGGAGTTCATGGCTTTCTCCCCATGATTCTTTAGTCTTGCAAAGTTAAATAATTTTTAAAATTTTTTTCTTATTCTAATTATTTTTACTTTTCCTCTTTCCACGTTTTTTAACTAGTTCAACACTACCTTCCTTAAAAAAAAACTTTTTAAACCTTCATTATTATAGTCATATTTTATCCTTCATTGTATCTAACTTTATTTTTTGAATACATATAGGGTGTTTTCTTCTAAAAAATTTTTGGGATACAATTTCTTCTAATAGATCAAAATATACCCTAAATCTAGCACAGGGCTTTGTTCTAGTCTCCAGCCTGAGCAAATTCCCTCCACTTTCTTTTTCCAACCAACTTACCTTATCAATTCTGTTTTTAGAATTTTTCTAAAATTTTCATCCTTACAGTCATATTTTATCCCTTCATCGTGTTTACCCTTATTTTAGTACATATATAAGTTTTTTCTTTCTTTAAAATTTTGGATGGTAGTTTTTTCCAGGAGACCAAAATACACCCAAAATCAAATGGGTAACTCTGTTCTATTCACCAGTCTAAAACATGTATTATTTCTTAAACTTCTTTTTACCTTCTTTCTTCTCCCCCTACTTTAGGGTCTCTTCTGATTTGCTTAATGTACATTTTTCTGGGGTCTTTGCCACCCTTTTAGTATTTTATTCTCTCGTTCATATATTCTCATCTGGATAAAATAAGGTGGAAAAACTCACCACAAAAAAAAGAACAAGAGGCAGTACCAAAGGCTAGTGACCTCATCAATATGGACATTGGTAAAATGTCAGATCTACAGTTCAGAATGATGATTCTCAAGGTGCTAGCTGGGCTCAAAAAAGGCATAGAAGATATTAGAGAAACCCTGTCTAGAGAAATAAAAGCCCTTTCTGGAGAAATAAAAGAACTAAAATCTAACCAAGCTGAAATCAAAAAAGCTGTTAATAAGGTGCAGTCAAAAATGAAGGCTCTTACTGCTAGGATAAATGAGGCAGAAGAGAGAATTGGTGATATAAAAGACCAAATGATGGAGAATAAAGAAGCTGAGCCAAAGAGAGACAAACAACTACTGGACCACAAGTGGAGAATTCGAGAGATAAGTGATACCGTAAGATGAAAAAATATTAGAATAATTGGGATTCCAGAAGAAGAAGAAAGAGAGAGGGGGGCAGAAGGTATATTGGAGCAAATTATTGTAGAGAATTTCCCCAGTATGGCAAAGGGAACAAGCATCAACATCCAGGAGGCACAGAGAACCCGCCTCAAAATCAATAAAAATAGGTCCACACCCCATCATCTAAGAGTAAAACTTACAAGTCTTAATGACAAAGAGAAAATCCTGAAGGCAGCCTGGGACAAGAAGTCTGTAACATACAATGGTAAAAATATTAGATTGGCAGCATACTATTCCACGGAGACCTCGTAGGCCAGAAAGAACTGGCATGATATATTCAGAGCACGAGATGAGAAAAACATGCAACCAAGAATACTATATCCAGTTAAGCTATCATTGAAAATAGAAGGAGAGATAAAAAGCTTACAGGACAAACAAAAAGTAAAAGAATTTGTACACACCAAACCAGCCCTACAGGAAATATTGAAAGGGGTCTTCTAAGCAAAGAGAGAAAGCCTTAAACTAGTAGACCCGAAAGGAACAGAGACAATATACAGAAACAGTCACCTCACAGGCAATACAATTGGCACTAAATTCATATCTTTCAATAGTTACCCTGAATGTAAATGGGCTAAATGCCCCAATCAAAAGACACAGGGTATCAGAATGGATAAAGAAACAAAACCCATCAATATGCTGTCTATAAGAAACTCATTTTAGACTCAAAGACAACTCCAGATTTAAAGTAAGGGGGTGGAAAATAATTTACTATGCTAATGGACATCAAAAGAAAGCTGGGGTGGCAATCTTTTTATCAGATCAATTAGATTTTAAGCCAAAGACTATAATAAGAGATGAAGAAGGACACTATATCATACTCAAAGGGTCTGTCCAACAAGAAGATCGAACAATTTTAAATATCTATGCCCCTAACATGGGAGCAGCCTACCATACAAATGAATAACAAAATCAAAGAAACACATCAACAATTATACAATAATGGTAAGGGACTTTAACACCTCCCTCACTGAAATAGATCATCCAAGCAAAAGATCAACAAGGAAATAAAGATCACAACTTTATATAACACACTGAACCAGATGGACATCACAGATATATTCAAAGCATTCCATCCCAAAGCAACAGAATACACATTCTTCTCTAGTGCACATGGAACATTCTCCAGAACAGATCACATCCTGGGTCACAAATCAGGTCTCAACCAGTACCAAAAGATTGGGATCATTCCCTGCATATATTCAGACCACAATGCTCTGAAGCTAGAACTCAATCACAAGAGGAAAGTTGGAAAGAACTCAAACATATGGAGGCTAAAGAGCATCCTACTAAAGAATGAATGGATCAACCAGGAAATTAAAGAAGAATTGAAAAAAATTCACGGAAACAAACAATAATAAAAACACAACTATTCAATATCTATGGGACACACAAAGGCAGCCCTGAGAGGAAAATATATAGCGATACAAGCCTTTCTCAAGAAACAAGAACAGTCTCAAATACACAACCTAACCCTACATCTAAAGGAGCTGAAGAATAGCAAAGAAAGCCTAAACCCAGTAGAAGAAGAGAAATAATAAAGATCAGAGCAGAAATCAATGAAACAGAAACCAAACAAACAAAAACAGTAGAACAAATCAACAAAACTAGGAGCTGATTCTTTGAAAGAATTAATAAGACTGATAAACCCCTGGCCACACTTACCAAAAAGAAAAGAGAAAGGACCCAAATAAATAAAATCATGAATGAAAGAGGGGAGATCACAACCAACACAAAAAAATACAAACAATTATAGAACATATTATGAGCAACAATACGCTAGCAAATTTGACAATCTGGAAGAAATGGATGCATTCCTAGAGATCTATAAACTACCAAAACTGAACCAGGAAGAAATAGAAAACCTGAACAGACCTATAACCAGTAAGGAGATTGAAACAGTCATCAACAATCTCCCAAAAAACAAGAGCCCAGGGACAGATGGCTTCCCAGGGGAGTTCTACCAAACATTTAAAGAAGAATTAATACCTAGTCTCCTGAAACTTTTCCAAAAAACAGAAATGGCAGGAAACCTTCCAAACTCATTTTATGAGGTCCCCATGACCTTGATTCCAAAACGAGACAAAGACCCCATCAAAAAAGAGAATTACAGACCAATATTCTTGATGAACACAGATGTGAAAATTCTCAGCAAAATTCTACCGAATAGAATTCAACAGTACATTAAAAGGATTATTCACCATGACCAAGTGGGATTTATTCCAGGGTTGCAAGGTTGGTTCAACATCCGCAAATCAATGTGATACAATACATTAATAAAAGAACAAACAAGAACCATATGATACTCTCAGATGTTGAAAAAGCATTTGCCAAAGTACAGCATCCTTTCTTGATCAAAACTCTTCAACATGCAGGGATAGAGGGTACATACATCAATAACATCAAAGCCATCTATGAAAAAAACCCACAGCGAGTATCATTCTCAATGGAGAAAAACTGAGAGCTTTTCCACTAAGGTCAGGAACATGGCAGGGATGTCCATTATCACCAATGCTTTTCAACATAATAGTGGAAGTCCTAGCCTCAGTAATCAGACAACAAAAAGAAATTAAACGCATCCAAATTGGCCAAGAAGAAGTCAAACTCTCACTCTTTGCAGATGATATGATACTTTACGTGGAAAACCCAAAGACTCTACTCCAAATCTGCCAGAATTTGTATAGGAATTCAGTAAAGTGTCACGGTATAAAATCAATACACAGAAATCAGTTGCATTTCTATACACCAATAACAAGATAGAAGAAAGAGAAATTAAGGAGTCAGTCCCACTTACAATTGCACCCAAAACCGTAAGATACTTAGGAATAAACCTAACCAAAGAGGCAAAGAATCTGTACTCAGAAAACTATAAAGTACTCATGAAAGAAATTGAGGAAGACACAAAGAAATGGAAAAATGTTCCATGCTCATGGATCGGAAGAACAAATATTGTGAAAATGTCTATGCTACCTAAAGCAATCTACACGTTTAATGTAATCCCTATCAAAATACCATCAATTTTTTTCAAAGAAATGGAACGAATAATCCTAAAATTTATATGGAACCAGAAAAGACCTTACATAGCCTGAGTGATGTTAAAAAAGAAAGCCAAAGTTGGTGGCATCACAATTCCAGACTTTGAGCTCTATTACAAAGCTATCATCATCAAGACAATATGGTATTGGCACAAAAACAGACACATAGATCAATGGAACAGAATAGAGAGCCCAGAAATGGACCCTCAACTCTATGGTCAACTAATCTTTGACAAAGCAGGAAAGAATGTCCAATGGAAAAAGTCTCTTCAACAAATGGTGTTGGGAAAATTGGACAGCCACATGCAGAAAAATGAAACTGGACGATTTCCTTATACCACACACAAAAATAGATTCAAAATGGATGAAAGACCTCAATGTGAGAAAGGAATCCATCAAAATCCTTGAGGAGAACTCAGGCAGCAACCTCTTCGACTTCAGCTGCAGCAATTTCTTCCTAGAAACATTGCCAAAGGCAAGGGAAGCAAGGGTAAAAATGAACTACTGGGACTTCATCAATATCAAAAGCTTTTGCACAGCGAAGGAAACAGTCAACAAAACCAAAAGACAACTGACAGAATGGGAGAAGAGATTCGGAAATGAAATATCAGATAATAAGGGCTAGTCTCCAAAATCTATAATGAACTTATCAAACTCAACACCCAAAGAACAAATTAATCCAATCAGGAAATGGGCAGAGGACATGAACAGACATTTCTGCAAAGACATCCAGATGGTCAACAGACACATGAAAAAGTGCTCCACATCACTCAGCATCAGGGAAATGCAAATCAAAACCACAATGAGATACCACCTCACACCAGTCAGAATGGCTAAAATTAACAAGTCAGGAAATGAGAGATGCTGGCAAAGATGTGGAGAAGGGGGAACCCTCTTACACTGACTGGTGGGAATGCAAGCTGGTGTAGCCATTCTGGAAAACAGCATGGAGGGTCCTCAAAAAGTTGAAAATAGAGCTACCCTATGACCCAGCAATCACACTACTGGGTATTTACCCTAAAGATACAAATGTAGTGATCCAAAGGGGCACGTGCACCTGAATGTTTACAGCAGCAATGTCCACAGTAGCCTAACTATGAAAAGATCCTAGATGTCCATCAACAGATGAATGGATAAAGAAGATGTGGTGTATTCACTCACACACACACACACAACAGAATACTATGCAGCCATCAAAAGAAATGAAATCTTGCCATTTGCAACGAAATGGATGGAACTAGAGGGTTATTATGCTGAGCTAAATAAATCAATCAGAGAAAGGACAATTATCATATGATCTCCCTGATATGAGGTATTTGAGAGGCAAAGTGGGGGGTTTGGGGGGTAGGGAAAGAAAAAATGAAACAAGATGGGATCAGGAGGGAGACAAACTATGAGAGACTTTTAATCTCACAAAACAAACTGAGGGTTGCCGGGGGAAGGGGGTAGGGAGAGGGTGGTTGGGTTATGGACATTGGGGAGGGTATGTGCTATGGTAAGTGCTGTGAAGTGTGTAAGCCTGACGATTCACAGACCTGTACCCCTGGGGCTAATAATACATTATGTTTAATAAAAAAAATTTTTATAAATCAGAAAAGACAAATTTCATCTATCAAAATAAAAAGAAAACCAGGGGTTGCCTGAGGCTAGCGGTAAAGGGTGAGGAATGACTGAAAAGATGCACAAGGAAGTCCTTTGGATGGATGAAAATGGCACTACACACTAATCGTGGTGGTTAGACTAATGTATTGTGAAAAGCCCAATCTGTACACTGAAAATATGACCATTTTACTGAATGTTATTTATACCTCAAAGTTGACTTTAAAAAACAGAGAATACTCATAATAAGGGAGAAAAATTTAATTCCTTTCAATTAAGCCTAGACAAAAGAATCTAGTTAGAAGTCAGGTTGCAATAATTCTGAATGAACTCAATGGGGCCTGATCTAGAATGGTTATCAGTTGGGATACAGAAAAGCAAAGTGATTTGAGATTAATTCTGTAAAGTAGTTTCTTAGATTTTTACCCATTATGCTTAGTTTCTCTCTGTCAATTTTCCATATTAAGACATTTTCTTTTGGTATCTAGAGTTCTTTGTCGTATACTGTGTAGGACATACTCTATGTGTGACAGTACATACCAACAAAATATTGCTATGTTGAGAAACCATAAAATAAAGCAAAAATAACACACAATGGTCATGTGCTGGGGCACCTGGGTGGCTCAGATGGTTGAGCATCTGACTCTTGATTTTTGGCTCAGGTCATGACATCAGGATCATGGGATAGAGCCCCTCAACAGGCTTCCTGCTTAGCAAGGAGTCTGCTTCTCCTGCCCTCCTTCTGCTCCTCCTCCTGCTCATGCGCACATGCACTCTCTCTCAAATAAATAAACTTAAAAAAAAAAAAAGGCCATGTGCTCTCTGTAAATTGAACATCCCTTGAAATGCACTAGTCTCCAAAACATACTAGTTTCTTTTAATATGAATAAAAGCAATATTCCATATAGACCTAAGTCAGAGCATTCAAATACTGAAGAAAAACATGTTTGTGCTCTCATTCTGTTGCTATTCACTCCTGCAGTATCTTTAAGTAATCAGAGCCTAACAATAAGAAGCAATTTAATTAACCTAGCGGGTCTGCTTTTGTATCCCCGACCACTAGTCAAAGGCACTACAACATAAATATCCTCCCTGATCTCCCCACCTACCTGTGTTTCTCCCTAAAATGGAATCTTAGGAAGTGGTAGAGTCCTCAGTTCTATATAAAAGTATAGAACCTGGGTACTCTAAGCTACCTGGCTACCTTTGTTCCTTAGAAAACCACATATTTTTGGTAGGCAGATAGTTCACAAAAGGTGGTAGTGTCTAAAATGGTCCCCCCACTGATTCTTGTGTCTTAATAGTCATGGCCTGGTGATCCTTGAGTATGGCTGGCTAGACCTAGAGACTTATAACAAATAAAATAGCACAACAGCGATGGATATCATTCTGAAATTAAGTTTCAAAGACTTCTTCTGTCCTGGCCACCCTCTCTTGTTCTATCTCAGAGCCTCTGCTCTGTCAGAACCAAGCTACCATATTGTGAGTAGCCTATAGAGAGGCTCATATGGCAAGGAAATAATGCTCCAGCTACCAGGCAGCCAAGACTTGAGGTCTGCCAATAGCCACATAAGTAAGCTAGGAAGCACCTCTCCCTATTAAGCTCTGAGATGAATGCATGCCCAGTCAACATTTTAACACAGATTTGTGAGAGACTCTGAGTGAGAAGCAGTTAAGTGGCACTGGAATTCTTGACCAAAAAACTTTCAAACTGCTCTGATGCCATAGAATTTCTTATGCAGCAATAGGTAAATAAAGCAAATTAAATTCAAGTTCAAGTTAAATACCGCTGGTATCTTTTCTATCATCTTGCTCATCGCTGTCCCAAGAGTCTCAGTATCTTGTCACCAACCATCTCTCCAAAATATGCAACTCAGCATTTCTGTCTTGCTGGAAGTACTATTCTAGTGCAGAAAGATCAGCAGTATTTTAAGATGCTATTTGTGTTTATGCCATTTAAATGAAATATGACTCATGGTCAATGATGCTGCTATTCAAAAAACTGACATCTGTGACAGCCATCTAAGCTTGTTCATAAAATACACTAGACATACTAAAACTGTGTTTGCTTCTGGAGCATAACGGTTACAGTGATGACTCCTTTAAAATAAATGAGAAGGGGCGCCTGGGTGGCTCAGTGGGTTAAAGCCTCTGCCTTCGGCTCAGGTCATGATCTCAGAGTCCTGGGATCGAGCCCGCATCGGGCTCTCTGTTCAGCAGGGAGCCTGCTTCCTCCTCTCTCTCTGCCTGCCTCTCTGCCTACTTGTGATCTCTGTCAAATAAATAAGTAAAATCTTAAAAAAAAAAAAAAATTAAAATAAATGAGAAAATTTTGTTTAGAACATTGCTCAAGTAGAAAAAATTAAGTAATACCTTTCAACTCTGTACTATAAAAATGGAGGCTTGGCCAATAATGGGACCTCCTGAGAATAAGTTATACAGGAATTACCATGTTGTTCAGTTTTATCCTTCCATAATTCTTTCACAATGTTGATTCTGTAAATCAGTGCATAAAATCCTGAAAATACCTGACAACATACAAAGACTGTAGGTTCACTGACACAAGCACTTACAGTGAATCAAAGAATTTAGTCAAATTCTAAAGCAGTATTTCCTAAAGTATTGCCATGTATAACACTAGCGCTATATATAAGCTGAGTTTTTAGATCTCACAGACACAGAATTAAATCATCTTTAAATAAGCTACTTCCCTCCCCTTTTCTTTTGATCCTCTCTAATTACATTAAGAAGAATACTTAGTTTAATGTTTACTTAATAAGTCTTCCAACCTTTGCCAAATCTTTTAAGCAAGGATAAAGCAAACATGCCTCAGGCTCAGACCATACAGGTAAGGAAACAGTATTTGTTTGTTTTTAATACAGATCAAATGTCTCCTTAAAAAAAAAAAAAAAAAAAAAAAAAAAAA
>NW_019154087.1:54532658-54812162 GCF_002288905.1 Enhydra lutris kenyoni | reverse complement strand
CTAAAAAAAAAAAAAAAAAAAAAAAAAAAAAAAGATACATAAGGGAAATAGATTCTAAAAAAATATTAAGTAAATAATACCACAGTCAGTGGTTCTCATAGCGTGGTCCCTGAACCAACAGCCAATACCATTAACATTATCTGAAACTCATTAGAAAGCAAAATTTTGACACTGTCCCAGATGTTCTGATGGAAAATTCTAGGGGAAAGAACAACCTGTTTTAAGATGCCCTACAGGTATATCTTGTGTACACCTAAGTTTGTGAAATACTAGTAAAGACAGCAATCAAAAACTGCAAAAGCAGGGAAGTAATAACCTTGTCAATAGACAAAGCAAAATTCATGAAAATGATACATAAATTACTTGAAGTTTGAAAATTACTGTTTTAAAGTGATCTATCATCCTAATTAACCTTTACGGGGAAAAAAAAAAAAAAGTTTGATTATACTATTATAGAACTTGTCTATTTTCTTCCAGAAAACTTCTAGCCAAATCATTGTGGAACAGCTAACCTTTACTAAATATGCCTTTATATTATTATATATATATTATATTATATATATAACACTATATATATTATATTTATATATATATTATATTATATATATAATTATTATATATTATATAATTAATATATAACAATGAATGTGCTGGTTTCAATCAGTTAGTAGAGAAATATATCTACCATTTATTTATTAAAATGGAAGTCTATTTTAAAATAGCTAACATGATGATTTTTGCCTTTGTAACTTCATTTTAAGTAATTCTTTATTTGTCACTCCAGCAGCTACTGGGAACTCTCACAGGCCAAAGATGGAGGGGAGAATAGGCAAATTATAGTGTGGGCTGCTGACCAGAAAGGGGACACTAAGGGACAGGAAGAAGAAAAGAAAGGGCATTATATACACATTTTGTATTCCTAAGAAGAAAATTTTGCTATGAATTCTTCACATCAAGAACACAAACCAACTTCCACAATGGCATAAGGACCTATGAAAATCCACTTTTCCACAAAAACAGAGAATACTAACAAAATTTGTCAAAATCAACTTTTCCAGAAGTATGAAAATTAAACAAAGCCTTGCAAGAATCTGAGGAGCATTCTCAAGAAAAACAGCCCAATCTCCGTAAGAACAACAAACCTGTGAATGTGCCTAATCCATGACCCCTTCATCAACTCCACAACAGTGCTGAAAACCAATGGACTAGCAACTCTCGGCAGTTGTAAAAGCCATCTTCCTAACGGCCACTAGAGACATCAAATTTGGAGTTCCCCAAAACCTTCACACCCAGAGAATTGCTACCATTTGACCTGACAGGCAGCATGCTGAGAAGCTTGAAGTTACTTTGTCCTTAGATAATCTGACTCAGACAGAGCTCTCTGTAGGAAGAGCTCTATCCCCAAGTTTTTTCTTGAAAATAATCAGCAGCAATTAACTAACATAGCAGCTGCCTCAGTGATATTACCAGCTGGGGGCTAACAAAAGGTGGACTAAAAAATTTTAAAGGAAAACTGGGAAAGGGAATGTGCACGGTGGACTTCAAAGCAAGCCCCAACACACTCCTGGGAATCTAGAATGCCGTATGTACATTAATGACTATGTTCATGCTAAGAAGAGACCTGAACAGGCCCTTTTCTCTCACCTCTGGCTAACCTTGAGGCTCTATGCAAACAAGAAATGAAGTCTAAGTAAACTGCATCCTGGTGTGTCAAAGCCACGCTCAACAGATTCAAAGAGTCCCTCAGAAAAGGCCAAGAGACTTATTAGCTAAAGGCATTTAAAGAACTCTCTGTTCCAACATTAGCTGACCACCAACTGAGCAAAAACATCAATGGCCACACACAACAAATAGACTTTACAAAATCAGTCTAGGAAAGTCATGAAGCAAACAACACAAGAGCAAACCTAATTGGGTATAGGGGCTGGAGATGTCTATTTAACAGAGTTGTCACACTGTAATATTGAAAATGTCCAGTTTTCAACCAAAAATTATGAGACATACAACAAAAAAGGAAAGGTGTGGCCCATATTCGGGGATTAAAAATAGCAGTCAACAAAAACCTCCTAAGGAAGCCCAGACAGTTGGACCTATTTGAGAAGGACTTGAATTCAGCTATAATAAACATATACAAAGAATTAAAGAAAACTGTATCTAAAAATTTCAAGGAAATTTTGAGAACAATGTTCAACCAAACAGATAATATCAATAAAGAGAAAGAAATTACAATGATGAGTCAAGTAGAAATTCTGGAGTTGAAAGATGTAACAACAAGAATGAAAAATTTACTAGAAAGATTCAACAGCAGTTTTTTGCTGGCAGAAAAAAGAACCCATAAATATAAAAGCAAATTAGCTGAAATTATCCAATCTGAGCAACAAAAAGTGGAAAGGAAAGAAAGATAAATGAAGAGTCTCAGAGACCCATGGGACACTACTAAGAACACAGCATATGTATAATGGGAGTCACAGAAGGAAAGGAAAGGACAGAAAAGATAAGATATTTGGAAAAATAATGGCTAAAAACTTCCCAATTTGAAGAGAAACATTGAGCTACACACACAAGAAGCTTAACAAACTCCATGTAGGATGAAATCCATGTAGGATAAACTCAGAGATCCACACCTACTAGACGTACCTGTCAAACTATTCAAAGACAAAGAACAACTTTACAGTGTCAGAAGTGACTCACTGCATTCAGTAAGATAAACAGCTGAATTCTCCTTAGAAACCACACAGGCCAGAAGGCTGAGGGATGACATATTTAAAGTGCTGAACAGAAAGACTGAAAAAAGAATTCTATATGCAAGAATTCTATATTCTAAAGTTTCCTTCAAAAATAAAGGCGAAATTAAGGCATTCTCAGATAAAACTTATCAAATCTCTGACTTTCAGGCCTACCTTATAAGAAATAATAAAAGGAGTCCTACAGGCTAAAATGAAAGTACAGTGAATAGCAATCTGAACCCACATGAAGAAATAAGGGGCACCAGTAAAAAAAAAAAAAATTTATATACAGGTAAATATAAAAGACAGTATAAATGTATTTTTGTGTATATTCTCATAAGACAACTGTATAAAAACAATCACTGTAAAACTGTGTTTGTGGGATTGTAATGTATAAGGATGTAATTTCTTAACAATAATAGTACAAAGGAGGGAGAATGGAGCCACAAGAAAGGAAATTTTTGGTATACTATTGAAATTTACTTGAAATTAATCTGAAATAAGATTGTTTTAAGATTTAGTTGTAATTTTCAGAGCAACAACTAAGAAAATAACAAAAAATATAGTGATCTCTACTTTACTAAATGATTTCCAAATTACTAAATCAGATTACTAGATCAATTCTCAGCTCTCATGTTAATCAAGAGCTAATGACATAGCTTGATCACCACCTTCTCTTTGAAACACAATCTTCTTTCTCCTCTTTCTCAGTCTCACTTGTTAGATCCTTTTTCCAGCCTCTAAATGATGGAGGCCTCTGGGATCTATCCTTGGCTCCTTTCTCTTTTCTAGCTACATTTACTCATTAGATGATCTTCTCTAGTCTCATCACTTACCATCCCATCTAGAAACTGAGACTCCCAAATCTGGGTTGCATCCCTAATCAATCCTCTGAACACCAGAGCCAACATATCCAACTTCCCATTTTGTATCTCCTTCTATATATCTAATAGACAACTAAGTACTTTAACCTATATGTCCAACATATATCTACATAGCTCCTGATCTCACATCTTTTAGCTCTCTGCTCCAACATGAACTTCTCCAGGTAAGCTACACATGACTATTCTATATAGAATAGAACTCTTCCATCACTTTCTATCCCATAATTCTTTTTCCTTTTTCTTCATTATGTTCATTACAACCTATCGAAGTGTATGTTTCTGCTTTAGGTAAGCGCTAGAAGAGCTGTATCCTTGTTCACTGTTTTATCTTCAGCGCAGTGAACATACTTAACATTCCTTAAGGGGAGAAGGGAATACTGATGAAAAATAAATGTATTAACGGGCTTTACACCAATGCAATACAAATGATAAAAAGATACTTACTTTTCCTTTTTTTCTTGTTTGTGGGCCTCTCTTGTAATTTGAGCTGCTCTTCTACTATATGGATGGATGACTTTTTTTTCCCGTCCTACAATTTTTCCCTTTAGGGCTTTAGGCTAAAATTAGGAAGACACATGACATACACAGTCAGATATGTAAGTGATATCTGTTAAAAAATTTCTTTAGAAATAAATTTAAAAAACAGTAGTGTAAGAAATACCATAAGCCAGAAACACTACTCTAGGAATTAGGAGATAACCCAGACCTGTTAAATGATTAGAATGGCATTTGTTTCCATTGTCATAACAGAAATGATATATTCGAATCTACTCTTCAGTGATAGAATAAAGAAAGGCACAGAATGGGTCAATAAACCCAGCTCTTCAACTTTTCTATCTTCAAAGTAGGTAAAAGAATGCACCTAGTGAGAAGACAAGAGTTAAAATTGTGTTACAGTTCTACATGGATGGAACTAGAGGCTATTATGCTAGGAGAAATAAGTTAATCAGTCAAACACAATTATCATATGATCTCACTGATATGAGGAATTTGAGAAACAAGACAGAGGATCATAGGGAAAGAGAAGGGAAAATGAAACAAGACGAAACCAGAGAGGGAGACGAAACATAAGACTTTTAATCTCAGGAAACAAACTGAGGGTTGCTGGAATGGAGGAGGGTGGGAGGGATGGGGTGGCTGGTTGCCGGACACTGGGGAGGGTATATGCTATGGTGAGTGCTGTGAATTGTGTAAGACTGATGTATCACAGACTTGTAACCCTGAAACAAGTAATAAATTATATGTTAATTAAAAAAATTGTGTTATAGTTTAAAAAGGTGGGGAGGTAGAAGGAACATAGGATGTTCATGGGAGCTTGACTGTAGAAGTTGGACATGGAACAGAGTGAGCACTGAATCAAACAAAGTCAAAGTTGGGTTCACAGAAAAACAGGAATAGAAGAAAGAATATAAGCCATCTCAAAATTAGCACACCCCAAAAAGAACAAATTATTTTCCCCTTCAAACCTTATGCCAGTTAACAAGGTCACAATTCATTTAGTCCACTGAATTCAACATTTCAGTTAACTCTTTATTCCTACATAATTCTGTATTTTATCAGACCTGTTTTTATTTTAGAATTAATTTGGCTTCCTATAAGAGAAGCCCAAAATAATAATGGTGTAATCTGACAAAGTTTAGTTCTCTGATGTAAAACACAGGAGCTGGAGGCTCTGCTTCACAAAGTCCCGAGATCCAGACTCCTTCCACCTACTATCCTAAGGGTATAACCTCCTATATATCTATATAGTTCAAGATGACTTAATCCAAGTCTAAACTCTAACCACTGAGAAGTAGAAAAGAAAATCAAAAGGCATACCCCCTTCCTTTAAGAGCAAAATTTCAGAAGCTGGAGTCTTCCATTTACATCCCATTGATCAAAATTTAATCACTGGGTTATGTAAGGGAGAGTAGTAAATGTAATTGTTATTCACAGGAAAAAAAATACATTATTACAGAAAAAAAGGTTCTATTTGGGGACACCTGGTGGTCTCTAACATACCTAATCCTCAAAAAGGCTTCTAGAATCTTCTCTTCAAAACTACTGTTATTGCCTTAATTCAGCCTCATGATTTTTCATGATTAGAATGGCCTTTAGATTCTCACTGCTCATTCTTTATTCATGGAAGTTGCAGAGCTTATTTTCCTACAACATTTATTTAGTGAAGTCCTTCTCCCTTGCTAACGAGCTCACAGTGAGGTCCCAAGTCCTTAAGGCAGAAAACAATCTACCCCCAACGTACTTCTCCAGCATTATTACTCATTCTTCAAAACATCCTTCATCCCATTCTTACTGAACTTCTCCCCATTTCCAGAACACACCATGCTGTTTCATAACTTCTGAAGACTAAGGTTGTTACCTCTATCTGAAAAATCCTTTTCCTTCCTTGTCTTTTCATAAAATACAACTCAAAGTCACTTCCTCTGTAAAACTTCTGGCAGAATTAATTTAAATGACCACCAATTCCTCCTTCACATATGTACTCATTCCTTCAACAAATATTTACTGAAATACGCCAATAAGTATTTATTGCTTTCTTCTTGATACACCTAGGCAAGGTAACTGCCACTCTGAACCCCAGAAAGGCACTGGAAGGTGGTTATAGGGACAGAAAAATAATGTGAAACCATCATACAACAGTATAGGCATGCTTTGTTTTACTGTGCATCACAGATACTGTGGGGGGGGTCTTGTTTTGTTTACAAACAAGGTTTGTGGCAACCCAGCAATAAGCAAGTCTATCAACGCCACTTTTCCATCAGCATTTGCTTACTTAATGTCCCTATGTCACATTTCAGTAATCTTGCAATATTTCAAACTTCATTATAATCACTGTATTTGTTATGGAGGTCTGTGATAAGTGATCTTTAATGTTATCCTTGTAATTGTTTGGGGCCGCCATGAACTGTGTCCATATAAGCAAACTTCATCAATAAATGCTTTGTGTATCACTACTACTCTCACTGACGAGCCAGCCATTCTCCCATCTATCTCCCTTTCCTCAGATCTATCTCCTGAAACAAAACAGTATATAACTTACACCAATTAATAATCCTACAATGGCTTCTAAGTGTTCAAGTGAAAGGGAAAGTCATGCATCTCCCACTTTAAATAAAAACCTAGAGATTATTAAGCTTGATAAGGATGGTATGTACAAAGCTGAGATAGGCCAAAAAGTTAGGCCTTTCTCTTGTGCCAGTTAGCCAAGTTGTGAAGGCAAAGGAAAAGTTCTTGAAGGAAACTTAAAGTGCTATTCCAGTGAACACAGGAATGATAAGAAAGGAAAATATCCTTACTGCTCATCAGCCACAACATTCCCTTGAGCCAAAGCCAGAACAAGGCCCACCTCTCTTCAATTCTATGAAGGACAAGAGAGATGAGGAAGCTACAGAAAAAAAAATCTGAAGCTAACAGAGGTTGGTTCATGCAGTTTAAGGAAAGAGGCAGTCTCCATAACATAAAAGTGCAAAGTAGAGCAGCAAGTGCTGATACAGAAGCTGATACAGAAGTTATCCAGAAAAATCTAGCTAAGATAATTAATGAAGGTGACTACACTAAACAAGATTTTCAATGTATACAATACACCCTCCTACTGGAAGATGCCATCTAGGACTTTCACACCTAGAAATGAAGTCAATGCCTGGCTTCAAAACTTCAAAAAACAGACTGATTCTCCTGTTAGGGGCTAATGCAGCTGGTAAATTTAAGCTGAAACCGGTGTTCAATTACCATCCCTCAAAACCTAAGGCCCTTAAGAATTATGGGAGAGCTACCCAGCCTGTGCTCTATAAATGGAACCACAAAGTCTGGTTGATAGCACATCTGTTTATAACACAGTTTTCTGAACACATGAAGCCCAATGTTGAGACCTATTGCTAAGAAAAAAAGACTCACTTTAAAATATGACTGTTCCTTGACAATGCACCTGGTCACCCAAGAGCTCCAATGGAGATAAACAACGAGATTAATGTTGTTTTCATGCCTGCTAACACAATATCCATTTTGTAGCTCATGGATCAAGGAGATTTTGACATTCGAGTCTTATTAAAAAAATTTGATAAGGCTATAGCTGCCATATACAGTGATTCCTCAAATGAATCTGGGCAAAATAAATTCTTGAAAACCTTCAGAATAGGATCTACCATTCTAGATGCCATGAAGAACATTCACAATTCATGGGAAGAGGCCAAAATACAGTAAGAACAGGAGTTTAGAAGTTGATTCCAACCTTCGTAAATGACTTCAAGGGTTTCAAGACTCCTAGGAAGGAGGAAGGGACTGCAGATGTGGTAGAGCAAGAGAATAGAACTGGAAGAGCCTCAAGATATGACTGATTTTGCTGCAATCTCATTATGAAACGTGAATGGGTAAGGAGCTGCTTCTTACAGATGAACAAAAAAAAGTGGTTTCTTGAGATGGCATCTACTTTTGATGAAGATGCTGTGAAGAATGTTAAAAATGATACCACAGAATTCAGAATATTAAATCAGCATAGTTGATAAAGCAGTGGCAGGGTTTGGGATGACTGACTCCAATTCTGAAAGAAGTTCTACCATGGATAAAATGCTACCAAACAGCAATGCATTCTACAAAGAAATCGTTTGTGAAAGGAATAGTTAATTGATGTGGCAAACCTCATTATTGTCTCATTTTAAGAAATTATCACAGCCACCCCAATCTTCAGCAACTTCTACCCTCATTAGTCAGCAGCCTCATTGAGGCAAAAGTCCCCACCTGCAAGATGCTGTAAACTCAGATGATGGTTAGCATTTTTCAGCAATAAACTATTTTTTTAAAGATTTTTTTAAAAAGATTTTATTTATTTGACACAGAGAGAGATCACAAGCAGGCAGAGAGGCAGGCAGAGAGAGAGGAGGAAGCAGGCTCCTGCTGAGCAGAGAGCCCAATGAGGGACTCGATCCCGTGAGATCGTGACCTGAGCCGAAGGCAGAGGCTTTAACCCACTGAGCCACCCAGGTGCCCTAGCAATAAACTATTTTTTAATTAAAGTATTATACTGTTTTTTAGACAGATGCTACTGCACACTTAACAGTGCACAATATAGTATAAATATAACTTTTCAATGCATTGGCAAACCAAAAAAGTCATTCGACTTGCTTTACCGTGATACTTGTTTTATTGGGGAAGTCTGGAACTATACCCACAATATCTCTAAGATATGTCTGTATATGCATTCTTTTGTATTATTCTCTGCACATGTGGGGTGGAGGGGGTGCAAGAAAAAAGGTATGGTAAGGATTTTTTGTACATGAAGTTTACCCAGCAAACATGAATCAATCAAAATGTTTCAGAACCCATGGTAGGTTGCCTCTAAGATGTCTAAGAATGAATTCCATCTCTGGATATTCATGTCTTAAGTATAATCTTCCCTAGAGTGTGGACCTAGTGATTTATTTTTAATGAATAACATATGGCAAATGGAGGAACTCCAATCCTGTGATTAGGTTTTGTAAGGACTCTGGCTTCCACCTTGCCTATTCTCTTTTGCTCTCTCACTAGGCTCACTCTGATAGAACACAACTGCCATGCAGTAAGCTGTCCCATGAAGAGGCCTATCTAACAAAGAAATGTGACAGGCCTCTAGTCTACGGCAGTGAAGAACTGAGGCCCTGAGTCCAGTTGTCTACTAGGAGATAAACTCTACAAAGAACCATATGAGTGAGCTGGGAAGTGCATGCTTCCCAGTTGTGCCTTGGGATGAAACCACAGCCTCAGATTATACCTTAACTATAACTTTGTGAGAGATCTTGGAGCACAGAATCCAGGTAAGCCATATGCCTCATTCTTAACTCACAGCAACTGTGAGGTAATAAATGCTGTTGTTTTAAGCCACTAAACTCTGGGACAACTTGTTACACAGAAAGAGAGAACTGACAAAGACAAAAATGAAGAAAATAACAAAGCAAAGTGTACCCTTTGTAAAGATATCTTTATTCCATATATCCTAACAAATAAAAAGCTTAAAAAAAAAAAAAAAGAAAAACAAGTAAAGGTCAAAGAACCCCAAGAAAAAGATGCTCTCTGAGGCTGCTAAAAAACAGCTAAAGTTATAGAGGTGTAACACTGTTTCAGCAATATATCCAAGTCTATAAAAATATTTCCTTTAAAGATTTAAAAAGAATTTTCTTCAGAACAAGAAAAATTTTGATAACCTTGGAGTATGAAAATGTCCTCATAGCTTAAGAAGTCTCAGGAAAGAACCTCCAAGACTCGGTAAAAGAAGAAACAAAGAAATTGAATTTATATTCTGACTCAGCTGTAATTTGTAATTCCTTGTATTATTCATGAAAAGGTTGCCTCAAGGCAGGATATGAATATATAATAGGAACAGAAATATGTATTATAACCTGTTAAATTTTAAAACATGTCCATATTTTTTCAATATATTAACATAAAAAAGAAACGCTTCAACAAGGAAAATTAAAGTAAAATCCTATCAATAAAATGTTAATGTATTAAACTGTCTAGTCAAGCTAAATATCTCTTAACTGAAAAGCAATTAATCTCTATCAGTCAGGGATTCTCCAAATTTACTTGCAGAGCATTTGATGACTCATAGAATAGTACAGAATGTAAACATAAAACAAAACTGGGCATGGAGGAAAAAAGGTGTATTTGCTACAGAAGATTAATAGTTATATTTTAACTTTGAAAGATAAGAGCAAAAACAGCATTTCTTTTCATAAGCGTAACTAAGGATTTCTTTCCATAACCATAAGTAATAAGTAAGGTACTGTTTTGAGTAACTATGCTTACTTTGCAAGTTTCTGGTACCACAAAAATATTCCAGTCAGAAATTAGTATTAGTGTTAGTAACCTACAACCTTTAGCAATTACCTCAGAAAATTCATTCTAAACTTCTTTGGATTCGTAATTGAGAGTAACAGAAGAAAACACATAAATAGTTTATTCAAACACAGAAACAGAAAGAGGTATTTCAGGGGCAATATGGTTCAAATATTCCTGCTAAAATCATAAATAATAAAAAGGAACTTTTCCTAAAAGACCATCAAGGTCATCATAGAATCCAGGGTCAACTAGAGACAAAAATGCCATTTAGACTACCCAGTGCAACTAGAAACCTAGAAAAATAATCATTCCATCAAATGCACTTAGGGTACATATAGGTACACAAATACTTAAAAAAAAAAAGTATAAAACTAATCATCCCTGTAACTGAGAAAACTATAGTGTAATATTTTAAATGCCAAAATAAATATCAAAGTGTGATATACTAAGTCACTAATGACAAGACAAAAATGAGATGGATTAATTAAGAGAAGCTGCGTTTTTCTTTTTTTGGGGCAATGAGTCTACCGTGAAGAAATCCAGTGCATTTTCCTTTCTTTACAGATAAATATGACACCAACGACAATCACTAGCTAGAGTTTCCAGTAGCAACTTAATGGTTCAACACATACTTCTTTCTAAACCACACCCAATTCTCAAGAACCATTTCAAATTCAAGTTTACCTCCTCCTTGAAGATAGCCAAGAAGAACATTTCTGGCCCTTAAAACCTTTCTCTTTTGGTAGCATTTGCCACGTAGTACCTAATATTAAACTGCACGGATGAGGCATCTAATATTTACAAGTCATTTATACTTGTGTTTTATATTCTCAACAGTGGCTCCTTAAATATTGTTAAAACATGTCTTATTAGATTGAAAATAGTACTCTGAAAGAAGTAAAAAAGTAGGATGATGCCCCAAGTCAACATTTGCTAAGTGCCCACTGTAAATTAAAAATATTAAAAATGGTCTTTAAAAGTGTGAATTATCTCATATAATTTTAATCATTCATAAACAATGCTCTCCTTAAGAATACCTTAATTAACTTTCTAATGCAGACTTCAATTTTATCTTTCCTGCAAAAATCTAACAACAAGCTCTTAGTTGTTATCAAAAAGACAGATAATAAGCGGTGAAGAGGATATGGAGAAAAGGGAACACTTGTGCACTGCTGATGGGAATGAAAACTGATAGAGCCACTATGGAAAACAACAGAGAGGTTCCTCAAAAAAATTAAAAATAGAACTACCATATGATCCAGCAATCCCAATTCTGAGTATATATCCAAGGAAACAAAATCACTATTTTGAAGTTGTAACTGCACCTCTGTTCACTGAAGCCTTTTTTATCATAGCCAAGACATGGGAACAACCTAAAGTGTCTTTCGACAAATGAAGAAAATGTGTTATATATACACAGTGGATTATCAACCAGCCATAAAAAAGGAAATCCCACTATTTGCAACAATATGGATGAAACCCAAAAGCATTATGCTGAGAGGTAAGTCACACAGAAAAAGACAAATATGGCATGATCTTACATATATGTGGAATCTATTTAAAAAAAACTTATAGGAAAAAAACCTTATAGAAACAGGAAGCAGACTGGTGGTTGCCAGGGGATGGGGTTGAGAAATGTTTCAAGTTGGTCAGTGGGTACAAACTTCAAGTTATAAGATGAGTAAAGTTCTTGTGATCTAACCATACTGTATTGTATACTTGAAAGGTGCTAAAAGAGTAAATCTTAAAATTGGTATCTATGTGATGTGATCTATTAACTAAGCTTATTGTGGTAGTTATTTTAAAATATATATGTATATCAAATCATAACACTGTACATCTTAAATTTATACTGTGTTCTAAGTCAATTATATCTCAATGCAGCTGGGGAAAAAAAACACCACCAAAATTTAGTAAGTTGATTTGTTGTTTCAGCTTACATTTATAGGTGAGTCCAACAGCACAAAAATCTTGTCATTAAGGAATATGTAGGTAGTCAGTAATAGTTAATGCCCACAGTAATATGCAAAGATAAATCGAGGGAGGATGATGGCAAACTTTTAAATGTCTTATAATCTAACTTTGGAGAAAAATAAGCATGCTTAAACTTTATAATAGACTTCTACAAAAAGGGATATAGCAGAGTGTCTTGTGGTATAGTACATACCAAATTAAAAATTTTTAGTACATTAAAAACTTCACAATTCAGAATAAAGAAGTGTTGGGTGAGATGAATTAGTATGAAAAGACTGTTCATGTTGGTTGAATTAACTTCCGATCAAAGAAAAAGGTAAGAATTTGTAAAGCTCCAGCAGATGTTCAAAATAAGAAAAAAATAAATGAGCAAAGTAACAAAAGTGGACAACTACAAGCTCTACTATAAATTTACAACTAATACTAAAGTTAATTTCAACAATTAAATTACATTTACCAGGTGCCAGACATTAGGCTGAATGGCTTACATTTAATTTTCACAACAATTCTATGAGGTAGTTACTATGATTATCCCACTTTAACGGGTGGACAAGTGAGACTTAGAGGGGTTAAGTAATTTCACCAAGATCAAAATTTAGCAAAGACAGTTGTCAAACTTAGTTCTCTGGAACTCCATAACCCACATTCTAAACTGTACTGAAAGTAGTTTAGAGTAACTGATAGAAAAAACTGGAAAAACTCCAGTATCAAGCTGAGCTTAAATTCAAGAAAGGGCACAGCAGAGCCACTAGCGATGTACCAGAAAACTGAAAAGGCAGCAAATGTGCCAATTAAAACAAATTTTTATGCCACTCCTTTGATTCTTATGGCAAGGCAATCTCCTACCATACAGCCTGATAAAGTGAAATTCTCATAGTCAAGGACAACTACATTCAAATGCCAACCAACCCCCAATCTTACCTAATATTTCAATGTTCCACTCTGAAATGGAAAAGCTATAAAAGAATTTTCTTATAAAGGGCTGGAAATAGCACAAGTACAATGATACGTGAAAAGACTAAATTTATACATATACAAACACGTATGATCCAAAGCAAAAACACCGTACAGATGTGAAAGGCAAAAATGTCAGGCATACAAAAAGAAAGAGAAAAAAGAACAAAGAGGACAAAAGACCTTGTGGCCAGAGTACCATAACTTTTTACCAAATTATAAACTTTTTTACATTGTTGCTTTTATTAAAAGTTGGTTGAAAATGAATATAAAACATTTTCCTAGTCAAGAATAATTATAATGAATTTTAATCAATTTTTTAAAATGCAAGAAAAAACATCCGTTTTGAAATACAACGTTAAGTGGTAGCTTTAAAAAAAAACTAGGCAACTATAAATACAAAATTTCGACACTGTTTACATGAGGGCTCCTGAACGTTACACAACCAAGGAAGGAAACAACCTTTGTAAAGTTTTGCTTCTTAAACTGGGTAATGGATAAACGAGAGTTCCTTACACTACTAATCTTTATACTTCACTTCGTTAAGTAAGAGTAACCACTTTTTTGCATCTAGTCAATTTTTAATAAAAACAACAGGATAGTTTGAGCGTCCTCAAAGGAGTGGGGTGGGGGTGTGGAGGCAGGATTTAGGGAGCGAGCGCGTCCGTGGAGGTCGGCGATAAGACACCAAGAAAGAGAATGAGCCCAAGCAGTCTAGACGGGCAAGAGGTGGCACACCAATACAGAGGTGACACTTTCTCAAGTTTTGCCGACCTTCCCCCACCCCCATTCCTCCCGCTGCCCTCACACTGGTGAGTAGCAAGAAAATGGAAACGTGCAGGGTTTCGTCCCGAGGGGCAGGGCGTTCTGCGAACGCTTCAGAACCCGGAAGTCTAACTTTAAGATCCAGACGCTGGGCCAGGCAGCCACCTCGGGGCTGGCCTACCCTGCATCCCTCACCCCGGGGTACGAACCAGTAGAATCAGACCAGTAGCCCGGTCCCCTCTTCCAGCATCCCAAGAAGCCCCCCTTCCCTCCAGAGAGCCAAGCGGGTTCAGGGGAGCGGGGGGGGGGGGGCGCCCACCATAGTGACGTCCTCACGGCCCCGCAGGACCCCGGCAGCCTAGACCACGGAAACACCAACAACCGCGACAACTCATAAAAAGCGCGCAGCCTAAACACACGTGCCTGCGGAAGAAGACCGGATGGACCGGGCCGGAAGGGGAGGGGCAAGTACGTTTCTCTAAAACGTCCCCGGGAACCGACACCAAGTCTTTTTATCCCGTAGTGAACTTTTCAGCCCGGGACCAGCCCGCAGCCTCCTTGCGGGTTTGCCAAACACGATAGGAGGGGGCCTGGGACGTGAGGGTGAAACTGGCCCAGTGTCCACATTGAGGCCTGGCATTTGAGCTGGGCTTACCGACACTAGACGCTCCTGGCTACTGGAGTCCCAGGGCCGGGCGACGATCTCCCGCATCATCTACCCTGACGCACAGCCCCCAGCTGAATAGCATCTTTCGACGAGGCTCTCCTTTGGGAGGTTCCTGCCTCGCGGAGACTGGCCCCCTCGCCATTAGACTGTTAGGAGATGGCCCACGTCCTAGTGTGCCAAAAGACCCTCTGCTCACCTCCGTTACCTTGAGCAAGGCTCTTCCCCCACTGAGTCTCAGTTTCCTCACCCGTTAAGGGCCCTTCTACATACCCAAGGCCCCTTCCCCTTTTTTTGTTTGTTTTCTTCTCACAGTGTGTAAGAGTCTGCGTTTTACCTGTGTTTGTTAGGATTCCACAGACCCTATATTTAACAAATATTTGATTGTCTACTGTGTGCCAGACTTTGGGGATGCTCCGAGGGTTAGTAAATAAGTAAATAAATAAAACTAGTATTATTATTTCAAATAGTCTAAAATTACTCTGAAGAAAATAAAGAGGGTGGAATAGGCAAAAAAGTTGTTTTACACGTGGTTGTCTCTGAGATCTTCTTGAAAATAAGAGTTGAGCAGAGACTGATAATAAAGAAAAGAATTATTCAAGAGGCTTGTTATAGGATGGTGAGGCAGACTTTATGGGGGGCGGGGTTGCTTATATAGCAGTTAGGATCACTGCTAAGGGGACTTGCAATGGGAGATACAGCTTGGGCAGGTGGGAAATTATAGCCAAGGAGCAGGATGAGGGGTGATGGATGGAAAATTACTAAGAGGAGACATCAGGAGTAAGGGGGCATTCTGGCTAAACCAACCTAACAAGATTCTTGGGATACAGTCCACAGTGATCAAATATCACCAGGAAGATGGTGGAGGATCAGGAACCTGATTAGATAAAGATATCGAGGTCAACCAGATGTGGAGGATTGGGGATCTAGCTAGACTGACTTTCTTGCTAAAATTGAACACTACAGAGAAGAACAGGAAATCCAAAATTCCAGGCCTAGATGAAAAAGAGTTTGGAGAGTCTGAGTAGAGTGTGGTCAGGAGAGAACTTGTCACTTGAATGAAAAGAGAGAAGTAGGCATGGGAAGAAGCCACAGGCAGGGTGAAAGTTCAGTGTGCCTGGATAGATATGTGCAGGTACATGTATTTCATCAACAAATATATCCATTCAAAAAAATACATGAAATTGTAAACAAGAATTTGTGACCAGAAGATCCATGAATCTAGGGGCAAGACATTTTCATGTAGTTTTTAAGTGTGTGAAAATGCATTCTATGTGAATCTATACTATGAAAGTCACCTTTGCAATATATACTATGGAGACATTAATCTATTGAGGACTCCAATTAATCCAAAACATTAAACTTCACTGCTATGCTCTAACAATTTCTTATGGTACAACTTATACCCTCCCTACCTCATTCCCTGAGTCCAGCCCTGTGCCAGTCAGCTTCCTGAGGACTATATTACTGCAATCCAGTAAGCACTCAATTCTTATTCTGGTTGTTTCAGCTATTGATAATTGTCTAGCTAATCACAAAATCTATACCTGCTCCTACTCCATTCCTAAATTTCAAATTGCTAACAACTCAACAAAACATATATCCTGAGATTTTTTTTTTCATTTTAATTTGGGTTTTGAAAACAAAAGACTTAATTTTCCCCCGTTCAGACTCAATCTCTAAATAATATTGCCTATGAGCAAGACACCATGCTCAAAATACTCTGTAGCAAATGCACAAGTGAGTTATACAAAGAAAGCTTACAAATAACAATGATGACTAACATTCGGTCATGATTTAATGTGATATACACCACTCTGATAAGCAGAATGAATTTCCCCCCTTCTCCTCCAATACAATGTCCCCATGACCCAATAACCGCTGTGAATAGTTCCGAGACATCGTTAGAGAAAATCTCTGTGCTTTAACAAATACACTGAGTGTGTGTGTGTGTGTGTGTGTGTGTGTGTGCACTTGTGTGTGTATGAGTCTGTGTATTTATGTAGGAGTTAAGTAATGATTAGTATTAGATATTGATGCAATAGGAACACTTGTACAATTTATAGAACAACCACTAAAATAATAGGAACAGGATATGTAACTTTGAATAGGACAGAAACAAATAGAGATTATAAATGGAATGATTAAAAAAATAGACAACTCCGGGGCGCCTGGGTGGCTCAGTGGGTTAAGCCTCTGCCTTCGGCTCAGGTCATGATCCCAGGGTCCTAGGATCGAGCCCTGCATCGGGCTTTCTGCTTATCAGGGAGCCTGCTTCCTCCTCTCTCTCTGCCTGCCCCTCTGCCTATTTGTTATCTCTCTCTGTCAAATAAGTAAATAAAATCTTAAAAAAAAGACAACTCAAAACAAGGAAATAAGGGAAAAAAGAAACAGAAGACATTAGGAAAAGTAGAAAACAAAAATATGGTGGTAGATTTAAATCCATGTAACAATAATTATGTACTAACTGTTCCCAATTAAAAAATAAATATTTCATACTGGATTTAAAACATACAGCTGCATCCTGTTTTTGAGAGATACATCTAAAATATAAGGAAACAGAAAAATAAAAAATGGAAAAACATATGCAAAGCAAATACTAGCTGAAAGAATGTTAGTATAAATATATGAATGTTATACAAAATCAAAAAAAGTAGAGGTCACTTTGTAATGATAAAAAGTAAAAAGTTTCCATTTTAAATTTATATTTACCTAGTACCATAGTCCCAAATATATAATGGAAAACCTGATAAAATTTCAAGGATAGTAGAAAAACAAATTGCCTTGTTGGGAAATTATTTTTGTTCAGTAATTAATTGAACAAGCTGATAAAATACTAAGAATGATTTGAAAGACTTGACCCCAGCATAATTTGAACTAATGGATCTGTTCAGAATACTGCTTCCAGTGCTTGTAAGAACACATATGTTTTCAAACATATATTAAATAGTTATCAAAATTATCATATATTGGGCCAGAAAGCAAGTCTAGACAAATTTGAAAGGACTGAAATCTAACAGAATGTGTTCTCTAACCACCATGCAATTAAACTAGAAATCAACAAGACGGTAGCTAGACAATTTCCTAGACAATTTCCGTATACATAGAAATCAAGGATTATACTTCCAAAAAAATCATATGTTAAAAAAGAGATCATAATGGATATTAGAAAATGCTTGGGGCTGAAAAAAATAACAAAATACTGCATATCCGAGTTTGTGGGATACACCTGAAGCAGTAATTAGCTCTTTATTTATTTATTCATTTGACACAGAGAGATTACAAGTAGGCAGAGAGTTAGGCAAAGAGAGAAGGGGAAGCAGGCTCCTCACTTAGCAGAGAGCCCAATGCTGGACTCAGTCCCAGGACCCTGGGATCATGACCTGAGCCGAAGGCAGAGGCTTAACCCACTGAGCCACCCAGGCACCCCTGTAATTACCCTTTTTAGTGTAACTACTGGAGATTTAATGTAAATACAAGAGAAGAAGGAAGGCTGAAAATTAATGAACTAATCCATATCAAGAGGCAAAAAACAACAACAACAACAACAAACCAACAAAAGAAATTCAAAGCAGAAGTTAAAATAAAATAATGAGCAGAAATTATTGAAATCGTATATATATACATATATGTGTATGTATGTATATATATATACATTGAGACCAAGAAGTTCAAAATTTGTTTCCTTTTAAAGAACAATAAAGTTGATACATTCCTACAGGATCTTAAAAAAATTAGAAAAGATACAATTAACCAATATCATAATTGAAGCATGCTGACATTACTTCATATTATGTACACATAAAGGGAATTATGACCAAATAAACTTAAATAAAATGGACAAAATCTTAGAAAAAATATAACCTAACAAAATGGATGCAGAGGAATAGAAAACTTTTCATAATCCCATCATCATTTTTTAAAATGGTACTCAAATATCTTCCCACATTAAAATTACAGACTCAATTTTTTTAGATTTTATAAATACATACAAACAGGGATAGAACAAGCACTTCCTTAATATGGTAAAAATGTGCATTTATGGGTGCCTGGGTGGCTCAGTTGATTAAGCAACTGCCTTCAGCTCAGGTCATTATCCTGGAGTCCTGGGATCGAGACCCGCATCAGGCTCCCAGCTCCACGGAGAGTCTGCTTCTCCCTCTGACCTTCTCCCTTCTCATGCTCTCTCTCACTCTCTCTCTCTCTCTTTCTCTCTCTCAAATAAATAAATAAATAATCTTCTAATAAATGTGCATTTATTAGTGGTGATAGTGGGCATCATTTTCTTATTCCTGATCTCAAGAGAAAGCTTTTGTTTGGATTTTGGAAAACCACTTTGGCAATCTCTAAAACATTGAAATGTGTGCATCCTATAACCCAGCATTGTCATTCCCAAACATATACTTTAGGAACTCTGGCACATGTATCTCAGGATTTATAAACAAAGTATTTATAGCAGTATTTCTCATAATAGTCCAAATTAGGAAAAAATCTGGTTGTCCCTTAACAAAAGGATAGGAAAATAATCTGTGGTAAATTCCATAAAGCAGTGAAATGAGCAAACTATAGCTATGGCTAAACACAGATAAATTTCTAGTCATGGTGTAAAAAATATAGACAAAATGTTGGCTACAGTAAAATTCCATTTATAAAAAGTTCAGAATTCCATTTATAAAAAGTTCAAATGAGCTGCACTACATTTTTCACGGATACTTTCATAAGTGGCCAGTGATGTTTCATAACCTCAGTGGTGGATATCTTGGTGTTTGCATTATAATTTTTCTTTATGTACTATATATATGTTTTATGCATACTTTTGTATGTAAGCTATACTTTCACTGCAAGAGGTATTAAAAATTTTTTTAAGTGCAAATATATTATTCCATTGTCTCTTGAATCCAGTATTACTAATAGGAAGTCTCATGTTGGTATAATTTTTGTTCCTTTGTGAGTGGATTACTTTTCTTTATGGAATCTTCTAATGATTTCTATTGCCTTTGTTCTTCAGTTTCACTATAGTGTGTCAAGGTATTGGTATTTCCTTATATATATTGGTACTCCATGTTTCTTTCAATTTCCTTTTGGAATTTGTATTATCTGGATTGATAATTTTATTCTCCAGACCGTTTAACCCTTCTTTTATATTTTCTATCTCTTTATTAATTTCTGCTGTCCCTGGGTGAGTTCCTATTTTGACTTTCCAACTTACTACTTTATCCTTTGATATAATCATCCTGCTATATGTTCCATCTATTGTCCTTTTCATTTCAATTTTTATTTTTAACATATATCTTATATAATATATTTATCATACACACACACACATATATATTTTGTTTTTAAAGTAATTTCTTACCCTTTTGCTTTGTTACCATATTCTTTCTCAACCCATTGAGGAAATTGTGCTCATTTAAAATTATTGGTTCCGGGTGCCTGGGTGGCTCAGTCATTAAGCCTCTGCCTTTGGCTCGGGTCATGATCACAGGGGCCTGAGATGGAGCCCTGCCTCAGGCTCCCTGCTCAGCAAGGAGTCCGCTTCTCCTTCTCCCTCTGCCTGCTTGCTCTTCCTGCTTGTGCTCCTTCTCTCTGTCAAATAAATAAATAATCTTAAAAAAAAATTGGTTCATCCATTCCAATAAGTGTGCTTTATGTGGCATGTGTGATTCAATTTAACTATTTTTTTTTTAACATTCTTTTCAAGCAGTTGTACTTCTTCGGTGTGTCTTTTTCTTGAACCTGTGACATCACATTTCGCTGATGGAATCAGCTCTCTTGTCCTAGAATGTGTATTGGCGAAGTGCTGAAAGTCAAACTCTCACTTGTCTCCTCTTTGGAAAATTTGAAGACAAGAGGCTCAAGTCTCAGAGGAGAGAGCTCCAGGGACAGGAGAACCTTTGTGGCCAAGAAGCGCAAAGGTCCAAAGGCATTGACCGACATTCCTGTACCTGTTCTCATCAGCATCTTACTTTAGCGGGCTCTATCTTCTCTGCTAGTGCCTCACGATACTGGGAGGCCACTGATGTTCCACGTTACTAAGGTGAAGTAAGAGAGACAGGAGCTAAAATTACACCCTCTCCAGATCCTCCCCCAGCTGCCACAGATGTCCTCCTCCCAGGCGACTGTTGTGTTCTCTGCCTGCCTCCCACCCCATCATTTGCTAGTTCCCATCCTCCTAGGGATTCTCACAGCTGTGATTCTACTTCCAGCCGCCAATCCCTTCCTGTTCCTATCGTTTTGGGGGGTTGATTTTGGAGTAGCCTGCGCTACTTTATCATTTTAGCCTACTTATATTTAGAAATACTGATTATATTAGTAAAATTAGCCTTTTGTTATACATGATATAATGTTTCTCTTGACCTGTTTGTAACAATGTTTTCTGGGGAGAGATTACAAAATGTCTTTCAATAGGGAGTTGTTATGTAAATGGTTTAAAGATGGCCCCTGTATATGGGCCTTTTTTGTTTCACCTTCATAGCAGGCTGGGACTTGGTAACTCAAAAGCCAGGTGGGGCCAAACTCAAATTTTTATGCATCCGATTCTTTGAAACACAGTTCAGAAAAGGAGACTTTTTTTTTTTTAACCATTTAGAGCCCCCTTGCTTGGCATATCCAACCATCACCAGAAATCAGTTGACTATAAGTAAGATGAACTCTGGGGCTATAAAGACCCCAAGCTACTCTTGCCTTTCAGAGTTCTTAGAGTCTCCCCACAAGCTGGTGATTGACATCTCCTAGACACACAGCTCCCTCTCCAAAACCTCTCTTTAATTCCCCTCTTCTTACTCTGGGTGGTGACCTTCACCATTGCCTTTAGAAGACGTCATGAGCTGAAGGACTTCCCTCCCAATGCAAATCTGTCAAAGCTGCTACCAAATAAAGCTCTCTGTGTGCCATTATCATCTCCTGGTCATATCTGTGAACAATTATTTGCTGCTGTTTTAAAGAACAATTTCAGTCTATGTGTAACCTATGTGGAAAAATGTTGTGTATATTGTTATTCATGCATAGAAAATATCCAGAAGAATACACAATAAATTGCTGGTAGTTAATGAGATTAAGATTGAGGTTGGAGGGGTGCCTGGGTGGCTCAGTTGGTTAAGGGACTGCCTTCAGCTCAGGTCATGATCCTGGAGTCCTGGGATCGAGTCCAGCATCAGGCTCTCTGCTCAGCAGGGAGTCTGTTTCTCCCTCTGACTCTTCTCCTTTTGTGTTCTCTCTCTCTCTCTCTCTCTCATTCTCTCTCAAATAAATAAATAAAATCTTTAAAAACAAAGATTGAGATTGGAGTTGCTCAGAAAATAAATTTTTACTCCATTCTACAGTGTTTGAATTTTGAAAACTGTGTATTTTATAAATTTTGATGATTGAAAACAGCTGAATTTCATGCTTAAAGTGATCAAAGATTGTGGTGTCATTAGACATGTGTTAATGCAAATGAAATAAAAGGGCTAGTCATTAAGTCTAGGCTGCAAGTGTGAGAGTCCTAACCCCTCGTACCTCAGAATGTGACCTCATTGGGAAATAGAGCCATTGCAGATGTAATTAGATAAGATGAGGTCACTACCAGAGAAGGGTGGGCCCCTAATTCAATATGACTCATCCCTGACAGAAAGATTAATTTGCACATGACATGCACACAGGGAGGATGCCGTGAGAATATGGGAATTATGCTGTTACAAAGCAGTATGGGTTGAATTGTGCCCCCACCAAAAGATATGCTGGAGTGCTAACTCCTACCTCAGAGTGTGATCTTATTTGTAGATAGTCTTTTCAGAAGTAATCATGTCAAAACAAGATCATTAAGGTGGGCCCTAGTCCAATACAATAAGTATCTTTATAAAAAGGAGAAATTTGGACACAGACATGTATAGAAGGAACAGGATGTGAAGAACCACAGGGAGGAGGCAGCCATCTATCTACAAGCCAAGGAGGGAAGCCTGGAGTAGATCCTTTCCTCACTGCCCTCAGGGGAATCAACCCTACTCACACATTGATTTTGGACTTCTAGCCTCCAGAACTGTAAGACAGTAAATTTTTTGTTTAAGCTGTTCTGCTTCAGTAGACCCATCAAACACTCGCCAAAGCAAATCCACTGCTTTCTCCACTTCTTGTTCTCAGTCTTGTCAACTAATTCCATTTGCTTACATTAAATGTAATGTTCAGGACCATATGTATATTTTATGGTGCTAACAATACAAAGAACTCCCTACTTAAGTCCTTTATCAACTGACTTGTGTAGTGTTGCGATAGCTGCACCTTCCTTACATTTATTTTTTCTACAAGTCTATCTTTCCTAACCCTATCAAAGCAATTTTCTAAAGTACTGCAATGACCAAGACATCCAGATGATGAAAATCTTTCTATTGTACCAGCCTTGACCCAAAAGCAAGAGAACAAAAGAAGACTGAGAAACAGTCCACTTGGCTCTGCTTCAGGGTCTTTTCAAAAGCAGGCTTCTTGCCTTCCCCCTCACTGTTTCTCAGCATGAATTTTTTCTTCCTGTCTGATTAGAAATTCTCTTTTCTGCTTTCATAACTTTGTTCACTTCCTCTCTTTTTTACGCTAACCAAAATTCTACCCATTCTACAAAGTATAGGCCAAGTATTACTTCTTTGGTGACACCTTCCCTGGTTACTAGCTGAAAGAATTCCTTTGCCCTGGTTTTACACTTGGCACCCATAAACATCTACTGTAAGTATGTGTGTGCCTCCCTGTCTTCTCTATTAGACTTAAGTCCAGTATCTGGAGGACAAGAACCATCTTCGATTCGCCTATGCAGCATTACATAAGCCTATTATCTATCAGGTATGTAATAAAGAGATGAATAAATTGTCATTTTTTAGTGAACAAAATCTGTTTTGGTTCTTAAGCATAGAAAGCACTATTTTGAAGATGAACTGTTTTGAACTCAAAAACAATGTAAATAAACATTATTACAAGATTGTGTACATAACACAGCCAAAGTTAAATATTAATATATGGTGGACATTTTGAATTATCTACCAGTATCAGTTCTTCCTTTTTGTCTTAGTATTATAACCCCCTACCCTAAGTTTTGACAGAGCAATGGCTATAAAGCTACTTTTCCCAATATCCCTTAATGTTGGGTGTGTCTAGCAAGTAAGTTTGCACCAATGGAATATGAGAAGTGAAATTTATAATTTCTGATCACTCCCTGTAAAAGAAATTGATTACCTTTCTTCTATCTTTGTTTGCTTGTTTGTTCTTTCCTATGGGGAGAGGAAGTGGACAGGACAACCTCCACCTTCCACTTTGCAGATGAGGCAATACGTGAAGGAATGATCGGTTAGACTGAAAGAAAGAACGTGGGACTCTGTAAGGCCCATTGCGCAGAGCTGCCTGACAAGGCTGACCTTCCACCATCTTCTGAACATTTATACGTAGGAGAAATGAACTTAAATCTTCCTGGAGCTACTTCCTTTTTTTGTATGGTTATTTTGTTACCATAGTCATATAACTTGAAAAATATACTACAATACCGTAATAAAAACTGAACATTTATTCTAAACAAAGACACTGAAATAACCTTCCTCAGACATCATTCTCAATAGTTATTTTGATTTATTTGACTGAATTTCAATAAAGTATAATAGCCAGTGTTTATAATGATGACCATCAGTCATCAGAGAAAAGGTTAATGCTTCATGTACCCTTTATAAGAAGAAAGGTAGGTATAGTTGATGTGTTCTAGAGAGTTTAATTTAAATCCATTCAAATGGAATCTGTTTTGTGTGTCTAACAGCAGTTCTAAGTCTCTCTGGAAAATTCAAGTGACTGTAACAAAATGATTTTTTTTAACAGTTCTTAACAATGGAGATTCTATGAGACTGAGCTTTGGGGGACATATTTTTTAAATGACACCAAAATGGTTAGTAATAACTGGTACAGATAGGAATCCCAAACTCCAAAGTCTTTGAGGTCAGAGTGGTAATGTCACTATGTGAAAGACAATAGAGAATGGAGAGTATCTGCCCCATATAAGCTATTAACATTCAAAACACTTTCAAATACCATTTGAAGTGATGACAGAGTAACTGGAATGAGACCCTCTAGCTATAAACAACTAGAAAACTAGACAAATTATACACAGCAAACTATACAAGTTTTCACACATTAGAAAACAGACAGTACAAGACTTTTAATCCTGAAGAAGAAATACAAATGAGGTGAGCCATATCATCTTCTTAGAGGCACTTTCCAGACAGCGTTACAGGGAAGACTATCTTACACAGGGCAAGACAGTCTTGTGAGGTAAGGGAAGAGAGGCTGGAGCTCCAGAGTGCTGAATTGGCTAAAATTTTGGAGGGAGAATGCTTACAAGATGGAAACTGCCTGGAGAAACACCTCCAGAAATCTTCAATTTCAGTATATGTGCTGCCAAAGCAACCATCCTCCAGACATCTTCAAAGGGGTGTCCTTGTATAAGGTGGACTTCTACAAGGCCAGGCAAGTGACAATTGGGAGTAATAAAAACATTTCCCGAGCTCACGTAGGGCTGAGACACATCTGAGTCCTGACCAGCGAGAGTGGAGAATCCATGTTGACACTCAGGGCCTTCAATGGAGAAACCTCAGAGAAGCTATGCTTTTGTGTGAGCTAAACTAACGCCAGAGTGAAGCCTACTTTATGTCTGTCTGCCTTAATAAACTTAAAATTCTTAAGATCACCAAGCTACCTGATCAAACAAAATCCAACACTCTTTAAAACACTTTAACAAAGTAAAATCTAGCACTGCAAAATAATGTCCACCATTTACTACTACTATTAAATTACTAGCTATTTCAAAAAGCAGAACAGAAAAAAAAATCAGTGAAACCAGATTAAGAGATAATAGGCTTAGCAGAGAAGCACATTATTTTCCCCCCAGGCTCTACTGAGATATAATTGATGAAACTGTGTAAGTTTAAGGTATACAATGTAATAATTTAATACACTGTATATAATGTGAAATGATTAGCACAGTAAGATTAGTTAACACATCTTTCACTGCACCTAGTTATATTTTTCTGTGTGGTGAAAGCTTTTAAAACGTACTTTCTTAGCAACTTTCAATATAAAACACAGTGCTTTTGTTTTGTTTTTAAGATTTTATTTATTTATTTGCCAGATAGAGAGCAAGAGTACAAGCAGGGAGATCAGCAGGCAGAGGGAGAAGCAAGCTCCAGGTTGAGCAAGGAGTCCAATGCAGGACTTGATCCCAGGACCCTGGGATCATAAATTGAGCCAAAGGCAGACGCTTAACCAACTGAGCCACCCAGGTGTCCCAAAATACAATTGATACAGTCCCAGAATTTATTCATGTAAGAAGTACTTCGCATTTACTTTCCTAAATATGTTACTGCCTGCCTCCCTTCTCCCCAAAATAAAAGAACTCTTTAAACTATGGGAAATTATGGGAAAAGTATCACAGACAATAATAGTATCTGTCATAATTTTCAAAGCAATAATTCAAGTAAGTAGAGCACCAAGAATCTTCCTGCCTTAACATAAGAATCTTACCCTCACTTGCTCCATAGTCAACCTACTAAATTAACCAAATTCAAACAATGAAAGAAAAAAGATGAAGTCAGCAAGTGTGTCTTTCTTTTATGTAATTCCATTTTAACAAAATTTAACAGTACAGGTAGGATATAAGTGAAACTTCAATGTTTCTATCCTCTAAATAATAACTCACTCTCACGTAGCAAAAATATATATTTTCACAAATCAGTGTAGACCTCCTAAGTAATCTGACGTGTATGTTCGTAATCTGTATGTATGTTTCATTTTCTCTACTGCAGTCCAGTAGAAATCATACTAGAATGACAATTCCTGCTATTTGCATTTTCCCTCCACGGCTCTTTGTACGAGTGATCCTGCTAGGTTTTATTTTCATTGAAATACACACTACTACAAATACTATGAAAAAAAGGTTATAGTGGAAAATTTAAACAAAGACAAAACAATACATTTAATTTATTTTTAACAGACTTTAAATCAGGGGTCAAACCCAGCAGACTCAAGATAGGTTTTTTGGTTTCTGTGGGGTTTTTTTGTCCAAAAAGTGTTCACAATTTTTTTCAATTTTCAGTGTCTTTAAGTGGGCTTGTATTCTCCAGTTTGTCATAAACCACTCCAATCCTCTTATTTTATATCCGACATCCATCTCCTATTTATGGTACCTCCTAGCACATTAGGCACTTGAGTTTGCCAATCCCTACTTCGCATGAATAAGCCAAAATAAATACATAGTTTCTTCCTCTTTCGCAGAAAAATTCCAAAATGACCTCTAAAATGAGCGATGGACTTTTTCCAAGACAACTAAATTTTTAACATGTTGGTTTAAAAATTTTTGGCAGGACTTTTGTCAGTAATAGCCTCTTCTAAATGGAGAAAATAGAACATGGTATCATTTCTTTGATTTATTTGACTAAGTTGTATTCATAGCCACATTGGGTGATTTTGCATAACCAAATTTTGTATACTTCCTGTTTACATGGTTATTTTCAATTGTATATTTTAAAATATATTTTAAAGGATTACATGCTTAAAGTACTAATAATTTATATATAACTGTCTAGACTTCCCTTTAAAAAATCACAGAACATTTTTAAATGTTTTACAAGCAATTTATAAAATATTATTTTCTTTGTAGTATAAAAAACCCATACAATCTCATTGAATGACAAAGAGAAATTCACTATTTAGGGTATTAAATCTCCAAGATGACATTCTTTTCTTAACAAAATTGACCTATACTTGTGTTAATAACTTTCTATTTAATACTTTGGGAAATAGTTGTGCAATACTTTAAATGAATGGAAAAACTGGGGAACTTGAAATGTTAAGAAGTTCCTAAATCTCCCACATCGTGTGAACACTGCTTCATAGATCATTTTTATGCTATGTTATTTACCAATTATTTGGATTTATTAGAGCTCTCCTCAGGCAAAATAATGGTGAGCTACCTTTGTTTTTGTTATAACTGTTTTCCTGTCAGGCCCTAGCAGCATGCTATCATGATGCTGTGAATACTTTTTCTCTAATTCCCATATTTACTCTCAGCCCTAATCAAATGTTTTTATTTTCTCTTCCTTTATTTGTCTAAAAAGGATAAACAAACATTAATTTGCAACGAGCATGAGGAGCAATGAATCCAAGATGACCCTAAGGACTTTTCCAACTCCAACATTCCTTCAGCAAATCTTAAGATCTAGTTAGTATCATACCATGATGGTTTACTCTACTATGTATCCTTAAAAATTAGAATGGTAGAATTAGTTCAAGTAACAAATAATATTTAGAATGTTTTTCTGAGATAGAATGTAAGAGAATATGAAAACTAGCAACACCACACTGAGTTAGTTGTGTATAGCCTGACTGAACATCGAAATGATTTAGGAAGCTTTTAAAATTAGTGATAGCTGTACCCATCACTGAGAAATTCTAATTTAATTTGTTTGAAATGCAGCCTGGACATGAGATTTTAAAAATCCCCAGATGATTCTAAACTACAGCCAATATTAAGAACCACCAGTCTTGGGGCACCTGAGTGGTTCAGTTGTTTAGGCATCTGCCTTCAGCTCCATTATGATCCCAGGGTCATGGGATTCAGCCCCGCATGGGACTCCTTGCTCAGCCGGGGCCTGCTTCTTCCTCTCCTACTCCTCCTACTTGTTTGTATTCCCTCTCTTGCTGTCTCTCTGTCAAATAAATAAATAAAATCTTTAAAAAAATAAAAAAAAAAGAGCCACCAGTCTTAAGTCTATCTGCAATTTATCTATTCTTAACTTCAACTAAATATTAGACTCAACAGGCGCATTGAGAAATATACAGCTTCCCAGACTCTACTCCCATAAATTCAAACTACTCATTTTAGGGTGGAACCCAAGCATAATTTTGTTTTCATTGTCGTTCTCTGTCATGATTTCGATGTCAAGTCAATATTAAGTACCATTGCTCAAGAATCAAGATGCTTACCGTCACAACATGAAAAGGAATATACTCTCGATTTTTTATTTTTCTGATGTCATGCAATGACCCATACCGGCTAGAAGAGCTCAATGTCACAAATTAAGTTTTTTTTTTTTTTTTTTTTTTTTTTACGTTATTTATTTGACAGAGATCACAAGCAGGCAGAGAGGCAGGCAGAGAGAGAGGAGGAAGCAGGCTCCCCGCTGAGCAGAGAGCCCGATGTGGGGCTCGATTCCAGGACCCTGAGATCATGACCTGAGCCGAAGGCAGAGGCTTTAACCCACTGAGCCACCCAGGCGCCCCCACAAATTAAGTTTTATAACGAGTGTAGGTAAATTAGCTTTGTATTAAAAATTACTCATAGTGAGTTATAGTATTTTAGGGTCTACTGGGAAAATTGCAGTAGTAGATACTCTAACATTGAGTAGTTTTACATTTGTTCTTCCTGCAAGTTTTGGTCAAATAAGTCATTGTGCTTCTACCTGTGAGCCAGAGCTAGAATTCTCAGTTGCTCTGACAAAGTCTTTGTTAGCGTTAGTGTTGCCATATTGGTTAGATTGAAAGCGACTTTGGATCATTTCTATTAACGCTCAGCAAAGACTTTCTTCGTACTCTTGGCTATATGCTGAATGCTTTAAAAGAAAAGCACAACCTCACAAACAGCCTCCTCTAGCACATGGAAGTAAGAAAGACAGCTTTTGAACTTACAACATGAGGAAAGGTGTAAAGAAATTTAATTATTTTTAATAATGTTAAACAGGCAAATGACAAAATTAATCTAAAAAAAAAAATCCATTCTATTGGGTGCGGAAGGACACGGCAGTGCATGAAGGAGCGGAGGCGGAAGGTGACCCCCGGGTGTCACACTGGGTCCCGAGGAACACAACCAAGCCTCTCGAGGCGCAGTGGCCGTTGGCAGAGCTCGTTTCCTGAAGGCGGCGGGACCAGGGCGCGGTGGTCGCACGACAGAACTGTGAAGAGTGCAGCGGCAGCTTTTGCTCTGAGGAAACCAGCAGAGTGCAGTCATGGCAGACGACTCCCAGCCCGACGGGAGCACCGTGCAGGTGCTGCGGGACGTGGCAAACCGCCTGCGAATCCATTCCATCAGGGCCACGTGTGCGTCCAGCTCCGGCCACCCCACTTCGTGCTGCAGCGCCGCGGAGATCATGGCGGTGCTCTTCTTCCACACCATGAGGTATAAACGCACAGATCCGGAACACCCCGACAACGACCGATTCATCCTCTCCAAGGGCCATGCGGCCCCGATCCTCTACGCGGCTTGGGCAGAGTTGGGCACCATCGGCGAATCCGACTTGCTGAGCTTGAGGAAAATCCACTGTGACTTGGAGGGACATCCCACCCCCAGGCTGTCGTTTGTGGATGTGGCGACGGGATCCCTTGGGCAAGGATTAGGCGCCGCGTGCGGAATGGCGTACACTGGCAAGTACTTTGACAAGGCCAGCTACCGGGTGTTCTGCCTCATGGGGGATGGCGAGTCCTCGGAAGGCTCTGTCTGGGAGGCTCTGGCCTTTGCTTCGCACTACAGTTTGGACAATCTGGTGGCAGTCTTCGACGTGAACCGCTTGGGACAAAGTGGAGTCACGCCCCTTGAGCACTGCACAGACGTCTATCAGAATCGCTGTGAAGCCTTTGGGTGGAATACGTACTTAGTGGATGGCCATGATGTGGGGGCGTTATGCCAAGCGTTCTGGCGAGCAGCTCAGGTGAAGAGCAAGCCCACGGCCATAGTGGCGAAGACCTTCAAGGGCCGAGGTATTCCGAATATCGAGAATGCAGAAGATTGGCATGGAAAGCCCATGCCAAAAGAGAGAGTAGATGCGATCATCAAATTAATTGAGAGTCAGATACAGACCGACCGGAATCTCATGCCGAAACCTCCCGTTGAAGACTCACCTCCAATCAACGTCAGGAATGAGAAAATGACCTGTCTGCCTGATTATGTGGCTGGAGACAGGGTAGCGACTAGGAAAGCATACGGTTTGGCATTGGCGAAACTGGGCCACGCAAACGACAGAGTTATTGTCTTGGCTGGTGACACCAAAAACTCCACCTTTTCCGAGATATTCAATGAAGAACACCCTGAGCGTTTTATTGAGTGTTTTATCGCTGAACAAAACATGGTGAGTGTGGCATTAGGCTGTGCCACCCGTGGTCGAACCATTGCTTTTGTCAGTACCTTTGCTGCCTTTTTGACCCGAGCATTTGATCAGATACGAATGGGAGCCATATCTCAAACCAATATCAATTTTATTGGTTCCCACTGTGGGGTATCCGCTGGTGAAGATGGGCCCTCCCAGATGGCCCTGGAAGATCTAGCCATGTTCCGAAGCATTCCCAATTGTACTGTTTTCTATCCAAGTGATGCTGTCTCGACAGAGTATGCTGTTTATATGGCTGCCAATACCAAAGGGATGTGCTTCATTCGGACCAGCCAACCAGAAACCGCAGTTATTTACACCCCACAAGAAAATTTTGAGATTGGACAGGCCAAGGTCATCCGCCAGAGCGTTAATGACAAAGTCACAGTTATTGGAGCTGGAGTCACTCTGCACGAAGCCTTAGCAGCTGCTGACAGTCTTTCTCAACAAGGTATCTCTATCCGTGTCATTGACCCATTTACCATTAAACCCCTGGATGCTGCCAACATCATCTCCAATGCAAAAGCTACTGGTGGCCAGGTTATCACAGTGGAGGATCACTACCGGGAAGGTGGCATTGGAGAAGCTGTATGTGCAGCTGTCTCTAGAGAGCCTGACATCCTGGTTCATCAGCTGGCAGTGTCAGAAGTGCCTCAATGTGGGAAACCTACTGAATTACTGGATAAATTTGGAATCAGTGCTAGACACATCATAGCAGCTGTGAAAAATACTTTAATGAACTAAAATAGCTGATTTCTTAGAGTTAGTCTGTTGTCAGTCTTTGATCCCAAAACACTGGCATCTTTATATTATTACATTCATGGTTGTTACTAAACCATCATTTATATCTATATTATTATGCTTTTTTTTTTAAAGGAGACATTGAACACTTTTTTCATTCCTAATTCAGCATTTCAAGCCAACTACCTTTCTGTTAAACTGTCATCCTATATACAGATGTCACTCTCATTTTTTTAATGAAAGTAGGTTTTAACATTTTAAGTAACAAAATAACAAAACAACCAACAGCCACCTAATACAGAGTTTTCTGTAAGAGCACAAATAACTGGATTAGGAATCAACATAGAGATAAGTTTCTTAAAGGTGTGTAAGTTCCTTGTAAATGAAAAAGAAATGTGAATTGAATTGTATACTTCAATAGGCCAGGTTTTGAAGCAAGTTTGAGCTTTTATGTAATGCTGTCCTACCTGCACCTTCCTGGGTAATGTTTGACTGCAGTTGCCTGGAGATTTCCTCTGATGTCTGCCTCATCTCTCCTCCGCAGTTTAGAAGCTGTACAGCTGCAGTAAAGGCTCTTATGATGTACTGTACTGCTTGCCATGACTGTTCCATAAAGAGATGAAAGCATCACTAGTCCTAATCTGCATGCTTCACTGTTTTGTGAGTTTTCAGAAATGTATCATCCTCTCGGTGACCAAAACATGGATAATCTGATTGTATTCATCTAAGGATACTAGCACTGATGTAATAAAGCATTTAAAAACAAACAGCTTTATTTAGTTTGCTCCATGGACATGTGATTTCATTTCTCCTTGATAGTCTCTCTAGACCACAAGCAGAAAGAGGCATGTCCCCTAACAGAAATCCTGGAAAAAGTTCGAGGCTGGAGGTAAATTACTAGAGAAAAATGTATGGGCTGAAAAGCCATATCTTAAATAGACTCCTTCCTTTTAATTGTGAGAGCAAAAATTATTTGGCTGGAATACAAGAAAAAAAATAACAGGTAAATAAAGATAGACCTGAGGTCCAAAACTAAATTTAAAATTACTCTGGTATATCAGGAGCACCTGTGGCTCCATCAGTTAAGCATCCTACTCTTGATTTTGGATGGAGTCAAGATCTCTTGTGTGAGATCCAGCCCGGCCTCAGGGCTCTGCACTCAGCGGGAAGTCTGTTGAGATTCTCTCTGTCTCCCTCTCCCCCTCATTACCCCCCATACACTTTCCCTCTCTCTAAAATAAGTAAGTAAATCTTTAAAATTACTCTGGTATATCAGGTAGTTATTTCTGTATTTTTATTGCTTTCATTAAATTCCCTCATTAAGTTCTTTGGAGATATAACCAATTTGTCTCAGGAATTGTTCTAGAAGGTATGGTAGAGACCAAAAAACACTAACCTGGGGATCAGAGAAATCAGGGCCTGCTCATTCTAGTAGTGCTTTTTTTCTTTGTGCTGGTTCTGGTTTCTTCTTTTGAAAACTGATCATGGTAATTGCTCTATTTCATAAGATATATAAATTATTTTATAAAAATAAAAACAGTTGCTACAAGATCACTGTAGAAATTTAAGAAACTACAAGTAAGAAAAAAATTACCTCACTTATCTCACCAAAAAAATCCATTTAATTGTACTTCTAGCACACTATCACTATAGATCTTCTGTATCATCATTCCCATCTAGTAACATCAATCAAATATTACATATGTCTATGAGTGCGGTGATACTGAATAATAGTCTCCATCCTTAAACTTTTTCAAACCTTAGAGTTAATACCAATTCAGCCACAGAGCAAGACAAAGAAATTACCAATGCAAAATTAATGTCATAATTTGCACATACAGGGAAAGAGCTTCAGCTTATGGCTTAAACATGGCTATGGGATGCACAATTATCTATTTCCAACCATACTAGCATAAACACACCTTTAGTAATGACACTAGACTGTTGTTGTTTTGTTGTTGTTGTTGTTGTTGTTATTTTATAACGACTAATGGGATCTCAAAGACTGCCAGAAATGTGTTTTGTAGGAAGGCAGGGAAGCCTTTATGAATCTTTCCTATAAGAGTTCTTTCTCACCAGGCCCTTATCAGTGGCTATCAGCTCTAGAGAAAAGATATAGGAGAGGAAAATTCCTTATCTCATGTCTACAGTTTTTCAGATAAGATGGAATCAAATCCAGTTTTGTTATGAATTTTTTCTAGCCTTGAATATGTCCTGAGATCTTGTAAGTCTCCATGGAAATCTTTAATAGACAATCATCCTGCATGATGCTAACCCTGAACTGCTAAAGCTTGTGAAGATGGCAGTTTTAATTTTGACAAACACCGTGATCATTCCTTTAACTCTGGTCTTCTGTTGCTTCATTTGCTTAGAAAAAGTTCTTTTAGGTTATCAAGAGAGCCCTATAATGTTTCAGGGACAGCCAGGACTGCCAGCAGCTGCCTTGCTTATGGTTGTGCTAGCAAAGGCTGGCAGGAAGGCAGTTATCTGAGAGTGACACTGTTCATTCAGACGGCTTTCAGGTCATTCTCTGATTTCCATGACTCTCAGAGATAGTAAAAGAAGAAATCTGAAGGTTAAATTTTTATTTTACTTTATTTAAATACATCAATGGCTCTTAAGCACCGGGGAGTTCAACTGAGGTTCCTGTTTGGGAAAAAATTTGTTTTTTAAAGAAAAAGGGAAGGGCTCAATAGCTCCGATGTTTAAGTTATAATACAATAATAAGAGGTACTTACTGATAGTTATCAGCAAGTTTACTGAACTGTACAGGAATTACTCTATTTTCCAGGCCCAATCAGGGAGGGTCTGGTTTGGGGGGTTGACAAGTGTTGGTGGCCATTACTATCATGATATATAAGGGAGGCCCTAGAACATTACTGTGATGGGAAGGAAGCTGTTTTAATAACTGAAAATGAGAGGTGCCTGGGTGACTCAGTCAGTTAAGCATCCGACTCTTGATTTTGGCTCAGGTTATGATCTCAGGGGTCATGAGATAGAGCCCCATGTTGGGCTCTGCACTCAGCAGGGAGTTTACTTCCCATCTCTCAGTCCCTCTACCCCTCCCCTGGCTCATGTGCTCTCTCTCTCTTTCCCTCTCTCTCTCAGATAAATAAATAAATAAATAAAATAACTGAAAATGACTGAAAGTGTTATAAAATTAGAGACAACATTAAAGGTGCTTACATATAGTGGAAAGAGATAAAGGGAGTTTCAAAAGAATACAATTGATAGTTAATGAAAAAATAAAACTATTTTATGATTACATACACAAGAGTTGAGTCACCTCAATCAAACCAGTTATGAGAAGAAACATAATTCTTAATATTTTTATATAAATTTAATATTGAAATACTTTCCATATCAAGCACATTAAATAAAAGGAATTTATGAGGAAATTAAAACAAAATTTGTTTTTGTTTTCTTCTATCCCTTTAAAAAGTATTGAATGTAGGTAAATTTACAGAGGCTCTGAGTGGAAATTGGGCAGATCCCATGATATCTCTGTTTACACTTAGGTAATAATCTTATAATTATTTTCTTTTCTTTTTAAAATTTAAATTCAATTTAACATATAGTAAATTATTAGTTTCAGGAGTAGAATTTAGTGATTCATCAGTTGCATACAATACCCAGGACTCTTTACATCACATGCCCTCCTAATTGCCCATCACCCAGTTATCCCTTCCCCCTACCCACCCACCTCTCCAGCAACCCTCAGTTTGCCTCCTATAGCTAAAAGTCTCTTATGTTTTGTCTCCTTGTTTTCATCTGATTTTATTTTTCTTTCCTTTCCTATAGTTATTTTATTTTATTTTTTTTTATTTTTATTTTTTTTCTTAAAGATTTTATTTATTTATTTGTCAGAGAGAGAGTGGGAGAGAGAGCAAGCACAGGCAGACAGAATGGCAGGCAGAGGCAGAGGGAGAAGCAGGCTCCCTGATGAGCAAGGAGCCCGATGTGGGACTCGATCACAGGACACTGGGATCATGACCTGAGCCGAAGGCAGCTGCTTAACCAACTGAGCCACCCAGGCGTCCCTCCTATAGTTATTTTAAATCATCAAAATCCAATCCAGAGTCAGTGGATTAAAATATATTCAGCTTAATTCGGTTTTCATTTGCTTTACTTCATAAGCAAAGAGCTGTAGTTGGTAGCTGGCTACCTTCAGGGAATGGTGTGTTGTCTTCGGTTGGTTTCCTATCCCCCTTCCCCTCTCCCTGCCTCTTCAACTTACTAATTAGTGTTTTAGTCAAGAAAAGAGATGAGAGGGAAATGGTTCTTATTTGGCTGAAAGGCTGTGTTTCCAGAGTTTGAAAAGTGGTTAATGCTGATGCAGTTTTGTTCATGTATCTTTATCTTACATGTGCAACTATTTTGAAATTTAGACAACTGTATCACTAGGTCATAAATTGAAATAAATGCAAGCTGTTAAACCAAAATCTAACAAATACACATTTATCCGTAAGGAGGCAAGAAAGCAGTCATGCAATGTGTTGTTGTAAGCTTAATGAAGTCCCCCTCTCTATTGATAGGTGCTTTTAGAAGCCCTGTGAATAAATGTTTGCTCCAAGTTGGGCATGAGTGAGAGTGAAGTTCTAAAGATTTGACAGACAGCATGGCCTGGGTACCCACTGCTAAGAATGAATGCCGATCTAATCTTAAGATACCCTGCCAGAAGAACTATACTGTAAAGTATACTGATGATCAGCTCTAGAACCCATTAGAAATAGGGAGAAATAGCCAGTCATTTAGTTGGGTCAGGAATACCCTGGGAAATGGAAGACACAGGACTACCTAGAGCTCTAGACCTGGAATATTGCTCCTCCAAAAGATAGACTGCTAAGTTTTCCAGATTCTTATATCTCATACTGTCAAAGGGAGAGCAATATGCCTAAATTATCTAGCCCAACCCATTGTCTTAAATACAATGTATTTCACCAGTGAAAAGTTATTTTAACAACCATATGTTATTAACAAGCACAATGTGGCATAGATCATGGATTAGGGTGCTTCGAAAGGAAACTAAGCATTCCACGCATTTAGGTGAAAATAAATGGACACACACATACAAAGACATAAACATTCACATGTGTGTAAATCACACATTATTTATACTAACATGTTTAAAAGAAAATTACTACAGGAAGGATAAATACTACTATATCCTTATTTCACTGATGAGAAAGCTAAAGTGCAGAGAGATTATGTGTTCATAATTTTGCTCAAGGTCACAGAGTTGGTATGTTGAGGTGTCTGATTTTTAAATTTACATATTTCATATAATTCTCATGATAATCTTGAAATATGCATTTTATTATTGTCCCCATTTTCTCCAATGAGGAAACTTACTCTCCAGAAAGAGAATGTCAGTCTTTTTGTTTCTAAATTTCATTGTACTTCTTTGTCTCATTTATGTTTGATTTTCCTCCCTGAATTATGTTTCTGATTGAAGTAGATTTTTTATTCAATTTAAATAATAATTTTATAAAAAACAAAATATAACAAATAGCAACAGTGTGTTCCCATCTTTACCAGTATGACCAATTTCTGGGAAAATAAGAAACAGATGGAAGCAAGCACAAGTTTATTCTGCCTGCAGGGCCTGGGTCAAACCCATGCATGTACACCCGCGTTTTGTCATTGTCCAGGAGACTGGACCACCTGTGCATCTAAGAAACACTCATGTACTCTTCCCTCAGTACCCAGATGTTGCTAAGCTGATCTTTTTTTGTCTCTTGGCCTTATAGATATCTGACTCTTTAGAATTGGGTCTGCTGCTCTAGTCTTATGGCACCAGTGAAGTGTTAAATCTCCCCTTTCTTTTATGTTTTTAATTTATTTTTATTTTTTTTGTTATTATGTTTAGTTAGCCAGATATAGTACATCATTAGTTTTTGATGTAGTGTTCAGTGATTCATTGGTTATATATAACACCCAGTGCACTTCCCAACAGGGGCCCCCTTTAACACCCATCACTCAGTTACTCCATCCCCCCAACTCCCTCCCTTCTATAACCCTCAGTTTGTTTCTCCAAGTCCAGTCTCTCATGGTTAGTCTCCCCCTCTGATTTCTTCCCAGTTTTCCCTCCCTTCCCCTGTGGTCCTCAGTGCTATTCCTTATGTTCCACATATGAGTGAAGCTACATGATAATTACTTTTCTCTGCTTGACTCATTGTACTTAAAATCTCCATTTCTATACAAAAGGTCTGACAGCAGAGTAGAAAAATTCCCCTTGGCCCAAGTCAGGTATCCTTTGGAAATTACTGAGATATGTATTAATCTATTCTTAAAACCCTAAAAAGTATACTTTTATGTCAAATTTTTACCTGCACTAAATACTACTCCTGGAACTATTCTGATAGTGTCTACTTTTTAGGTAAGAGATTGAAGCCAAGTATATAATAGAGATTAATTACATTAGCTCGACCAGCTATATAAGTGAATGGAAATAGAGGGGTTTGATTAATTGGTAGCTTTACTCTCTTTCTGGACAATGCAGGGATGTTAGAATATTTTAACTCTTGTTTACACTGACCCACTCTCACATAAATGGTATTGTTTTCATGCACATTAAATCCTTCCATATACACTTTTATTTAAAAAACTAATAAACTTTTTGATGTATATTATCTAATAAAAAAGTGCACAATTCCTAGTTGCACAGCTCAGCAAATTTTCACAAAGTGAAAACACTCATCTAACTCATACTTGAGTGAAAAATTATAGCAGCAATACCCAAGCCACTTTCTTGTCCCCTCCCATGCACGGTTTCCACCTTCCTCCTCAAAGTAACCACTATTTTAACTTCTTACTCCATAGATTACCTCTAGTTCTTTTGGACTTTACATAAGTGGAATAGTATAGCGTGCATTATTTTATATCTGGTTTCATTTACTGAATGTTGTGCTTATGGAATTTTCCATATTATTACCTATACTTGGTGTTCATTAAATTTCTCTGCTGGATGGTATTCCAAATCATGAATATACCACAGTATATTTATCTATTTAAATTACTGATGAACATTGGGTTTGCTTTTAGTTTGGAGCTATTACAAACAATGCTGCTATGAAAGTTATACAGTATTTTGGTAAACACATGCATTTATTTATTCATTTATTTTAGTTTTTAATTTCTACCTCAGGATCTTTATCAATTGCATGGTATAATGATACCTCATACTTAAAGAAATAAAAGATAACCTGGCTTTAATCAATACACTATTCTTACAACAGACAAATGGATTTCCCTCCTTATTAAATTCTTATTTTGGACATATCAATTTGTACTCCTCATAAAAGGCATGACATTGAAAAAACAAAAAAGATGAGTTTTTTCCTTCTGCTTCCAAAATTCTTATCAGTCACCATAGATGATCATAAGCAGGGTTAAAAGTAAAAAATTAAGGTGTACAACACATCATCACAAATCCCAGTTGAATTTTTTCTAAATGGCAAGTGAAAATTACTGCCAGATGATGAGGAATTTAAATTTTGAAGCAATCATATAATCAACCTGGCAACTTAAGTTTGTAATTCAAACCTGGTAAAATAGCTTTGAGGTGAAAAATCCTAATAATTTAAATTTATGATGTGATGTGGAGATATATATATATATATATATATATATATATATTCACATTATACATTTTGGTTTTTTTTTTTCTCCTCTTCTAAGAGCAATCACAAGAAAAACAGTTATTCATTTAAAAATTAGGAAATGAGCAAACCTTTTTGAAAATTTCAACAGTATGTTTCCTTTTTATGGTATTATAATAAATGCTCTATAAAACTGTTAGCTTAGATAAGAATAAGTCTGTTTTGAAAACAGCATTTATCATTGCCCAGATAGTTCAGAAAATGTTGTAGATGATAAGATATTTAGTTGGACTACAGTGAATAACTTTGAAATATGATCCTCTAATTTTAAAAAAGCAAAGTAAGGGTTTGTCTACTGGCTAAATTATTGGACTTATTGCATAAGAACGTTATTCAAGTTTCTTACAAGGAGAACTTCGGGTTCACATTAAACATTTCTAAAGTATGTGCTTTTTTTTTAGCAGTACTGTCACGGGATGCATTTGTGATGTTATCCAAATTTAGATTAACGAGAAACTTGAAAAGGCCCTAACATTATTAATCCTTTCCCACATGAAAAGTACAGATATTAGGAGAATATTCATGAAGTACAATGAAAACATGGTTTCCAAGGCGCACCATTAGTTCACCATCTAAAGTGGGATCTATTTGATGAAGTGCATTCAGCTCTCAGAATATTTGCTGTAACTCAGAAAGAGGCAAATATTCACATAATATGTTAGCCTATAGTCAAGAAAGGTATTTCAACTGAAATATGTCAATCCTTGCACCTGAATCACTTAGACATTAGTCATGTGATTTTTGAAAGAATTTCTGTATAGAAGGTTTTTTAGACTAACATACAGTGCTTAATGCTTTAGAAGGTTGGGTAAACTCAGTTCTCTTTTGTTCAGCAATGAGTCCTTTACATTACTTAAAGCTTAATCTCCAGCTCCTCTACCCAATGCCTGGCTTCCATTAAGTCTTACTTTGTTGGTACCACATAAAGCCATTACGTTATAAAAGACCTCTAGATCTCTAGGTTCAAATGTAATAGCTGCTGTCATTAGTTTTCCAGGAACAGGGGACTCCTTTCCAATAATTCTCAGGTTGATAAATTTAATTTTCTAACTATTCTCCACAAAAGGGCAGCAGATGAGTCAAAAAATTTGTTCAAAAATGCCCAGACATGTGTCCCCTCAATGGGCAATTCCAGCAACTCCAACCATAACTAGACCATGGGGAAAGGAAGAATGCTGCAGTCCACCAGAATCCAGATGGGGACTGAGAAAAAATATTCTCACTAGTAGCAGCAGACAAAAGCTCACAATTTCTGCTCCGTGGTGGTCTCATGTTTTGTTCAGATGTATTGTAATAAAAGCTAAACCAAGCTTGGCATCATGCCAGTACTGTGACTCCATTCATCTTGAGAGGGTCCTAGAAAAGGATTCAAATGAATTTATTTTTATTGGTTATATAAATCAGGGGTAGCTGCTTTGTCATTTGGCTGTACATACATTTTCATCTTTATCATACACTGACAAATATTTTTCCATAAACAGTGTTCTGTATTTTTGTTTACTAAATCTTGCAACCCTCTCTGCAGTGATTATACTAACTTAAACTCTCATTTCAGAATATGAAAGTTCAGGTTGCACCCTGTTGTCATCAACATTTGGTTTTGTCTATAACCTTTATTTTAGTCCTCTTGGAATTGTCATTTAAGCGGTATTGCATGATGGTTTTAATTTGCATCTTCTGAATGAGGAATGAAGTTGAGTGTCTTCATATGTCTGTTGGTCGTGTGAAAGTACTTGTTCAAGTTCTTTGCCTTTATATTGTTGACTTTAATGGACACTTTGTACATTTATTGGGTATATGTATTTCAAATATCTTCTCTCACTTTTTGGACTATGATTTCACTCCATCAAGAGTTTCTTTGGATGAACAAAAGTGTTCATTTTAACGTAGTCCTATTTATCATTATTTTCCCTTTCTAGTCAGTACTTTTTTTTGTTATGTTTTAAAAATCTTTGACCTCCCCAAAACTACTGAAGATATTCTCTGTGTTTCTTTTGCAAACTTTGTATTTTTATCTTCCACATACAGATCCACAACTCCTCTAGAGATTATTACTGTGTGGTGTTTGGTTAGGGGTCAAGATACAATTTTTTTTTTGAGATTTTATTTATTTGACAGAGAGAGATCACAAGTAGGCAGAGAGGCAAGCAGAGAGAGAGAGAGAGAGGGAGGAGGAAGCAGGCTCCCCGCCCAGCAAAGAGCCCGATGCGGGACTCAATCCCAGGAACCTGAGATCATGACCTGAGCTGAAGGCAGAAGCTTAACCCACTGAGCCACCCATGCAGCCCTAGCTACAATTTTTGACACAACTGCACAGCACCATGAAAAAACAAAACAAAACAAAACAAAACAAAACAAAACAAAACACCCTAAAACATCCTTTCTTTGCTGCATTGGAGTGTTACCTTTCTCATATATCAGGTGACTATTCCTGGACAGGTTTATGTCTGTCCCAGTGGTCTGTTTGTCTCTTCTTGTGGCCATGCTACATTTTCTTAATTATCATTGCTTTTTCATAAGTTCTAATATTTAGTAACTTATATCTTCCATTTCCTTCACTTTTTATTTTCAAGATTGCCTTGGCTATTGTTGGTCATTTGGATTTCTACATAAATTTTAAAACTAGATCATCAATTTCCACAAAAACTCAATTGCATGTTGATGCATTTATATCTGGATTATATTTGCTTTTAATATTTCACTTAAAACTATTACATTATTGAAATCCTTTAGGAAGATAAACTAAAGAGATCTCAATAATTTTAGCAAGTTAAGTTCATATTCTTCAAACTGTGGTAGATGGACTTGCAGGAGTGGGTCTCGAAGACTTTCCAAGTGGACTGTAAACACAGGAAGATTTTAAGTGAATCTATTTTCAAATTCTTAAATCCATGCTTTTGTTCCTAACGTTGATCTGCTTGAGAATACTCTTGTGATTTTTTTCCCCACCGTCTTCATTCATAATTGCCCCCTTACCATTTTTTAAAAGAAAGCCATACTTTCCCCTCTCTTACTGTTATCATCTATTGTCGGTTGTGAAATCTTCAGAGTGCCAAACAAAGGAACATTTCAAAATATTGATTCTGGCAAAGACATCTTTAATGCCGTCACCATGAGCCAGCAGTAGACCATTACAACTTTCTTTGCCTTAGTGTTAATTTTCATAAGGGTAAAGCCTGGAATTAGAAAGTACTTTAACCCATGGAAGTACGTTTTGAATTCAAGATACATTGTGGATCAGAGTGACGGCAATGATGACATTTGTTGAGCCAGTTCTTCCCTCTTATCCCTCAACGATTGTCAAAGCAGAGTTTCAGGAGAACAAGATAATGAAAAACAGTAAGAAATACTGAAAATGGTAGCACTTTATTTCATCCAGTTTACAAGTCCTGACGAGTCTCTATGCTTTATCAATCTATTAATTTTAGAAATGGAATATTTAATATTTATGAAAAGCATTTTCAGTACCCTCACTAAAAAGAAAGTAAAGACTCAGTTATTTGTGTCTGTAGCGTGAAATTACACTTTGCCTGATTTCAAGGCAAAGGAACTTAAAAGTTCCATTTTACTTCTGATGGACTGATAGATCATTTCATTTTTGTGCTGTTTGTTTAGATTCATAAGAAACGTGTATTCCTTTACACGTGACCAGATTCCTGGGTGAGGCACAGCAATATGCACGATTTCATTTGAGGGATATTGTCGCCGATAGACTGTTTCTCTGCTTTTTTATTTTTGATGTTCCTGGTTATCTCTGTTGGTGTGTGTTGCTACCTTGAACTTACTCGATTTAGGTTAACCTACCTTGCATATAACGCGGGGTTTACTATATAAATGGTACATTTAAAAGACAATGGGGGGAGGGGGGTTGGGGGGGTGGGATTATGGACATTGGGGAGGGTATGTGCTATGATGAGTGCTGTGAAGTGTGTAAACCTGGAGATTCACAGACCTGTACCCCTGGGGATAAAAATATATGTTTATAAAAAATAAAATTAAAAAAAAATTAAAAAAAAAAAAGACAATCATTAATATGCCTTTGTAACTTCCATTTACTTTTGGTCCAATACCTTCTCTTATTTTTGATGCTACTTTCCACAAATTACATAAAAACTGCACTCTTAATAGCAGAGCATATGAAATGCAGGTCCAGGGCAAAATACCCCCCTATTGTCATTTAGGACAATCAAGGGCATGGTGACCTGAACTTTAGAGAACTCGCTTCATTAGTCAGAATTCACTTATTCTTTTCAGATTTCATATGCCACTTCTAATTCCACTGGACATATTAAAAATGTGATATAAAAATTTCATTTTAAAAGGTGATATTAGTAATATGACACACTACATTTTTAAAATAATAAGAAACATTTTTGAAGTAACCTTTAATTTTCTGGGGATATGTATGGAAAAAATTTCAAGAATACTGGTTTAGTTAATCGGGGCCCATTTGTACCAGTTGGACATAACAAACTGTTTGCCTGAGGTATAAATGCAGCCCACAAAGGTCATCTTTTTCTATCCCAAAGTATAAATCTAAAATTTATTTTCTTAAAAATACTAACTCAAGGGCGTCTGGGTGTTAAGCTTCTGCCTTCAGCTCAGGTCATGATCCCAGAGTCCTGGGATCTAGTTCCCTGTTGGGCTCTGTGCTCAGCAGGAGGCCTGCTTCTCCCTCTCCCACTCCCCCTGCTTGTGCTTTCTGTCTCTGTCTCTCTCTCTCTCTCTGTCTCTCCCTGTCAAATAAATAAGTAAAAAATTAAACTAAACTAAATTAAATTAAAATAAGTAAAAAAAAAATACTACCTCAAAAATGCTTTAAGATTCCAGGTTAAGAGGCGCCTGGGTAGCTCAGTGGATTAAGTCTCTGCCTTCCACTCAGGTCATGATCTCGGGTCCTGGGATCAAGCCCTGAATTGGGTTCTCTGCTCAGCAGGGAGCCTGCTTCCCCCTCTCTCTCTGCCTGCCTCTCTATCTATTTGTGATCTCTCTCTCTCTGTCAAATAAATAAATAAATAATTTTTTTTTTTTTTTTAAAGATTCCTGGGGCACCTGGGTGGCTCAGTGGGTTAAAGCCTCTGCCTTCAGCTCAGGTCATGATCCCGGGATCATGACCCGGGATAGAACCCCGCATCAGGCTCTCTGCTCAGTGGGGAGCCTACTTCCTCCTCTCTCTCTGCCTTCCTCTCTGCCTACTTGTGATCTCTGTCTGTCAGATAATAAATAAAATCTTAAAAAAAAAAGATTCCAGGTTAACATAATTAAGATAACTCTATAGCAAAGAGGACCAGTTCAATAATCTTAGTTTAGTAATGAAAAAAGCCCTGTATCTTCTGATTCATCAATGTTAAATACATCTTATTTATATATTTTGTTCTACTTCGAGTTTGTTTTTTCTAAGCTTAAATAGGTTTACTATTTTACATTTTTAATTTAAATTTAAATTTTTAAATTTTAAATTTTAAATAGGTTTACTGATCAAAGAGGCTAACTTAACCCTGAATAATGTTTACCATTACCAAAAACTAAATTTTATTCATCTTAATTGAATCATTATTGGGATAAGCTTAGTTTCAAGACTAATCATGTTTTGTGGTATGTCAGCTTGAAAATAATTTCCAAGATCTTTAGGAAACTTAAAACCTTGGATGAATATTGACAATTCGGAGAATAGACTCTCTGGACAGGCTTCTGAGCAGACATCATTCAGACAACTTTCAGACTGTATCAGTGGACAGCATCAGGATACCTAGAAGTCAGTTTTAGTTGAGAAGTAGGTGGTTCAATGTGACTACTAACCCAGGATCCACCAGGAAACAATTAATGACCGAATGAACTGGTGAAGGAAAATTTATTGTGGTTATCTGTTTGGAATATTTTTTATTTTGTTTTTACATTCTATTTTTCTGGATATATAAGGAAGCTATCCTTTAGGTTATCTAAACAACAATTTTATATATTCCACTTTCACAAATGAAACATTTAAAAATATTATCTGATTCTGTGGTCCCTTTTTCCCAGAATTGAACAACTCTTACACTAAATCTCTGTATTGTTCATGGTAAGTTATTTTGTGGTAATTATTTCATTAAGAAACTGTCCTTCTTACCAAGTTATAATTGGTAATATTGTGCAACCAGAGCTTTGCACCAAGGTGTCTTATTAGAGAATGGTAGTCATCAAATCAGTAGTGACAAGCCATTCCAAGGAACAAATATTGAGGCACTTGGAGGTTTCATGCCTACAAAGTCCTCCCAGGAAAACTGGCCTGGTGTAGGTGGTCAGGAAGTTAAGGAAACAATAAATTCAGAGTCCTTAAGAAAAGAAGAACTTATCCCAGTTTTTAGAAACCATGGTAAAAACTAACAAAGAGAGATTTTTGGACTTGGATTCCCAGCCTCAGGATAACAAATATCAGAGGTCTTTTAAACACATGGGACCTTCAGACCTGTTGTCTCTCATCCAGTTTGCATGTAGCTCTTATCCTGCTCTCTTTTTTTTTCTACTTTCCTTTATACTCACCACTACCAAAATACCTGAAATTATACAGTAAAGGCATGGTCTCTACATTATGTATGCTTCGTTATGCAGGCATCACACTCTTAGGTCCTGTGATAATGGCTTCTCTTTGTTGTTTGTAAAAATAGTTCATAAGTTTCCAGTCAAGACTGACTCTTCAGTTTTTCTTTTGCTGGTCTCCCAGAGATCAGATCCTTCCACAGCACTGTTTCCCAATACAGTGTCATTACAGGTTGATGAGCAATAATCTTGACCAAGCCTTTCTCTTCTTTCTGCTCTCCAGGCATTTCCCCATAATTTTGACATTGTTTCCCCTTGTCAAGACTTTCTTGTAACCTTGTTTCTTTGCTTCCATCACTTCTCTTGATCTTGGGGACTCTACTCCATTACCTATCCTTTTTTCTTCTGAAATTTAAGAGAGCTGATGGACAAGTAATGAGAGGAAGGTGGAGGCCAAATCATAGCAGGTAAGGAAGGAATTACTGGTGAGAAAATTAAGACGGTGTTAGAAGACTTTTGAGAATTTTTACCACTGATAGTACAGTGCTTTAAAAGATGGCAGGTTTATGGAGTGTCTGGGTGGCTCCGTCAGTTCAGCATCCAACTCTTTTTTTTTTTTAAGATTTTATTTATTTATTTGACAGACAGAGATCACAAGTAGGCAGAGAGGCAGGCAGAGAAGAGGAAGGGAAGCAGGCTCCCTGCTGAGCAGAGAGCCCCATGTGGGGCTCGATCCCAGGACCCTGGGATCGTGACCTGAGCCGAAAGCAGAGGCTTTAACCCACCGAGCCACCCAGGCGCCCCAGCATCCAACTCTTGATCTCAGCTCAGGTCTTGATCTCAGAGTGGTAAGTGGAAGCCCCACATTGGATTCCACACTGGGTGATGAACTTACTTAAAATAAATAAATAAATAAATAAATAAATAAATAAATAAATAACAGGTTTATGAGGTTTTTTTTAAAGATTTTATTTATTTATTTGAAAAAGAGAGAGAGCTAGAGAGAATTGGGGGAGAGGTAGAGGGAGAAGCAGACTCCTTGCTGAGCAGGGAGCTCAACTAGTAGCTTTATCTGAGGACCCGGAGATCATGACCTGAGCCAAAGGCAGACATTCAACTGACTGAGCCACCCAGGTGCTCCTAGGTTTACGAGTTTTTAAGATTAGTGGAAGCAGAGGTATAGGTCAGGTTTAGAAATCAATGGAAAAAGAATATTATGAGTTTTTAAAGATGAAGGCAGAAATATAGTAAGCTCAGAGCACTGAGGGAAAGAGTGGCTTTGAATTAAGAGGAAAGAAAGGATGAACTTCATAGAAGCTTTGAGGTAGTGTGGACAGAAGTGATGATGACATTTGAATTTAAAGAAGAAAGCATAAGAAGACAGGAGGTAGTATTCATCTCAGGCATTTAGGAGGCCAGGTTATCCATTCAAAGTCTGTGACATACTATGTAGATTTGTTCATTAACTATACAATTTATAAATCACAATTCTAAAAACTAAAAAAGTCACCTATTTCCATAATACCAGTCATCTTCATTCTAACATTTTCTAGCTTTGCCCCTATTAGTATATCTTGAAAAATTAATTTCTTTCCTCATGAAACAAATGGATTATAGTTACTGGTGTTGGCTTTTATTCACATTTCTTTTTAAAACTTCTATTTAGTTTAGCCACATCCAGTATTTGTAAAGGCTATTTCGCAACCATCCATGTATTCAGTGGAAGAGGGAACACTAAGTACTGTCTCATCCTGAAAACCTTCCACTGAAAGCTTTCCTTTCACTATCGTGTTTTTGATCTTAAGTGCACTTTCCAAACATTCATAACACTGACTCTCATCATTTTCCAATATTTAATGAATTACTTGAATTAGATTTTATAGTATATTTCCCAATCATTTAGAATTTCTGCTTCTTCTGGATTTGTGTCCTTCAATCTGGCTATATATTGTGAAATGGAAATATGAAATACATCAATAAATCAATAGACTTGGGAGTGTCTTTAACTCTAAGAGTACAATAGAAAGATATATTTTATGAACATTGTTAATACCTATTCTTAAGAATTTGGCTTAATTATACACTGATTTCTGCACCCTCAATTCTCATGCCCTTCATGTGCTTTAATCTAATACTATAACAAGTTCTTATAGCATTGTTGTAAGTATTATGAAAAATGGCAGTAGTGGTGTTGGGTATTCAACAGTGAAGAGACTGGGAAAGGAAATGCTAATATTGGATGAGGAGAAAAGAATATTCCATACAAAGGGAAAACTTTTTAGACTTGAAATGTATCAAGTAACATGACATATTTTAGGAAGGTTAAGAAATCTGTGGAGAAATCTTAAGTAGCCAGACTATCTGGGTTCAAATTCCACTGCATCACTGACTTGCTATGAGACCATAGCTATTAGCTCCTCTATGTCTTGGTTATTTCACCTGTAAAGTGAAGGTAACAATAGGACCACCTTCCTATGCTTGTTGGAGAATTAAATGAGTTGAATGGATAAGGCTCTCATAACAGTGTCTACCAAATGGTAAGTTTTATGTCAGTGCCAGCTGTTGTTGGGGAAGGATAAAGATTGAAGGATTCTGCCTGGACCTCTTCTTCTTCTTCTTTTTTTTAGATTTTATTTATTTATTTGACAGAGAGCACAAGCATGGGGAGTGTCAAGCAGAGAGAGAAGCAGACTCCTCTCTGAGCCAGGGAGACTGATGTGGGGCCTGACCCTAGACCCTGAGATTATGACATGATCTAAAGGCAGATGCTGAACCACCCTGGTGCCCCTGGAGTGAACTTCTTGACTTGCATTTCTGAATAAGATCTAGCCTCTGCTCCCAGGAAGGGTCTGATGGCATCATCTCCTGACTCAACCCTCCACAACTTTGCTCCATCAATTTTCTCTCTTTCCAGTGCCTTAAGTCCCTCCCTAAGTGTATCAAAACTCTCTTCTTCGCGAAGGAGACTTCATACTGAATTCAGCTGGAGGTGAGCTGACACAGTGTTCCACAATTTTCAAATCTGAGTGCTTTTCAGGGCCACAGGCCCACCCACAGCACAGAACTGCAAACCCCCTGGAGCCATGTGTGTGACTCATTCTGTAGCCACAACATTTTATTCACCACAGTGGCTTCAGATCATGCTGGGAATTTTTCAATATTGAAAATGGTCTTATATCATCATGACAGCTTCAGTTTTTTTAAAGTCTATTTTATATTTTAAAATTACAAAAGAGAGTGCAAACTTATTTTAATGAGATAAATGATACAGAGTTTTATCAGTAAAAAATTAATGCTCTCATACTTCCTAACCCATCGCCGATCTTATCCCCTATGTTAAGGAATGTTAACAGCCTCACCTGCGCAGATTTATATATGTATATCCTTCTATTCCTTTCCGACTCTTCTCCTTGCCCAAGCCAATTGTCTTTCCCAGGATATTCTTTTTTTTTTTTTTCCTTTTTTTGAAATTGAGAGAGAGAGAGAGAGAGTGCGTGTGCATGTGTGCATGCATGGCGAGGGAGGGGCAGAGGGAGAGAGAATCCTAAGCAGGCTCTGACTCAGCTTGGAACCTGTCATAGGGCTCTAATTCATGACCCTGAGGTCATGACCTGAGCCAAAATCAAAGTCTGATGCTCAGTCGACTAAGCCACCCAGGAGCCTCCAAACCCAGAATATTCTCATTTGGATATATATAGCACATGTAAATTTTTAAATTTTGTTTTATTTAAAATGGAACTATTTTTTACCTATTACACTCAAGTTTTGTTTTGTTTTACTTACAGTATACTTTAAAATCTCTTCAGGTCAGTGGATACAGATACACTTTTTATAGCTTGGCATGGGTATAACATAATTTATTCAGCCTTTCCCAGTTGGTAGACATTCTGGAGCTACCATACTAAAAACAAAAACAAAACAAAAAAACTCAGGGCTGTGTGTGTGTGTGTATAATATAAAGGTATTGTTTTATTTATTTCCGGAGATGAGATTAAAAAAAAAAAAAAACCCCAATGGGGCTTTTGAGTCAAACACTGTGCCTTTTTACAGCAAGAGTTATAGACAGATTACTCTCCAAAACAATTTTAGCAAGTTGCCCTCTTGTTTTTCTGAAACATTGTCTGCAGGGAATGTTTTCACTCTTAATTTTTGCCAATCTGAGGAGTTAAAAATAGCATCTTGCTAATGGTTTTATTTTGTGCTTTCCTTACTACTAGAGACATTGAAGTTCATTTTATATGCTTGTTAATGTTTGAATTTCATCTTCTGTGAATTGTTTATTTTTTGTTTTTTGCTTCTCACTTCCTTCAACTATTTGTTTTATTAATTGAGAGTTCTTTGTATATTGGAAATAGTAAACATTTAAATAATTTTAAAAGACAACAGAGTAAAAAAATACACAATGAATCTGATAGTAAAAGCATCAGCAGCACTGGGCAATAACTACCGTTGAATGTAACAATGCAATAAAATAAGTCTATTTGTTTCTTCTATGGCTTCTGGATGTGCTGTCTTACTCAAGAAGGTCTACCTTTCTCCACATCTATTGCCAAACCTAGGGTTGTACAAATACTCTCCAAGATTATCTCCACTAAGAGGCGCCTGGGTGGCTCAGTGGGTTAAGCCACTGCCTTCGGCTCAGGTCATGATCTCAGGGTCCTGGGATCGAGTCCCACATCGTGCTCTCTGCTCAGCAGGGAGCCTGCTTCCCTCTCTCTCTCTCTCTCTGCCTGCCTCTCTGTCTACTTGTGATCTCTGTCAAATAAATAAATAAAATCTTTAAAAAAAAAAAAAGATTATCTCCACTAATTTGATGGTTTCATTTTCATATCAGACTGTAATTGAGATTTTTAGAAATGTATAATGTGGAGGTTGAGTTTTGTTCCTTCCAACGAGTTAGAGAAATTGTCAGCACTTGATTTTTTAAAGATTCCATGTATGTAGATTACACTCCTGAAGAGAGAGATCTGTTAAAACTGAGTTGAAGCCAGTAAGAGAAATTTGAGAAATGAGTTTTCTTTAATTCAGTATATTTTTATTTCTGTAGTTCCTAAATTTGGGTATCTTTTATTTCACTTTTGTGTCTAACCTTATTTAAAAATAATTCTGTTATTTTGACTTGTATATTGAATCTGAAGTGATACAAACCTAATCTCACTTGTGACAGGTATTTATTTGACTTTAGTAATTCTTAATTTCCTCATTTTTACAATTACCTTAATGAAATATATAACACATTGTTATTATAAGAATTAAATAGAATAATGCATTTAAAAAGAAAATAATAAACTTTTAACAAGTGTTGCTATTATTAAAATCTATTATAAGATGTTTTTAATCATCTGAGCTAGACCTGTATACTTGATTTAGAACCAAACAAAAGACATTATTACAAGGATGACATATAATGAACTGAAGACTATTATTGTGCTTTAATATTAAAGTGTCAGCCTAATTTGTTTTTTGAATTTGAAAATTTATTTCAAAAATAACACCATTGGTTATGTTTATTCACTTTATTTTAGTTCTGAAAATTGTGGATTTTGTACTACAGAACATCGTACCTAATTCTTATCTTGAACATGTCTTTATGAGAGATGGGAGAAACAACCATTACACCCTTTTAAAAAATGTTTTCTTGGGGTGCCTGGGGGGCTCAGTCAGTTAAGTGGCTGCCTTTGGCTTAGGTCATGATCCCAGGATCCTGGGATTGAGCTCTGAATCGGGCTCCCTGCTCTGCAGGAAGACTGCTTCTCCCTCTCCTGTGTTCCTTCTCTCACTGTGTCTCTCTCTGTCAAAGAAATAAATAAAATCTTTTAAAAAAATGTTTTCTTTTAATGATTGTTCCCTCTTCAATTTCTGAGTAGTCTTTATATCAGCCATCTGCAGATATACTCAAACTTTTATAGAATTAGATTTTTCTAAATCCTGCAATTTCATTCAACTAGCAGCAAGAAGAACCTGGTTATACTTTGATTTTTCTGCCTGTGAGTAATACATACCATCATATTCCTGTTTATTCTTCATCCCAGCCACTTTGGCCAATGGATTTTTATTTCTTGTGGCACTGCTTTTACTTTGTTGTTTGATCAAATGGTCACATTCACTTTAACTACTGATTTTTCTTTCCCAGAAGTGAAGTATCAGCTTAAAATTGGTATAGCAGATTATAGTATATATCCTTTTAGAAGAAGATTTTTTGAAATATTTTACTTATAAAGCAGGAAAAAATATATGTCCCCCAAGTCTTGTATAAAAAGAATATTCTACACAGATGGAATCTCACATGTATTCTAGATAGATTTTGTTTACTGGTAAAGAAAATACTGAATGTGGCTTATTTCTGTTTTAATCAAGACTTTTTTAGGTGCAAATAAAAAAAATAGAATTCAAACCAGTTTGAGGTAAGGGGTAATTTATTGCTTCTCCTAACTGACAAATTCAGGATTACAGCAAGCTCACGGATTGTGGGATTCAACACCAAGTGATCTGTCTTTCCCGCTTTTGGTTCCATGTAAATCTGGGATAGCTTTCTTTTCATGAAGGTTCTGCTAGGATGATGATCACAAAGACCACCAATTGTACCACATCTATAATCTACCAGTTTAAGTGCCAATACAAAAAATATTTCTTTCTCAATAATTAAAAGATCTAGGGTTGACTTCCTGACTTTAATTGGTCAGCTTGGATCAGGTAACATTTCTTCTTTCCTTCCTTCCTTCCTTCCTTCCTTCCTTCCTTCCTTCCTTCCTTCCTTTCTTTCTTTCTTTCTTTTCTTTCTTTTTAATTATGTTCAATTATTTCTGTGGTTCTACGTGGCCAGGATCTAGTCTTCAACCAGTCTGTGAAGTTTATAGATAGGTTCCACTCCACCTCAAATACGTGGCCTGAGAGAGCAGGGGAAGAGCTTTGTAAGGAAGTCCAAGGTGCCATTACCATTTGCTCCATATCTTTACCAATAGGCATTGGGGTTAGTCCTTTTCATTTTAGCCATTCTCCTGGGTGTGAAATGGTATCTCATTCATGGTTTTAATTTGCACCCTTTTGTGTGTGTTTGTCAAGGGTTAGTACATCTCTTGTGCTGCAGTGTCCAAATTTTTGGCTCATTTAAAAAATTGGAATGTTCATCATTTTACTATTGATCTGTAGGCTTCTTTACATATTACAGGTACAAATCCCTTGTCACATGTGTTATAAATATTTCCCCAGCCTGTGGCTTGTTTATTCATTTTATTAATGGTCTCTTTTGAGAAGCATATATTTTAGATTTTTATGGAATTTAATTAATTAATTTTCAAGTTTTGGGTTAGTGCTGTTAGTGTCCTGTCCAAGAGATTTTCCTGATTTCAAGTTCTTAGATATAAGCTGTTTGCTTCTAGATTTATGTTTCTGGTTTAAATGCTTAGGTATATGATCCATATCAAAATAATTTTGTGTTTGGTGTGAGATAAGAGAATTTTTTTCCACTTTATTTTGTTTTCTCTGTGCAGATTTAACTGAAATTCAGCATTTTGTCAAAAAGACTTTCCTTTGTTCACTAAATGAACTTGTCACTTTAGTTGCTAATCAGTTGGCTGTGTGTATGTGGGTCTAGTTCTAGACTGTTCTGTTCAACTGATTGGTGTCTATTCATATGCCTGTACTATGAAATCAGGTAGTGTAAGGACTCTGTGTTTTTCTCTTTTTTTCAACATTGTTTTAGCATTTTATATCCTTTGGGATCTTATAACATTTTAAAGTGAACATGTCTGTTTCATTCAAAGATACTTGGTGAAGTGTTAATAAGAATTATACTGAATCTATAAATGAACCCAGAGAGAATACTTAGCATAACTAAATCCATGAACTATTAAGACTTTCAGCTTATTTAGGTTTTTTAAAGTTTCTATCAGTTGGGTCTTATGGCATTTTTGTGTAGAGATCAGGGTTCTCCACCTTGGCATTTTTGACATTTTAGACCAGAGAAATCTTTGTTGTGGGTGCTGTCCGTGTACTATAGAATGTTTATAACAGCTTCCTGGCATTATCCACTAGATGCCAGAAATACCTTCAGTTGTGAAAATCAAAAATATTTTCCAAACATTTGCCAAAAGTCCCCATAGGGACAAGACTGCTTTCAGTCGAGAATTATATGCTAGATTTAGTTTCAGGCATTTAATTATTATTTTTTTTTAAAGATTATTTATTTGTTTGACAGACAGAGATCACAAGTAGGCAGAGGCTGGCAGAGAGAGAGGAGGAAGCAGGCTCCCCGCTGAGCAGAGAGCCCGATGCAGGGCTCGATCCCAGGACCCTGGCATCATGACCTGAGCCGAAGGCAGAGGCCTTAACCCACTGAGCCACCCAGGTGCCCCTAATTATTTTTTTTTTTTGATGCTGTGGTAAATTACATAGATTTTTAAAATTTTTATTTCCAATTACTACATTTACCTTGTTACCATGTTTACTTTGTATTATGTATTGTTACTATGTTTACCTTGCTAAATTGCTAACAAGTTCCGATTAGATTTTTTTCTTGGTGGGACACTTGGGTGGCCCAGTTGGTTAAGCATCTGCCTTTGGCTCAGGTCATGATCCCAGGGTCCTGGGATTGAGCCCCACATTGGGCCCCCCGCTCAGTGGAGAGTCTGCTTTTCCCTCTCCCTCTGCCTCTCCCTCCACTCGTCTTTTTCTCTCTCTCTCAAGTAAGTAAGTAAAATCTTTTAAAAAAGATTTTTATTTTGGTAGATTCCCAAGGGTTTTTTGTGTACCCTATGATATTATTTTAGGACAAATGGAGTTTTCCTTCTTTTTCTAACATTTATGTATTTTATTTAATTTTCTAACCTAATTGTACAGGCTGTGAACTCCAATATAATGTTGAATAAAAGTGATGAGAACAGGCAGCTAAGCATTTGTTCTGAATTTTACCAGCAAAGAAAGATTTAATGTTTTACCGTTATGTATGATGTGAGCAGCAGGTTTTTTGTAGATGGCTTTTATCATATTAAAGATGTTCTTTTCATCTCAACATACTAAGACTTTGTGTTTTGTTTTTAATAACCTCTACACCCAATATGGGGCTCAGACTCACAACCCCAAGATCAAGAGTTCCATGCTCTACCAACTGAGCCAGCCACGTGCCCCTAAAGACATTCTTTTCAATTCTCAGTTCAATAAGAGTTTTTATTATGAATGGATGTGTAATTTTATCAAAATTCTTTTCCTAACTCTATAGAGATTATAATTTTAAAATCTTTCATTACGTTAATGTGGATAATTATACAGACTGATTTTCTAAGGCTAAACCAACCTTGTATTTTTGAGACAAATCCAACTTGGTGATGATGTGTTACCCTTTTTCCATATTGCTGGATCCAATTTGCAAATACTTTTAAAGTTTGGCATCTATCTTCACCAGGGAAATTACACTCTAATTTTTTAAATAATATATTTGTCAGATTTTCATTATTATGGTTACACTGGCCTTACAAAACAAGTGGGGAAATATTTTCTCAATCACTGTTCACTGAAATGGTTTTTATATGATTGATATTATTTATTCTTTCAATGTCTGATAGTCATCATTAAGGTTCTCTGGGCCTGAATATTTTTGTAGGAAGGTTTTTAATTATGAATTCAATTTCTTTAATTGGCATAGGACTGTTTTCCTATAATTGATACAGGACTATTTTCTAGGTTTTCCAGTTTTTTATTATGTCAATTCTGTTATTTTTTCAAAGGATTTTTCCATTTCATCTGACGTTTTAGATTTATTGACATTAAATTGTTCTCTTCTGTAATATATCCTTATCACTCTTTTAATGACTTCGAGATCCATAATTATATCTCCTCTTTCATTTTTTATGTATGATCTGTTTTTTCTTAATCAATCTTGCTAAAAGTATTATAAATTTTATAAAATTTTTATAAAAGTATGATAATTCTATTAATATTTTCAAAGAACCAACTTTTAATTTGATTTTTCTTTTTTAATATATATATATTTTAAAGATTTTATTTATTTACTTGACAGACAGAGATCACAAGTAGGCAGAGAGGCAGGCAGAGGGAGAGGGGGAAGCAGGGTCCCCGCCAAATAGAGAGTCCAATATGGGGCTCAATCTCAGCAGCCTGGGAACATGACCCGAGCCAAAGGCAGAGGCTTTAACCCACTGAGCCACCCAGGTGCCCCTGATTTTCCTATTCTTTGTATTTTCCATTGCTCTCTTGCTCATATTCTTTATTTTTTCTTATGTTTTATTTTTAACTGGCTCTTACTTTTGTAGCTTCTTAAGGTGAAAGCTTAATCATCGATTTTTTAAGATTATTTGCATTTTAAATTCAATGCTTTACAATTTTTTTTAAAGATTTTATTTATTTACTTGACTGACAGAGATCACAAGTAGGCAGAGAGGAAGGCAGAGAGAGAGAAGGAAGCAGGCTCTCTGCGGAGCAGAGAGCCCGCTGTGGGGCTTGATCCCAGGACCCTGAGATCATGACCTGAGCCGAAGGCAGAGGCTTTAACCCACTGAGCCACCCAGGCACCCCTGTTTTACAATCTTTTTAAAGTAAACTACATCATACAAATTTTGATAGCTTGTATTTTTAAATTTCCAAACTTGATTTTTTAAATATGACCTATTATTTATTTTAAACTTTTACGTATTAGTAAAAATATGTTTGATTTTAATTCTTTATTTTTATGATATTTATTGAGATTCTTTTAATAACCTACCATGTGATCTAAACAGATGAATGTTGCATGTGCACTTGAGAAGAACGTATTTTATATCATCATTGGGTGTAGCATTCTATAAATGTCAACTAATTTAAATCTGTTGATAGTTTTATTCATATCGTCAATATCTTCATTGCCACAGTAGTCCACTTCCAGTTAATGACAATGTGTCATACAAAATCATTTGTAAACCATACTCCAATTATTTCCTCTCCAGTAAAAATTTGTCACAGAGACTTCTCTATGAAGGCTCAGATGTGGGCTGAGGAAAGAGCAGGGCCAGCAGAAGTGTGAACATCTTGTTATTGTAATTTCCTTGGGCTTTTAGGAGATACTCCAAATAAGTATATTCAACCTGAACATGAAATGCTATTATGTATAATCTACATTTTGAACCGATCTCATAATTTCTCAGTTCCTAATTTCTTCCAATGTCCAGTGATCAGATGTTCAAAGCAAGAACTGTGTCACAACAGGAGGATGATTTTTCAAAATACGGCTTGTATTTGCTCCAGAATTCTGAGCCTTTCTTGTGATTTTCCTATCAAAGCAGCCACAGTCTTCATAGAGCATTTAAACATCACTGGATCTGCTGGGTCCTGGAGACAAAAATGGAAAAGCTACTTAAACTTGTGTCTCTATTTCCTGGAGAGGCTCTTCTCTTCCAGGTTTCATCAAAAGCTGACACACCTTCAGTTTATCCAGAAATGTGATAAATATTGCTTCCAAATACTGTGGTCTTTCCGGACAGAATATAAGATGCAGAAACATGTAGTTCATCTAAGAAGTGAAATCATGACATGTGGAAGACCATTTTATTACCCTTTGCCCCAGACACTTCAAAGAAGGACAGACCCTGGATTTTCTAAGGATTTATGTTTCATCCTCTGTATCTCACCAACGCATCTGGGATATTTACATTTCCTCCTTTCCCAATTCAGTTAGCATGATGTCAGAATATAGTAAGATGTCCTGTGGACTGATGAGATAATCCAAGTTCCTGTTTATTAAATGACCGTGATGACTCAGAGTTGACAAATTTCTGATGTAAAATGCTACAAGGTCCTGCTGTTCCTTCCAGGTAGGAGCAAATTCCTTCTACAGTTCTTTCTTTCTTAGTTATGAGAAAAAAATCATTTATGAAGGTGAGATGGCCTCTGATGCTATGCCCCAGTAAAGATAGCAACAACTATTGGAGTATGACCTTTTTTAAGATTTTATTTATTTTTTTTTAGAGACAGAGATCATGAGTGGGGTGGGGGAGTAGAGAAGGAGGGAGAAAGAATCCCAAGTGGATTCCATGCTGAGGACCTAGTCTGACATGGGGCTTGATCCCAGGACCCTGAGATCTTGGCCCAAGCCAAAATCAAGAGTCAGACACCTAACCAACTGTGTCACCCAGGTGCCCTGGACTGTGACTTTCTGATTGAGCTAATTCTAATCCACTGTCATTCTTTAATACTCTTCACTTTTACACCTTGGTTTTAAAAAACCAATAAAGATATGATAAAGATATTTTTTAATCTACCCCTTTCTGGGGGTTGTAGGGTCTATGAAGGCTTGTAATTTACTTTTATTTATTTACTGCTCTCTTCATAATACTTAGAACCTTGCTTGGAGCTTATCAGTGCCCATTAGGTATTTGTTTCATTAGTGAATATTTTGATATAAATAACTTGAAAGATGTCTGAGAGAATTATAAGACATTCAGTTAACGATATAAATAGGGGATCATACCTTGAAGACATTTTTATGCAGAGGATTTTGGAGTTTATTATGTAAGTAATGGGGAGTTACTGAATAAGCTTTGAAATAATGTGATGATTTACTGAATCATTTACTGATGAGCTTACTGAATAAGCTTTGAAATAATGTGATGCTTTATATTTTAGAAATATGACAAAAATATCAAAGTGGAGGATACTTTAGAGGGCAAAGAGCTTGAAGATAGGGAGGCCTGGGAAATAGAACAAATAGAACAGGGGCGCCTGAGTGGCTCAGTGGGTTAAAGCCTCTGCCTTCAGCTCGGGTCATGATCCCAGGGTCCTGGGATCGAGCCCTGCATCGGGCTCTCTGCTCAGCGGGGAGCCTGCTTCCTCCTCTCTCTCTGCCTGCTTCTCTGCCTACTTGTGATCTCTGTGTGTCAAATAAATAAATAAAATCTTTAAAAAAAAAAAAAGAACAAATAGAACAAATTAGAAATAGTTGCCTAGGCCTTCACACTAGTCTCATGTCTGTATTCATCATTCAATCATTGTTTCAAAATGGGTTAGTTTAATATCCTTTTGTGAGACAAATTCTTAGAAAGAATAGAAATCAATTTCCTTAACTTTGTTAAAAGTATCTATGAAAATTAGAGCAAACATCATACTTAGTGATAAAGCATTATTTTCATTAAGGGAGAGAAAAATTAATGAAGATGCCTACTGAGAAAGCAAAGAGGCAGTCCTGAGAGTTGCCAGCTCTCAGGACAGAGCTATGCTGTTTCTTCCTTACTGTCAACAATTTCACAGAACATCCACCACAGCCAAAGTCCCTGTGAAAGACTGTGGTAGAGTGAGCAAAACCAAGACTATCCCCTAATCATTTCTGAGAACAGAAAAATGGAAGAACACTGTGCAAATCACAAAAATACCCAAGCATCAATCTATCAATCTCTGCCTGCTCCACGAGCAAGTGTTGTTGTTTTTTTTTTTTTTTTTTAAATTACATCTTTAGTCCCACTTCATTCCACCTACCTCCTGGATAAAAACTGAAATAATCATAGAATTGTTCTCACTTTCTGACAACACCTAATCCAGAGCAAAATACACTTCTTTGGATTCCTCTCCAAAATCACCTAACACAAGTTCAAATCCTACAACAATCCCCTCATAATATCCAGACCTTAAGGGAGCTGTCGTCTTCTCCAGAACGCCGATATCTGTGGCTTTTCCTCCTAACTCCAGAGCACCCACTTAATTCCTGCCAGTTGAATCACAGAGGTCAGGGGAAGGTCACTCCTATTTGTTGTACAAGAAGTTCCTGGTTTCCCTCTGTAATTTCTACTTTTGGAAGTGTGGTGGCCAGGGAAGGTCACAGAAAAGGATATGCTCTTTCTTCCCTTTACCCATGTTCTTTCTTTCTCTTTGATAAGAATACTCTCCCATTTGGTTTTACAAATAACTGACTCCCCTCAAACTCAGTTCAGGAATTAACTCTTCAGTGACGTCTTCACTGATTCCTACATTGACCTTACTTTTTCCCTCTAAGAACACCCACTGTTTTAATTAAGGCACCCATTGATCTCAGATTAATACATGTATTTGTTCGCATATTTCTTCCTCCATAAGAGTACACAATATTTTTTATTCTTTCATTTCCATCACTCAGCCTAATACCTGACACACAGTGATGTTTGATTATGCCAAGTCAAATACATTGAACTGAACTGATTTGAAGATAAGTGGAGTGATCTGATGGAAGGCACGTGGGATCAAAAGGCAGAAAACCCAGCTTTCTAGTTTCACCTATGCTAACTACAGGCATTTGTACAGTCTCTTAATCTTTGTGCATTTTCGTTTCATAATGTGTAAAAATGAAGGTGTTAGTTTGTTTCTAACATCACTTTCAGCATCAATACTCAATGATTCAGACTGATGTTCTTCATGTTCAACCCTTTTAGCAGAGTTTTTGTACTTTGTATAAAAGGCAGTAATGCATTCCTAGGGACAGAAGATCAAAGTGATAATTGATAATAAAACTTTTACTCCACCACTAGGGGCTAACCAGGAAATGTGGCTGTGAACACTCAAACATTTCCCGAGGCTATCAGATCTCTTACACTGACTTAAGAACAAAGAGAAGTATAACTTATTAAGCTTTTATCTAAGTAGAATTCATACAGTGAACTTAGGATTTATTGAATTAACTTGAAACAAAAAGGTTTACACTGATAGGGAAATTTGAATCCTATGATTTGTTGAAATGATTTCAAAGTATATGCAAGATACAATTAACCTGTGTCATTAAAAGGGTAATTCTCCTTCCATATTTTGTATTTAAAGAAGTCTTTACTTGTCAGGAACTAGTTATCACAACAGTGTGATTTCAACTGAATTAAATAGCAACAATAGCTTTAACATTATGAGGATGATGTTTATAAATGATTGAATTGTGTTTGAATTATTTCCACAATGACCAATGCTAACTCATAAAATAGGACCTTCTCATTATCAAAATTATGCTATTTTCTCAAGCTACTTTTATAAGACAAGTGATTTTTTTTTAATACTGGCAGATGAGTAGAACACTATATTTTATGCAAAATAATCTAAAAATACAAATAATACGCAATTTTATCAGCCAATATGGATCTGTAATGTGTATATCATGGTGATGAGGGCAAGGAATATGTTATTTCAAGGTGGCATCTACAGGCTTATATTGATTATATAACCTTATATGTATTGGTCAATGTACTCTGAAGAGTGACAAGGGCAGTTTACATCATGGACTTTGCTTTTAAAAAGTTATTATTGCAATTCTGTGTGAACACAAATAAAGCATCAAAACATTGTGGAATTTTCCCAGCTGAAAAAAATTGCTGTAATTATATTCAAATGACTATCAAGGCCTTTAAAATTACTTTTTATAAAAAAAATGAATTGCCTTTGAGTAAAGAATGTTATTTGTGTAAATATAAGGTCTTAGATATATTCAGATTGAGATTTGAAAACTGATTATTATTCCCCAAATAAGAGAAAATATGTCTACTGTTTTATATTTTGCCCTGTGAGGTCATTATAAATGTGCTGAAACCTTAAAAACATAGTACCAAAATATTTCCAGGAAAACAAAGTGCTTATTCTTAGTAATAGTCTATTTAGCAAAGAATATGTTTCTATTTGAAAACATTGAAAACTCTTCTTCTAAATTATAGGAAAAATTGGAATTACTGGTGGAAATAGTGCCCAACACCACCCTCAGGTGTTTAAGACTTTTTGATGCCATGGTGTATTAGTTTCCTACTGCTGCTGTAACAAATTCCCATAAACATAGTGACTTAAAACAATATATTTATTATCTTACAGTTATGGTCAGGAGTCCACAATAAGGGGTACCTTGGAGACTCAGTTGGTTAGGCGTCTGCCTTCGGCTCAGGTCATGATCCCAGGGTTCTGGGATCTAGTCCCAGGTCGGGCTTTGCACTCAGTGGGAAGGCTGTTTGAGGAGTTTCTCTCTCTCTCTCCCCCATTGAAGTCCCCTCCCCCCTTGCTCGTCCTCCCATGCTCTTTCTCTCTCAAACAAGTCATCTTAAAAAAAAAAAAAAAAAGTCTATAATGAGTCTCACTGAGCCAAAATCAAGGTGTCAAAAGGCTACATTCCTTCTGAAGCTCCAGAGAACTGGTTTCCTCCTAGAGGCTGCCTGGATTCCTGGATTCATGGTCCCTTCTCCCATCTGTACAGTATAGTGCTCCAGCCTTGGCTGCCATGACCACTTCTCCTTTTCCTGACTTCCACACTCTCGGGTCACTTTATAAGGACCCAGTGATTACATGGGGCTCACTTAGATAATTAATCCAGGACAATCACCCTATCTCAGTATCCTTAATTTAATCATATCTGCAAAGTCCCTTTTGCCATGTGAAGTAACATATTCACAGGTTCTGAGGTTTAGGATGTGGACACCTTTGAGGGGCTACATTTTCTACCTTCTATATGTAGACCCTTTTGTAGCCTGGTGAAGTCTGTGGTTTCCTTCTTAGAACAATTTTTTAATTATTTTTAAAAGATTTTATTTATTTATTTATTTATTTATTTATCAGAGAGAGAGAGAGAGAGAGAGAGTGCGTGAGCACACGCAAGGGGAACGGCAAACAAAGGGAGAAGAAGGAGCCCAAAGTGGGGCTCGATCCCAGGACCCTGGGATCATGACCTTAGCCAAAGGCAGATGCTTAACCAGCTGAGCCACTCAGGCATCCCTAGAATAATGTTTTTAAATGCATAAAATCAAATACCTAAGATTATAATGGAAAAATATATTAAAATACAATTATCAAAATATTTAAAAATAAATGTGTGCTGTAATAATATGTGCACTTTTAAAATTATGACATTAAATTATAATTGCAATTGCTAATAATAACCATAGTAATTCAAAGTAGTGAACAATTGTTCAGTGCAACAACTGTTATGTGATATAAAAATATCTATGATTTCTGCTGGACTGCTAATAGTGTGTTTTTTTATTTTGTCTTGTCTTCCTACAATTAATGATTGAAGGAAATGTGAAACTTTGATTAGAAGTTGAGGCAAAAAATATAATTTTTATTTCCACCTATAATCTTGGAGTACAGGCTAAGAATCTTTGCTGTGCACACATAGTGAAAAAGAATTATGACTTGTCAGTGTGTGTGTGTGTGTGTGTGTGTGTGTGTGTGAGAAAGAGAGAGAGAGAGAGACAGAGACAGAGATTTCCATTGACAGTGTGAACCAAAAATTTGCTGCTGTTTAGAATTCTTCAACTGTATTTGTTTTTCTCTCTCATTTGATTACTAACTGAAAAGTCAAATAAACTACATTATAGGGCGCCTGGGTGGCTCAGTGGGTTAAAGCCTCTGCCCTCGGCTCAGGTCATGGTCCCAGGGTCCTGGGATCGAGGCCCGCATCGGGCTCTCTGCTCAGCGGGGAGCCTGCTTCCTCCTCTCTCTCTGACTGCCTCTCTGCCTACTTGTGATCTCTCTCTCTGTCAAATAAATAAATAAAAATCTTTAAAAAAAAAAAAAAACAAGAAAAAAAAACTACATTATAGACATTTTTAGCAAAAATCTATTTTATGAGACTCATTCCACTCAACAACAGACACTAAGATATTTATAGACACAGAACAAATTCTTCTGTGTATTCAATTTTGACTTATTATCCTGATTACTTTTAATATTTATTAAGCAATGGGTTTTCTATAGCCCATTAACTTGTACAAGAGTTCATGTTCAATTTAGCACAAAAAGATGTCCATATCCTAGAACATGGAAACAAAACAGCTTGAAAATGTTGTGGTTTCATTGTTTGTGGATATTTTAGTTGAATTTAGTTAAGTTTTTCTTTACATGTTCACATAAGAAGTAAGCTTATGTTTTTGCTGTCCAAAACTAGAGTCTTATGCTGTAAAGACTTACAGAAGGCTGAAAGTTTCCTTCCAAAACATATGTTTTATCCCTGAAGGACTGACCCAATAGAGTAGAAGTCTTCTCATTTTTCACTTGACTTTATTATTCCTTAATAGTCGATCTTCAATAAGCCCTAGTATGCAGGCACAATGTAACTAATTATACAGTTACATACATGCACTATACATATACATCTAACAAAAGAAAAATTGAAATAAGTCTTAATGCTTCCAGTACCTGGAAACTCAGATATTTAGGCCCAAATATTCTACTTTGATACTCAAGTTAAGGCTTAATATAGGGACACTGGAGGGTTGGATTTGTAGAGCTTCTAAAAACTTCTCATAGCCACACTGTAAAAATAATCCTTGTGTTAATCTGTGTTCCACTTAGTCATGGAGCCTGCTTTTATTTTGCTTATATTTATACTTTCTTATATTTGCTTACTTATATATATGCTTTCTAATCTTTGGTTCTGCTTATATTTTGATTTTCTTTCTGATTATCAGCATATTGGAGGCTAAACGCAACTGTCCAACCAAGGAAGTAGATTCACAGACATAAGGGTCACATGGGAATGGATTTTGCATGTCGAAGTCCTTCAACACTGTTAGAGCTTTACTGCGCTTGTGGACATGGTGAGAGACTTGCAAAAAAGAAATGTTCTGTAACAGTGACAGCAATACTGAGATACGGCCCAGGAATGGTTCATATTAACTTGTCCTTATTGGGGCACCTGGGTGGCTCAATCAGTTAAGCATCTGCCTTAGGCTCAGGTCATGATCTCAGGGTCCTGGGATAGAGTGAGTTCCACTTAGGGTTCCCTGCTCAGCAGGAAGTCTGCTTCTCCTTCTCCCTCTGACCCTCCTCCAACCCAACCTCATGTGTTCTTTCTCATGCTCTCTCTCAAATAAATAAATAAATCTTTAAAAAAAATTGTCCTTATTGACATTGTCATCACCTCACTTCTGCCTTTTCCTGTATGAATAAAGGAGTATGCACTCTCCCACTCTTAGTCGTTCCAAATTCCATAGTTTGGGAGGGTATCTGTGTGTGTGTGTGTGTGTGTGTGTGTGTGTCTGTACAATTTACATAAAAAAGAAAGCTGCCATAGGAACAAATTGGAGAATATTTGAAAACTGCTAATCAGACCTGCTGTATGAGTGCTTTATTCTTATTTAACTGAAGACATTTCTTATAAAGAAAGGAATCTACACGTTTATTTTTATCTCTTTATTTTGAGGAGACTCACAGCCTTCCTTAAATTATTTTAACATAGCTGAGGAAGTCAAGATCTCAACAGCTGGAAGATCAGCTAATTGGACACTAGATAATACATTCCTTTGATCCTGTAATGAGATAAAACCCAGTTTACTCTGGGAGTTAAGTGACATTTGCTAAGTGGAATGTTATGGTTAGATTAGAGGAAGTTAAGTAGAACTTGAGAAATGTCTTGTTTAATTTGCCACTAAATATTAAAATTTTTGGCAATGATTCACTAACGATATTCTCAAATGTAACTGCACATAATAAATATGAAACTGGAGTAATGTAAAGAGTCAGAAAATTACAAATCTAATAGTATATTTGTTATTATTTGCTGCATTTAGTATTCATTTCTCAAATAACCTACCAAAAAACCTCTGCTGAAGAGTCACAGGGCCAGACACAGGTAAGACAAAGACAAATGCTCCACACTTCTTCTATGAAATCATACATTGCTCAGAGGTCTGCAAAAGAACCAAACAAAACCACAATACCTCTCCATGAAGTGGCATAACAGATACATGTATGAAATGCTCTGGAATCAAAAAGTGAAGCCAAGTTTTAATTTTAAAATATTTATAAAACTTTTCAAGACAGAATTGTATTTTATCTAAGCATATTGTTTTGGAAAAGCAAGATTGGAACTCTCTTTCAATGAATGAGCTTGTGCAAGCTTTTTGTCTTTTTGAACCTCATTTGTAACACTGAGAGTAGTAATAACTAATACCCATGAAGCACTTATTTTGCATTACTTTTGCTTGCATGTTAATATTGTAATAATAACATCATATATATTATGATACTAATCACATATTACTTACATATTATGTTATTTAATTCTTACGACAATGCTATGAGCTAAGTACTATTAATATTGTTCCCATTTTACACATGAGAAAAATGAGAGAGAAGTTCAGTGGCCTGGCCAAGTTCATAGCCAATATGTAGCAGATCTAGTCCATCAAAGGCTAAGCTCATAGCTGTATACTCTATTTTCTCTAGTGACTATGATGATAATATATCTATCTTAATTCAGTGTTTGGACTTGAAGACCCATGTACAAATTGGTATTATTCTGGGTGCTTATTTATATAGTTCCTTTCAAACTTTCCTTACCTCTTTCTAGTGCCTTTTTCTCTCTCACAAACAGTTAGAGGAGGGCCCATTTGCAGATCATCTATCTTACAAAATTTCTAAATGCAGAACATCATAACATCTGTTTAGGAATTGTTTCTCCTGAGAGATTCTGCAGCAAGAAGGGGCTTGTGGGAAGACAGGCTTACATTAATAAAGGGTGAGCTCTGGAACACTGAGTTGACTTCCTACATACTTGCTTTCTGCGTCAGACACATACTGTCTGACTCCTAATGGTATATGAGCTTCCAAAGGAAGCTTTTGAGGGTTTACAACACAGCACATTTTTATATTCTAGTTTATGTGACATTTCCCACAGAGAAATGATTATAATACCCTATATTTGGGGATGATTTACTATACGTTGTACTTGACCAGGCACATCCCATTAAAAATACTCAATAGATAAATATTTCCCTCATTATGAGTCTATTTACTCAGAAGTTCAGCTACCTTGTTGGCAAGGAGATTACACTGGGCCATTCACCCTTTTACATTTCCCCAGAGGTGTTCCCCATTAATTAGGGGAGAAGCAAAAAGGATCACAGACTAAGGCTTTAACTTCTTGCACCTCATAACACATAGAAACCTTCCAGTGTTACTGTCAGGACTGAATGAGATAATGCATATAATACACTGACACACAATAACACACTGTATTAGGGTTATCCAGAGAGAGAGGAAGAGAAAGCAAGATTATGAAGAACTAGCTACACAATTATGAGTAGAAGACATCCCACAATATGCTATCTGCAAGCCGGAGACCTAGGAAAGATTATAGTGTAATTTAGGCCAAGTCCGAAGGCCTGAGGACCAGGGGAACCAGTGGTTTAAGAATTCAGTCCAAGGGCAGGAGAAAGCCTATGTCCCAGCTCTGGAGGCAGTCAGAAGAGGTGAGTTCTCCTTTCTTCCATCTTTTGTTCTGTTCTGTCCTCCCTGGATTAGCTGATGCTCACCTACCCTGGAGAGGGCAGTCTGCTTTACTGAGTCCACAGATTCAAATCCTGATGTCATCATGAAATACCCTCATAGACACACTCAGAAATAATGTTCAATCTAATATTTGGACACTCTTAGTCCAGAGAGGTTGACACATAAAATTTACCACTACAAGGGTGCCTGGGTGGCTCAGGAAGTTGAGTGTCTGACTCTTGGTCTCAACTCAGGTCTTGATCTCATGGTGGTGAATTTGAGCCCTGTGTTGGGCTCTGACCTGGACATGAAGCCTACCTTAAAAAAAAAAAAAAATTAACTACTACAACTCCACCCCTTGTCAACTTGGCACCCACATGCATCTTCTTAGTTCACGTACATACATTTTCTTTCTCTATCTATTTTAATGTGTCTATCTTAGTGAAGAACTACTTAACAACAACAACAAAAGATTGCTCACATACTACAAAATTTAAAAGACATAAAATGAGTATACAGAAAACAGAAATTTCTCTCTTACCCCTTCGTACCCCAGTCAATTAATTCCCTTCTCTAGAGGCAACTGCTATTAATGAGTTTCATTTGTTTACATGGCTTTGGAGGCTACTTCAAACATTTAAAAATGTTTTTTAAATGACATTTAGTCCTTTTTGGGGGGAAGGGTGGTAGAATTTACCAGAGAAGAGGAGGTTCAAATAAAGGGTGTATTCCTTTCCTCTCAGGAGTTGTGAATAGTAAAGGAAAAATGATGACACTCAGGAAGCCTGAGTTCTTGTCTTGTCTCTTTAATTTAGCTTTGGTTGGCTTTGACCAGGTTATCTAAATTTTTCAATTTAAAACATACAACAAAAAGTTTAACACTAAGTGTTAATCTGTACAGTGCTTCTTAACTGTACTATTTTATGATTCCTCATGTAACTCAACACATTTTAGTAATAGCACCTGGGGTCTGCTCCGACAAGAAATTTACTCTAAGCAATTCACATCAGTCATCATATTTTCTCTTTACTCAGTTGCTCAGGTTACAACCAAGAGGTTTTCACACTGGGAAATTCATGAAAATCTTGGAAAATATGACAGGGTCTGATGAAATAGCTCTTCTTTTACTTTAGAGGGGAGTGTTATCCTAAAGTGAGATGTTCTGCTAAGACCTATGCTTTTGATGGACATTAGGGTATTCTACATTGCGATATGTATAAGAACTAGACAACTTCAGGCTATTGGACTGATCTTGGTAACTGTTGGAATAATTCTTCCCTGGACTAATGAGGCAAAGTATTAAAAATCCTTAACCTGATGTAGAGGGAGAAAGGAAAGTTTGATTTAATTTAATTTAAAGTGTTGGCAATGGTTCATTCCATACCCAGTAATACACCGAAAGAGACATACTCTTTTATGTTCCAGAGCTGATAAAATTAAATTTAACCACAGGCTTACCAGGAATGTTTCTCAGCTTCCCATGGAGTTTAATCAAAGATATGTGACTTCCAGGTAGGATGGCAAAGTAGTGTATGGTTGTTTAGCTCCCCAACCTGAACTTTAAGTAAAAGACAAAAAGAACAAAACAACTGGAGAAAAAAAATGTTTCTCTTCTGAAATTAGGGAACAATCACAATGTCATACAAACATCTTATATAATGTCTGTCTTCTACAAAACATTTAGGACCAAATCGAAAAACAACCGAGATATCCCTAATTCCGTGTCCAAAGCAAAGGAGTGAGGAATTTCAGAAAGACAGGACTGGTAAGCCAGCTTTGAAGGCAGGGGGGTTGTGGGTGTGACTTGGCCATGATCAAGACAGGAAAACTCTGCTTGGAATCTATTTCTTCACTGAAGAACAGGTGCCATTGAGGACTGCTGGAAGGAGGGCACTTACCGCCACACCATGGAGATGTTTGCCTATCCTGCTGGAGTAGGTGTTGCCTGTGTTTGGGAAATGCTCCTCTCTCAGCTAACTAGCCATGCTTGCCATAATCCAGTCTAATTCCCCTTTCCAGCCCAGTCTCCATGATGCTCATGGCTCTCTCCATCTCCTGTCAGCCTGGACCATTCATCACCAGCATAAACAGTACACAATCTGTGTAGCTTCATCTTTCTTATGCTGACTCTGGAGCTGGTATAGATTTCTTCCAGTAATATGTACCCATTGCAGTCCTACCCTAACTTCACAGTCTACTTATAAGCAACTCCCTTTCTTGATCCACTGACATTTTTTAGGACCCCAAGATACTTTTCCTCCTAAGTGCTTCATGCTTTATTCTTTTATGGTATCTCATGTTCTTCCTCATAACACAGTTACTTCTGCTCATGATATAAATTTAAGTGAAAATCATATTTTGTATTGATTTATTCATCTTTCCTAGCACAGTTTTTTTTTGCATAAAATGATCATTCTGCGATTGCTGGTGAAACTATATTTTCATTTTTGTAAATTTGACAGTCTCATGAACAATAGAGGCTTTTAACTGCTAAGAGAGATTTTTCTCTGGGCAGTGCAAGTTACCTTTCAAGGTCCTGGAATTCATCATTGTGAAGCAAATGAGTTCCTCAGTTCCCTTAGACTTTGCCTGACCTCTAATACGGTAAATACAATCCTTCACCTTGAAAGTCTTATTATAGCTCAAAAGCTTGAAGATTCTCTCTCAAATATTCAATTATCTTGCATAAATTTGTTTACCTTTTCTAAGTCAATTGTTTATATATTATTGTATCATTTGGACAAAATTGTACGTACAATAATTGTTCAAATTTATATTTACAGTGTTATTTTTTCCTTTATTATTTTCTTTAATATATTCTTTTACACATACAAGAGTATCTATAACATATATAGTTTGAAAATATCATAATTAGAAGCACCAGACATGAATCTGCCATCTGAGAACATCAACACCTCCTTCTTCCTCTATATGATTCCTCTGTCTCTCTCACATGAGCTGGATATTGTTTTTATCATTTCCCTGCTTTTTTCTTTTAAACATTTTCTTTGGAAATAATTTAAAATTACATAAAAGCTGTAAGGATAGTACAAAGAGTACCCATACACTTATATATACATATATATGTATATATACTTACAATTATGTGTGTACTCACACACATGCACACCTGGACAGCAGTCCCACTCATCCGTTGCATTGGTTTTTGAAGTTGCGGTTACCTTGGCTCAATAGTAGTCTGGAAACAGATGACCCTCCTTTGAATGTACAGTCAGAAGAGCAGTAGCAGTCCCCCGCTATGTCACAAGTGTCTATGTCATTCACCTCGTTTCATCTCATCACACGGGCATTTTATCACCACACATCATCACAAGAAGAAGGGAGAGTGCAGTACAATAAGATATTTTGAGAAAGAGACCACATTCACATAGCTTTCATTACAGTATATTGGTTTATTGTTCTATTTTATTATTAGTTATTCTTGTTAATCTCTTACTGTGCCTAATTTATAAATTAAACTTTATTATCATTATGTATCATTGGAAAAAAACATAGTATATATGGGGTTTGGTACTACACAAGGCTTCAGGCATCCACTGGGAGCCTTGGAATGTATCCCCATGTGTAAGAGGGAACTATATACATATATATGTATATATGTATGTATCTATATCTCCCATGGATAAGAGGGCACCATATATATGGGGAAAAGGGAAGGAGGGGGTGAGAGAGAATTAATATATATCTATTGTTTTCTCAGGATCTTTTGAGAGTAAGTTGCACATATTTCTTTCCTTTACCTTTAAATATTTTAGTGTGGTTTCTCTTTTCTTTAAAGATTTAACTTAATTGAAGGAGAGAGTGAGATAAAGAACACTAGTGGGGGGTTAGGGGCAGAGAGAGAGAGAGAGAGAAGCAGACTCCCTACTAAGCAGGGAGCCAGATGGCAGGGCTCAATCCCAGGACCCTAGGATCATGATGCTTAACTGACCGAGCCATACAAGTGCCCCTTCAATATGTTTTCTTAAGAGTAAGGATTTCTTTTTTTCTTACATAACTGAGTGACAATCTCAAACTTCAGTAGTTTAACATTGATAAAATACTATTATCTAACTTCTGCTCATGATATAAATACGATGATACCATCCATATGCTCAAATCATTATTTTGATTTATTTCTTTATATATGTTATTAATAATATATGCTATAATGATAGTGTAGAAAATAATATCTAATGCAAATGTTTAATGATTTTTACATAATTCCCTACTAGTTCAGTGATTTCCACGTGTACCTGCAATTTTGCACAATTAGCAAGTAAATGTGATTTAATGGAAGGAACACAGGGCTGAGAGTAAAGAGAGCTACTCGTAACCACTCAGCTTTAAGAATTTCATCAAAGTCATTTGCTAGCTTGATTTTCAAGTTTGTTTTGTGGCATGAGGCATACCCCACTTTTGCTCCTTGGATTCCTTTTTTTCTTTTTCTTCTTAAGTGGGAAGAGGGGGTCGTAGGGGAGAGGCAGAGGGAGAGAGAGAAAAAGAATCTTAAGCAGGCTCCATGCCTGTGTCTGGCTCTGAGTCAGACACAGGGCTCGATCTCACAACCCTCAGATCATGACCTGAGCTGAAATCAAGAGTCGGTCCCTTAGCTGAGTGAGTCAACCAGTTGCCTCCCCCTTGGCTTCCCTTTAAGAACTTTTTTTGTGAACCATAATCTTCTGGGAACTATAGTAGCACTGTATGTACAACAATTCTCTGACTTAAGAATTCTTTCCCACAGATGACAGAATGAAGAAACAAGATCAGAGAGGTCTGTCTGAATTCCAAAAGTCACAATCCAAGAGATGACAGAACAAGCATCTGAATTCAGGTCTGACTGCAAAACAATGTTGTTTCAAACTGCTTGTCAGATCTGAACCAGACATGTCATTTTAGTGCTGAAGCGCTCCACCGTCTTGTCCCACCAAGACTATTAATTCTGGCCTTGATTGACTCCACTCACCCTCTCCCTCCTATCTTCAGTCTTCTCACCTTCACTACACCTACAGTGCTCCTTCCTGCCACATGATTTTCCTTTCAACTTTCTGTTCCTCACCTTCTTTATCCATATCCACATCACCACATCTCACCTACTTTCATGGCTCACCTCTTCCCACCTCTTCCTCTGACTGTCCAGTGGTCTTGTGTTTTCCTGAATTCCTTGCACATATCTACTGCCTTTATCATCATTTTGGCTCTTCATTATATTTTCCCCTTAGAGTTTAAAAGGTTTCCATTTTTTTAAAAAACATCTTCATTGGGGAAGGATACACGTGGGTGACTCAGTCGATTACGCAGCCCACTCTCAATTTTGGCTCAGGTTGTGACCTCTGGTGGTAAGATGGTGCCCCGTCAGGCTCTGTGCTCAACAGGGAGTCTGCTGGAGATTCTCTCTCTCTCTCTCTCCCTCCGGCCCTCCCCCCAGCTCTCATTTGGATGTGTGCTCTCTCTCTCTAAAATAAATAAATAAATCTTAAATACATACATACATAAGTCTCCATTATTTCTTAGTCTATTTGTGAGTAACTTAATGGCCCAAATTATACCACATATATTTTTCTATCACACTCCATCATTGTTTTTAGGTTGGGCATAAAATAAAAGCCTAATTCCTACTGACTAAAATCCATCTGCAAATTATTGGAAATTTGATCTGCAAATTATTGGAAAAGTTGGAAACATGATGCAAGCATATGTTCATATTATTTCTAAACTTTGGTCTTCATTTCTTTTTATCCAATAAGATTTTATGCCATGATTTGTCAGCTTTCAGTTACCTTTCCAAAATCATGGTTTTCATTGTTGACTGTAGACCAGCAGTAAGAGTCTACCTGTCTATGACCATTGAGAGTAAGTTTCTTAGTAATAATGACCAATACTGCCCATTAGGTGCCCAAAATGTGGTAAACATTATAAATAATGTAATCTCATCACACCTCTAAGAAATGGAAATTACTTCATCATTTGACACACATCATCTACAATCCCCAAACAATTTATTAAGATAGCCACTACCTATAGTTGCAGAAGCCAATTACCAAGGATATTAAGGATTTGTCTAAGTCTACTTCAATAAAGACAGAAGTTATTACTGCAAACTATTACCAGTCTGATTTCAAAATCTCTGATGCCATACTTCCTTCATCTTGTTACCATGTAGTTTTAAAACTATATTAGACAAGGAACACAGTAAATAATTACTTTTTCCCTCATACAGTATACAGGAAGTCAGTAGTTGAGATCAAATAATTTGCTTCTTTTGCTTACTTTCTGTAATATTTCTATTAAAGTTTTTGATGATGTTTTAAATTAGGGGAAGTGACCTAGAAAGAAAAGAATGTAATACAGACATTTTTAAAAAAGTGTTTTTTTTTTCCCACATGTTCATCCTTCATTCAAATAATACTGGCATGCCAAAATTATTTTATCACTAAGTATAATTATTTCATCTAACACAATAGAAAAATCTTGACTTTTTTCTTATATTAGATCCTAGTGCCAAATTCCTAAAATATGGAGCACAGAATGGTTAGTTCAAACTACACATTCATGCAAAGTATTGGTTAAACACACAGACAGAGGCTGAAGTAAATAGATAAAAGTTGTGAAAATATGTTTTAATCTCAGTGAAAGGAACCTTAGCCAACAAAATACAGATACATTTAATTATTTTTATAGAACATCCCAGAAATAACTCATCCTGGACAATGCTTGTGAGATAGTTGACCGATTAAATTAACAAGCCAGAGATCCACGGATCCTGGAAACTAAAGAAGATAAATATGATCTTGGAAACTCTAAACTGTTCGCAAGATAGTGTTATAGTAACAGAAATGTTAATAACTGATAAAGAATATTAAAAAGACAGTGTGGGAGTGGAAATTGATGTGTGACGAAGAAGAGATGCTATGCTTCTAGACAGCTGGTCCAAGTTTTCCAGCTATAACTATCTCTAAAATACAGAAAATCAATTTATGAGAGTACTAAGTTTGGCAGATGTACCTTAGGAATATTTCGCCTTGCAGGGTATAATAATAAGCTCAATAAGCAACAGTTATGTATAAAATTTACCTTACAGAATCATCAGGAAGGATTAGCCTGTTAAGATAATTGACTCCAATTATTAGGCCAAAATAATACAGCATCTCCTCCTTTCACAATAAATTGACGTTCAGTTTATAAATCATAGTAATGTGATTCAGAATCTTGGAGTGAGCACTTAAAATCGAGTTTTGGAAAATGAAGGCACAGAGACTAGAGCCTGATCCATGGTGATCTTACCTGAAGCAGTCCCTACTGTCACATTTACACCACAGCTTAGGCCCCAGTTAAAGAACTGAGTAATGAGGAGTGGGTTTTGATTATGTTTATCATGTCTGGGACCTGGAAAATGGTCTCTCTCTAAAGGAAAATAATCATAGTATTGTTATATATCTTTCTTTTATGAGAAGAATGGAAAACAGAGTCTTAAAGTTGTATAATTTTATGGCTGAAGGAAGATAACCAATGATTCTATGTTTATTTTGATTAAATGTTGTCTAACAGCATTTGTTATAATTGGTTTAAATCAGATTATACAGGATGAATACACACACACACACACACACACACACACATAATTATTTAAATTTTGATTAATGGATATTAAAGCACAGACCCTTTTGTTCAGACCCCCATATGACTCACTACAGAAAATTCTAAACTATATGTCCCCTAAAAGAGTCTTCGCTGACAACGGAATATTTTAATGATGCATACTCTTAATCTTCTTTGATGGGTGTATTTCTTAAGTTACTCACATATGTCATGTTTGTCTACACAGCTTCATGGAAACCCAGCTACAAAGAACTAACAGATTTTTTAGTTTAGTTTTTTTTTTTTTTTAATTTTACTTATTCATTTGAAAGAGACAGAGAAAGCACAAGCAGGGGGAGAGGCAGAGAGAAAAGCAGACTCCCTGCTGAGCTGGGAGCCCAACACAGGGCTCCATTCCAGGACCTGGAGATTATGACCTGAGCTGAAAGCAAGTGCTTAACCATCTGAGCCACCAGGCACCCCAAGTTCTAATTGTTTTGAGGTATACTTGACTTATAACATTGGGACTAAGACTTTCTGATTTCATAATGATGATGTTATTATATTTGGGGTAAACTAGCATCAAAGATAATGTTGACCTCAGCCAAAAGTAGATGAAGGTGTAGGAGAATTTTCTTGCTAGTTGTAATATTTATTAATATAGCCTTTGCCCATCAAAAACAAAACAAAGCAAAGCAAAATAAACCAAAACATTTGGTTAGGGAGTCTCCTCTTTAAGGGAATTTTTGGGAAATTGTAAATGCCTTGGGCTTCCCTTTATTCATATTTAAGCTTGCTGCCTCTTTTTGTTCCTTATTTTACTCTGATAATTGATCTTTATAGCTTTGATATATGATCAACCAACCTTCATTGAGAAGTGGTCTACAGTAGGAGAAATCCACACAGAGTAATTCAATTTCATCTCGTTCTAGGTTAGGAATCCCCAGAAATTCGGGTTTATTCTAGAGTATGATAGATTCAAAACTTATAAAATGGACTCTGGAATATACCTAACCTCAAGAAAAATACTAAACTAGAGCTCGTTTTACACTAAGTCAAATCCAGAACCAGATGTCTTAACTCTATTCAAAATGAACTGGATCCTCCTGATTTCTTTTCAAAAGTATGTGGAAAGAAGACAAGACCATAATTCTGGCAGCTGTCATAGCTCCTTATAAGTGTGCCATTTGTGTTTAAAATCAGATAGGCTTTGGATGTTTTATTAGAGGCAGTACCAGTCTACTAACCATAGGACATACCAGTATTTTGAATGAACACTTAATTTGAAGAACTATGTTCCTGACTATATGCATCAAAGAAATCCATGTAAACAAGAGCTAAATGAGATCAGATCTTTTAAGAACATATTTTTCTTGGGAATTTTTTAGTTTTCCCTTGGAATGTCCTTATCACAATAAGGATATGGCCTGCCGGAAAAGATCTCGACTGTAGGAGTAATAGATCTTTTCTAATCACAATTTTTTAAACCAATAAATGACACTACCCTATTGCTTCATTTTGTGGGTGGGGAAGAAAGAAACCAGAGAGATTAAGTGACTTGCCCAAGATGACAAAATTTTTTATGATAAAATCAGGATTTCACAGAAATTCTGACTCTGCCTGTTGCAACAAGCTGCCTTTTTGCATACTAATAAATTGATTAGAATGGAAACTGATGTCTGCAATGCTTTCAGTGATCCTAAGTCTCAAATCTAATAGCTACAAAGCCTAATTTTCAGCATTTGTACCTGATAAATGAATGAAATATATGAGAAGATGGAAGAAAAGGATATGAGTAATCTTACCTGCTCAACTCTGGAGATTGCTCTTGCTTCTGTATAGAGAATATTTTTCTAAAAATGACTCGAGTACTCATGTCTGTCAATAAGTAAGAATGGGGGCGCCTGGGTGGCTCAGTGGGTTAGGGCCTCTGCCTTCGGCTCGGGTTATGGTCTTGGGGTCCTGGGATTGAGCCCCGCGTTGGGCTCTCTGCTTGGCGGGGAGCCTGCTTCTCCCCTCTCTCTCTGCCTGCCTCTCTGCCTGCTTGTGATCTCTGTTTTTCAAATAAATAAATAAATAAATAAATCTAAAAAAAAAAAAGAAAGAATGTCTTCCATTGGCATACTTCTGGATAAACACTGGCAAATACTTATTCAATTGTTCTCAATCCCTGGATTCCTTACTAACATCTAAAAACTCTTGCCATTACAAAATATTTTTAAATGTATTTGTAAAAATGTATTCGTAAAAAAAATGTATTTGTAAATGTTATAATTTCCCAAAATTGCAACTTTTTATATGTTAGTTATATTTGTGTTGGATGCTTATTCATCACCTTAATATTATAAGTAAAAATTTCTCCACATCATATTCTGAGATGGATTTCACCTACTCCCTGCCCATTGGGCATTGATTCATACACTTAAGTTTCATATAATTGCCCTTTCTTGTTTCAGAACTTACCTTATCAATTAGTACTAAAGTTCTTTACTAATGTACTTATGTATAATTTGTTGCTCAACAGATATTTGTCATGATCCAGTTAAAATCAAGCAGTGCACCAGATCATTTTGGAAGCATAAAGATGAATATGAAGCTATGGTTCCTACCTAGTTCAGAGGTCAGTTCTCTTAAAATAGATTTGTGGCTAAATAAATAAATCACTGAACTTTGAGTTGTTAAAGTAAATTTCTTCTAAACAAAAAACAAATATGTAAAATAGCATGCATCATAAGCAGTAAGGGGAGGTAGACTGTGTGCAAAAGTAGTTAGAATTCATGAATTTGGTAAGCAGTGCTCATACAGTATAAACAAAGTAACACTATGGCACATAACAGTGACAAATTAATTTCTTCATTAGGGACATAAATGGAAATGTCTGGATAGGTAATCAAGTTCTGAGGGAAACTGGGTGCCCAGGACTCCAGGATCATGACCTGAGCCGAAGGCAGTTGCTTAACCAACTGAACCACCCAGGCTCCCTTCCCATCATTTTTAAATTATGTTATTCTATTCTTTATTCAGAAGATATGTTCTAGACAGCTAAGGGCCTAATGTCCATTTTTGGCTTAGCAACACAAGATTGTCTTGGTGTCTTGCTAGTGCATGGAATTGTCTGCAAAACAGTAACACCCCAGGAAATTTGGCAAAGTGATTGTGCTAAGTGTTCTGCTCTCTGACATGGTATAGCGGGGGGAACTTAAAGGACAAACACTGGAGACAAAGCCAAGTCCAAATCCTGGTTTCAGCAAGTTGTGTTTTTAGAACCTTAGGCAGATTATTTAACTTTCTCTGAGCCTCAACTTCTTATCTGTAACACGTGGATAATAATATCAACTTCAAATTTAGTGTGATGATTAATTTAATTTAATTGATATTGCAGTAAATTGTACTATGTACATAGTAACCAGTACTATGACAGTCGCTCTTACTATTAGTATTAGTTAAAGCAAATTTGCTCATTTGGAATTGTTAGACTATCAAAAAATTGTGTTATTTGAGCCTTGTAAGGTGACAATCAAATATTGGTCAGTAGCAACATTTTGATGGGTGCACATTAATAAGAAAATAGAGAACTCCAAATAATGACAAAACTCCCAAATTTCAGGAAAATATATGGATACAGTTTAGAGAACTTACAGTTAAAGCTCTTAATTTGTTAGGTTAGTTTATACTAAACAAGAAATACAAGCATAAAACGTGCTTTTTGTTACCCCTAATTTTTATTCAAGGCCAAGTAATTTGCAAAGATGTAGCATTTCCTTTTATAACTTAAGCTCCTAATATTTAGATATCTTCTCAATGTATGATTATGACTGTATGAGACATGCATACACACATGTCACACACCAAATCTGAGGTCAAAGTTAGTTAGGACAGGCTAAGTTGCAATAACAAACAGACTCTTAGAACTCATCGGTTTAAGAAACAAGAAGATAATTTCTTTCTTGTATAATAGTACAAAGCAGGCATCAAACAACAGCAGAGTAGCTTTCCTTTATACAATTATTCATTGACCAGGCTGACAACTTCTCTGCCATCTTTGATATATTGCATCCAAGGTCATGATCATTGCCATATTAATCAGTCAAAAGGGGAAAGGAACATGGAGGAACATATGTAGGAGACATTATGAGTCATCTCTAAATATGGCACATGTGATCTTCAGTTATATTTCATTGGGTAGAACTCAACTCACACACCCAAACCTGACTACAGGGAGATGGAGTCTTGCTCTGGGCCAAGAGAAAGGATGATGTATTTCAATGAACCACTAGCAGACTTTGCCACATTTTTCAGTGTCAAGACAAACGTGTTTAGCTGAATGGCATCTGTATTCACTAGTTACTTTTTGGAGATTTGTCAGAGGTATACAATTTGTTCTGCTTCAGTTTCCTGGGCAAGTGACCTCCCAGTTAAAAAAAAAAGAGACACTGTATCCATCTTAAAACTTGATGTAAGACCATTGGTAAATGGTAACAAGAGTAAGGACAAAAAGGGACACACACCTATTAGCTTGAAAATTGGCCCCTAAGTGAAACCATTAATCCATGGCAATTTCATGTTCTCCTAGATCACCATGGTAATAGAAATGAATCAGCTTTTCATGGGACAAAATATGTACTTCAAAAATGTGATTCATATTAAGAATAATTTTCTTTAGTTTTCATATTCATTTTTATAAAATGAATGCTCTCCTGACTTTAACCCCTTTTCTGCAGTGTTGGTACTGTGTTTTTAGTAAATGTTATTGCAATTATATATAATTGATAGTGGATCAGCTCATTCCACTGTTTATACTTGTGTTTGCTGAAAATCTATACAAAAGTTCCTCTCCCTTTTTAACCTGGATAAATTCAGATGTAGAAACAAAGTAAACTGATATGCGAGAGAAAAACCTGAATTAATGTAGACCAAAATTTTCTAACAAATTCAGTGACCATGGGGTTTGGACGTTGAACATCATAGAAAATAACCTGACTTCTCTATGTTTAGGCAAAGTTTCAGACAAAAGCACTGATGGTTTGTCAATTTGCTTTCTTAGTACTCTCTAAACTCCGTCTGGGGCTATACCTTGTTCTGAATCAGTTTTGCATGGTTAGTATGTATTCACCTGATATTTACTGAGAAACTCTAATGGATGGTGTTCATTAGAAGTGGGTATTTGGGGCACCTGGGTGGCTCAGTGGGTTAAAGCCTCTGCCTTTAGCTCAGGTCATGATCTCAGGGTCCATGGATCGAGCCCTGCATCGGGCTCTCTGCTCAGCAGGGAGCCTGCTTCCCCCTCTCTCTCTGCCTGCCTCTCTGCCTACTTGTGATCTCTCTCTCTGTCAAATAAATAAATAAAATCTTTTATAAAAATAGAAGTGGGTATTTTATGGATATAAACAAATACAAGAAAGACTAAACAAAATTTCTGTTGTAAATAAACATAATCTATTGAGGAATCTAGACAAAAATAAGGTATTTAAAAATAAGTTATTAAGTAAAAAAGATGGAAGTTGCTCATCAGATATTGTTTTTCAAGGAAAAGATCACTGAGATATGTGATAAAAGGAAAAGATATAGACCCTACATTGTTGATGTCATCCTTGCCAATGTCATGAGTAGAAGCAGTTTGTTATGTATGTCCTGTTAACTTATTAAATCATTTAACTTGATCACCATCATATGTATTTAGCTAAACACTATATACTGGTGAACAAGACATAGTTCTTGACCTCAGGAAGCTTATAGTCTAGTGAGGAGACAAACAGTAAATAAGCCATTACAATAAAGTATGACAAGTGTTATAATTTGAAATCACATAAATTGCAGCATATGATAAGGAGGGTTAATAAATTTGAGGAAGTAAGGTAAATTTTCATGGAAGAAATGGGTTCACTGTGATATAAAATGTATTTGTGTCCCATTACTACTGAAGTAGATCTGATTTGGATAAACTTCATTTTGTGTTCTATTTTATAAAAAGATGTCCAATTATGCCAAAATAAACTTTTTTGAAGCATTTGTAATGTTTTGGGAAAGAGTTTCAAATGCATTCAATAGCCCTTTTGAGAATTCCTTCTAACTGTGAGTGTTAAACTTGCCAGCAAGGAAAGATGCTTCAGACTATAATAAATATAACAGAAACCAAACAAAACAGATCTCTTTTCACCAGAAATCTTACATGAGGGACAGGTACTATGAACTCTTTAGAATTTACCAATTAAATAATATCCTACTTTATAAGATAAGAGATACAACCAAAATCATTGACATTCAGGGATAAAATGTCTATAGAGCATAAAGGGAAGAGCATAGCGATAAATGGCCCAATATAACTCTACAATGACTTCATATTCTTTCTTTCTTTAAAGTAAGAATCCAAAAAACATACTGTCAGTCCTTTATCAGCATATTTTGGCTTAATGTATTAATTACTTATACTTTTATACAATTTACTTTTGGACAGAAAGCAAATGCTTTTATACAATTTCATATACTTTTCTCTGAGTTGAAACTTCTGTGAGAATAAAGACACCAAGACTATAATACTATCTGTTTTAGATGTGTAATCAATTTATTTAATTTTCTAACTTTTGTACCTTGAACTGTGGATAAAGAGCTGATTTTGAAGGGTGTGTGTGTGTGTGTATGTGTGCATGTGAGTGTGCACACATATATTAAGTCTATAATTGAATGAAGACTGGGCAGGAGTACAAAGTTTTATGGTTGAAATATATGCAGGATTTTACAGGCCAAAGTAAAAATTTGAATCATTGCAGCACTATCTGTAATAGCTAAAATATGGAAACCACCATAAATGTCCATTGACAAATGAATGGATAAAGGAAGGGTGATATATACACACAATGGAATGTTATTTAACCTTTTAAAAAGGAGGAAGTTCTACAATATGTAAAACATGAATAAAATCTGAGGACATTATGCTAAATGAAAGAAGCCAGGCACAAAAGGACAAATACTGTGTTATATAAGGTGTCAAACTTATAGAAACAAAGGACAGTGTGGTGGTTGCCAAGAGTTGGGGAGAGGGAGAAATGGGGAGTTTCCTTTTCTTCTTCTTCTTCTTCTTCTTCTTCTTCTTCTTCTTTTTTTAAGATTTTATTTATTTATTCAACAGAGAGAGGCACACAGCAAGAGAGGGAACACAAGCAGGGAGAGGGAGAAACAGGCTTTCTGCTGAGCAGGGAGCCTGACCCAGGGCTCAATCCCAGGACCCGGGGATCACAACCAGAGCTGAAGGCAGAGGCTTAATGACTGAGCCACCCATGTGCCCCAGGAGTTTCTAATAAACATGTATAAAATTGCAGTTATGCAAAATTAATTCTAGAGATCTGATGTGCAACATTGTACTTATAGCTAACGATACTGTATTGTACACTTAAAAATCCATTAAAAGTGTAGATCTCACATAAACTATTCTTATAATTTGAATTTGAATCTGAGTAGGATGGAACCGGAGGGTTTTAACCCAAAGAATGACATGATCCGATTTAGATTTTTAGAAGGTTGCTGTGGCTACGGTATACATTGTACTTTAGAAGGCAAAATGGGAGCAGGATGATCAGTTAGGATACACTTACAGAATTCTTAATGAGACCTGATGGAGATGCCAGGGACTTGGGTCTTGTCAGTGGAGACACTGTGAAGCTGATGGATACATGTGTTTCCTGAAAGATGACAGAGATATTCAGGCAAATGGTAGTAAAATAAAGGAACATCTCTTTCCCTCAGGAATAGATTATTTTACTATTTTTTTTACTTGAGGTATAGTTGACATCCAACATAATATTAGTTTTGGGTGTAAAACATAAGGATTTGAAATTTGTATATATTGTGAAATGATCACTGAAACAATTCTAGTTAACATACATCACCATACACAGACTTTTCTTGTGAAGAGAACCTTTAAGATTTACTTTCTTAGCAAATTTCAGATATGCAAATAGTATTAATTATTGTTGTCATGCTGTATATCATATCTCCCAGACTTATTTTATAACTGAAAGTTTGTACCTTTTGACTCCCTTCACCCATTTCTCTCTCTCTCTCTCTCTCTCTCTCTCTCACACACACACACACACACACACACACACACACACACACCCTTGATCCCACTGGCAATCACCAATCTGTTCCCTATATCTGTGAGGTTATTTTTTCTTTTTTAGATTCCATGTGTAAGTGAAATCATACAGTATTTGTCTTTCTCTACCTGACTTATTGCACTTAGCATAATGTCCTTAAGGTCCATCCATGTGGTTGTATATGGCAGGATTTCATTCTTTTTTATGGTTAGTTGTATTCTATTGTACATATATACAGCATATTTTCTTAATCCATTTATCCATCGACAGACATTTAGATTATTTCCATATCTTAGCTATTGATAATGCTGAAATGAACATCAGGATGATGTATCTTTTTGAGTAGGTTTTTGTTTTCTTCAGGTAAATACCCAGAAATGGGATTACTGGATCATATGATAGTGCTATTTTTAATTTTTTGAGGACCCTCCACACTGGTTTCCATACAGGCTGCACCAATTTACATTCCCACCAATAGAATACAAGGATTCCTTTTTCTCTACATCTCACCAACATTTGTTATTTCACGCATTTCTGATAATAGCCAAGAAATAGATTAATTTAAATTCATATTTTAATCAAAAAACAAACTCAAGGGGTGCTTGGGTGGCTCAGTGGGTTAAAGCCTCTGCCTTCAGCTCAGGTCATGATCCCAGAGTCCTGGGATCGAGCCCGCATTGGGGGGGGTCTCTGCTCAGCGGGGAGCCTGCTTCCCCCTCTCTCTCTGCCTGCCTCTCTGCCTACTTGTGATCTCTGTCAAATAAATGAATAAAATCTTTAAAAAACAAACAAACAAACAAACAAACTCAAGTGCTAGAGGATAAAAGCATGTACATTTTGATTCATGCCAAGAAGCACCGTCTTAAGTAATTAAAGTGCATTCTGGGCATCTAAAAATAAACCCAACGGTATACTGTGACAGAGGCTATTAGTGCTCAGCTCTATCTAGTTCTCTCCTTGAACACAGAGAGAAAACCACTTCCTAGTCAATTCAGTTACTCAGACCACGTGACTAATTCTAGCCAATGAAATCTGAGAGAAACTAAGGTGAATTACTTTCAAGCTGGGCATGCAAATGTAGTCCTCAACCTTTACCTTCTCTTCTTCTTCCTTTTTTTTTTTTTTTCTTTTTTCCCCCTGCAGGAGAGCCCTGGATGGCATGTGTCAGAGTTATCACAAGATGGAAAGATCCTGGATCCCTCAAAGTCTTTGCATATGACTGAAAAAAATAAAAAATATTATTTTAAGCTACCGTGGTGTAGCCCAGCATTAATTATCTTGACTAATACATATAGTCAGAAAAAAATAAACATAATATAAAAATAATACCACATATTGACTTTCCAGGGTAAAACGGCACACTAGAATCATTTCAACTGTATTTGTTTTGTGCCTGCTGTGAAATAGAACCTTCATATACATAAAGGCATATGCTCACAAAAAACCCTTGAGGGTTTTTTTTAGTAGATGGGAAAACTGTGATTTAGAGAGATGCCAACTGACTTATGTTTATACAGCAGCCAGAATCCAGCTTCCAAGCTAAGTCCACTATCTTCACTTACTCCACTTAGCTTGTTCTGAGAAAAAGAATTAAAGATTCTATCTACCTTTTATTACTTCTGTGATTTTTCAGACAGGTAATTTGGCATCCAATTTCTTTCACATGAGAGACTCTGAATTCATGTGTTGCTAGTTTTGATAATCCTTTATCTAAGAATTCAAATCACCTTTTGCAGGAGTATTTTCATTTAATAGCTTATTTTATCTGCCAATATTTTTCCAGGCTTAAGAATTTTCATCATTTTTCATATAGCAGTTATTAAGCTGGGTTTTTTTTTTTTTTTTTTTGCCTACCGCATACTGTTCATTTTACGGTCTTCTATTATTTTGTGAAATCTCTCTCCCCAAATTGCATAATTCAGCTTCTTCCAGCATAATAGTACATAGTATAAATCTGCAGGAGTTTTCCTTCATGGTTTTTCAGCTCTTGCTATATACATCTCATGAAGCAGACAGTAGGGCTAAACATGACCTTTAAAAGAAAAGCAGCTTCAATGAGGGGAAATTGGCATACAACAAGCTGTACATTGAAGTGCATCATTTTATAGGTTTTGACATACTTATATACCCATGAAACCATCACCATAACAACAACAACAAAAACCCTAACAATATATGGTATGAGGAAAGGAAAATGGGGAGATGTTGGGTAAAGGGTACAAGGCTTTAGCTATGAGAGATGAGTAAGTTTTGGAGATCTACTATAAAGAATGTGACTATAGTTAGCAATATATTTGAGACCAATGTACTTGAGATTTGCCAAGAGGGTACATCTTAAGTATTCTTACCGCACACACACACATTGAAAGAAAATGTTAACTATGTGAAGTGATGGATATACTAATTATCTTGATTGTGGTGATTATTTCACAATGCACATGGATATCAAAACATCAAGCTGTACACTGAAAATATATATAATTTTTATTTGTCAATTATATCTCAAAAAAGATGGGAAACAAACAAGCAAAAACACCAAATAAATATCTCTGCAAAGATTTCCTGTTTCCCTTTGTAATTCCTCTACCCTTGCTGCTTCCCAACAGTCAACCAAAACCAAATCTGTTTTCTATCACTATAAATTTGTTTTCATTTCTAAAGTTTTATGTAAATTGAATCATACTATATGTATATATGTATATAGATTTTCTTCTTTCATTTAAATAATTAATTTAATATTGTTTCATGTCATTATGTATATCAATAGCTAATTTCTTTTAATACTGACTGAGTAGTATCACATTTTATGGGTATACCAAAATTTGTTTAACCTTTTATCTGGTCATTGATATATGGGTTATTTCCAGCTTTTGGCTATAAGAAATAAAAATGCTATGAGTACCCATGTAAGTATTTATACAAACATATTTTTCCTGTTTCTTACATAGGTACATAGAGCGAAATGGCTAGATTGTATGGTAGGTGTATGTTTAACTTTTTAAGAAGCTGGCAAACTGTTTTCCAAAGTGTTTGTAGTTTTTTTATTTCCATCTGGAAGGGTATTCAAGTTCTAGTTCCTCCAAATTCTCACCAACACTTGGTATGGTCACTCATTCCTCAAGTTTAGCCATTTTAGTAAAGGTGCAACAATACATCTCATGGGAGTTTTATTTCCCCAGTGCTAATGAAGTTCAACATTTTTATGTGCTTTTTTGCCCTCTGTATGTCTTCCATGAAATGTCTGTTCAAATCTTCTGCCCATTTTTAAATTGTGTCCTTTGTTTTCTTATTGCTGAGTTTCAGAGTTTTTGTGTATAATCTAAATATGTATACTCAGATAGATGTTTTGCAAAAAATTATCTTCCAGTCTGATGTTTGTTTAATTTTCTACAGTGTCTTTTGAAGAAAAGAAGTTTTAAAATTTGATGAAGCCCTATTTATTAATTTATTCTTTTAGGGATTGTACTTTAGTGGTGTTGTTCCTAGAAGTATTTACTAACTCATGATCACAGAGATTTTCTTCTAAAAGTATTAGAACTTTAGATTTTAAATTTAAGTCTATGATCCATGTTCAAATATACACATGACATTTTGGTATTTAAAATTATCCACCATTCAGGGCGCCTAGGTGGTTCAGTGGGTTAAGCCTCTGCCTTCAGCTCAGGTCATGATCTCAGCCCCGCATTGGGCTCTCTGGGGAGGGCCCTCTTTCTCAGCAGGGAGCCTGCTTCCCCCCTCTCTCTCTGCCTGCCTCTCTGCTACTTGTGATTTCTCTCTCTGTCAAATAAATAAATAAAATCTTTTTTTAAAAAATTAAATAAATAAATAAATTTTTAAAAATAAAATTATCCACCGTTCAAAGGCAAAATATTTTTGAAAATTTCAAAGACATGATGAGATGTGTTTTAGGGCAGGTGTCCAAGAAAAAGGATGATGATTCATGTGTAGCAGGTTTATTGGCAAGTGCTCTCAGAAACAGTACCTGTGTGTGTGACAACAGAGTGTGGGACCGAAAACAAAGAAATTAAATTGGAGTGCACTGCCCATATGGTCTTAATAAATACCATAGGCAGTAATGATCCTTTAGATTTGTCTCTGGTTGAGGAAAAGGGGTGGAGATTTTGCACACTACATTACCCGACATTGAATGGGAGCTACCCTTGGGAAAGGGCATAAGCTTGGATAAGGCAAGAATAATTTCTGAGGAGGGACTCAGCTATGAGCCCTCAGCAGTTAATACCCCCAGAGGCTGGGGACTGAGTGCCTTGGACCTGAGGAGGTCATATCGAGGGAGAAGGTATATCAGAAAGTCTACTACAACGTCAAATTCTTTTGTCCTCAATATGACAGCGCACAAAGTGAACCAGCTTCAGCAGATTGCCTACAGTTACTTTTGCTTGTGATAGAGATCCAGGCAGAGCCCATTTTTGAAAAGTTTGTTGAGAAGCAACTTATTGTAAATTGAGAGAGGCTTTCACATGAATATAATGAAAATCCAACGAGGTCAGTTTTAAAAATTACTCTAAACTCCTAAGACAGTGATTTATGCTTAATAGAACTAATTTATGTAATTTTTTAAGTGAAAATCTGTGCTACTGAAAATTATGAAGCTGTTTATCTTGGTGGGAAAATATGTATTCATAGCCTTTTAAGAGACTCTTTATTCAAGCCAAAGTGAGTGAGTTTGCTTAAGGTTACAGAGAGACTCTCAGGTTGACAGTGATGGTTTCTAGAAGGAGGAAATCCGTGAGATAGACAAATTTGAGGAACAGCTAAATTAGTCCAGCTAATGAAGGATAGGTTAGTGAAACAAATCTCTGTTGGTGAATATATTCAATGCTGATGGTTGAACTTTAGAGACCAATAAGCTACTTTCTGAAAGTAGATTTCAAAACTGGAAATAATAATTGTGTCTTTATCTAAGCTGAGCAAATGTTAGTGTTGAATCGACTGTTACTAATTTCTTATGAAACATTCCTTATTTTCTGGTTTTAAAAGTGATGTAAAAGTTAAATTTCCCCTACATAATTATTATTTGTGTTGAAATCTCAGCAATTAATTCTCAAAATTTAGAGTAGGATTAATTTGTGGTACTTTTAAAAAGCTTGTATTTTTTAGTCTTCCTGTATTACCAATCCCCCAGTTTGTGGAGTGGGACCCAGGAATATATCTTTTTAAAGTAATTATTTCTTGATGTTTTTGAGAAAGGCAATTATAAGTGAAGAAGTACTGTCAAAAGAATATTGTTCTCAGAATTGCAAACTAATCATTAACTACAAATAACCATCGTCTGCTTGGAGTTGAAATTAATAAATCTTAGAGCTTAGGTAAAACACTTAGCTTAAATCTTGAAAGTGTGCTTTAGAATTACCTCAACTGTCAATCACAGTAATTACTAAATCTAGTGTTTTGGTTGTGACAACATAAAATTAACATTTTTTAAAAAAGAAATTCTTTCCTTGAAAAAATAATTCTGTGTGTGTGTGTGTGTGTGTGTGTGTGTGTGTGTGTATAATATCTGTATATATAAATCACCACCCCCTCCTAACCCAGGTACGCTGTTCCTTCAGCCTCATTCCAGACTATGCCTGAAGTTGGAGGAAACGTCACAGTGAGAACCCTATTTTTAGAGCATTAAAAGTGATCTTATTTTCCCCTCCTCAATACTGATTCTTCAGCTCCCTGCTGATGGTAAGACTGAGATCTTCTAAACTCTAGGTTACTGAACTGATTAGTAAGAAGAAAACTGGAAAACTAACAGGAAGGGTTTTTACCAGCAGAATCAAATTTGAATGGCTGTGAGAAAATGTACTTTGAGTCTATAAAACTCTCCTCTTCCCATCTAGCAGCATTACTACTCACTGTGTAAAGTTGAGAGCAATCAAGTGTGCTACAAAATCTCACTCTTGAGCCCTAGCAAGGCCATTTTTCATACTTAAATCAAAGTTTTTTCATAATACCTCATCCCAGTTTAATGGAAGGGGGAGGGTGTTGAAAAGAATATGTACCATTTGATAAAATATATTAGCTTTGTTTGAAGCTCGCTTTGTGTTTTGTTTTTTGTTTTTTTTTTGTGGGGAGGGGTTGATGCTTTACTTTGTTAGAAGACGATGTATGCATACTTTAGTATTTAGCAAGTGGCACAGAATGCCTTATCAGCCTTGTCAATGAAAATAATGTAACAATGAAAATAATACAAGTGATCAAATATACAGAGAGAGCAAAGAATACAGTTGGCATTCCAGTAAAAGGAAATTTCAGAGAGCGTACTCGAGATGTGAACACTCCAGAGGAGTATATATAACTGAAATAGAATAATACCATATGACAGAGTCAAGTTCAAAATAAGTCATTCTTTCTCTATATAATGTGAGATAAAGGAGGATTACTTCACTATATGGAATGAGAAATTTTTTTTTTCCTTTCAAGGCTAAAACATATAAAATTAGTTAACCTAGGGTCCAGCTGCATGTAAAAGAAATTATTGCTAACATTGATTAAGTTTTTAATTTTTTCCCTTTTTTAAAAAAGAATTACTTATCTTATTTTAGAGAGAGAGTATGTATGTGTGTGAGTGGGAAGAAGGACAAAGGAGAGGGAGAGAGAGAGAAAGAGAGATAGAAAAGCACTGAGTTGGGAGCCTAGCGATGGGGTTCAATACCAGGACTCTTAAATCATGACCTGAGCTTAAATCAAGAGTCATCTGCTTAACTGACTGAGCTACCCAGGTGCCCCTTGATTAAGTTTTTAAAGAGAAATATCAAATATCAAAACTGTTTATTTAAAAATATAGAACGTAAGTGTTTATCAGGGATGTAATAAAAAATACTTAAAATTTTCCCAAGATGTACATGATGTTAAATAGATTACCTTATTTAATTTGTTTCATGCACAGTTGAAGATAATCAGAGATGACTCATATAGGAAAAGGAACACTTCAGGCCAAGTTGCAAAAGAGTAGTTTTAGGAAAGTCTGGTGTTTAGACAAGGAAAAGTATGTATGTATAATGTCTACAATGGGAAATACATGGTGGTAGTACTGGAAATTGTCCACAATAACACTCTTAAGCTATATTAAAAAATATGGATAACAAATAAAAAAACTGTTTGACCAAATAAAAGCCTTTCCATTTCAGGGTTATTACTATATAGCACAATAATATTATATATGTATGCAGGTGTGTGTGTGTGTGTCTGTGTGTGTGTGAAATATTCATTTCTGTAGATGAATTTTTAAAATTAGACTGCAAATATTAAGGTGTCCATCTATGTATAATTTTCATAATTAAGCCCTAATGGTTAACTACTCATGTAATGTTGTTAGCTGCTATCAACTTTAAAATAGTGATTTTGTGCTTCTTTTGTTTCTTATCACCAGGTGAATTAGAAAGAGCAAAAAGAGAGGGGGACAAAGAGTTGAGAATTAATGGGAAAGTAGGACAGGAAAAATAAGGAAACAAGAAAGATGTCCTACTTCCTTTGATAGTTGGAATGAGTATGGCATAAAACACAATGGCTCCCACTGTAACAATGGAAGACATTAGACAAGTGACAAAAATCATAGTTTTAAAAAAAAAGATCTATCAGAGAATTTAGCCTCTTGAAATATGGAGTAGCAGTGACTGGATTTATCCTTCTGTCTGAAATTACTTAAAAAATTATACAAATTATATGAAATGATGATACTCATGATCAGAGACATCAGTCAAAGGAGGATAGTGTCCCAGAGAGACAGAAACAAATAAGGTGAGTCCAGTACTTGTGCCAGCTTGCTGTCTTGAGAGAGTCTCTGGGCTGAGTCCCAGAGAGAATGAAGCCAGGTGGAATATGTAAGACTCTCTGAGTTAAGGCAGAGTTGAGAATTCATGGACATCAAGGAGGCTAGAATTTGCGGGACAGAGTATGGGAAAAGAGAGAACTGCACAGAGAATGAAGTATAGCTCTGTGCAGATTCCCCTCTCCTTGAGTAATCGGCATAGTACTGATAAGTGCCTGTACATGACGAAACCAGCCATGGCTGGGGAAAAGGACATCAGAGGATGGGAGGATATTCAATTCTCAGCACTCACATAGAGCTGGAAATGGTGTCACCAGTCAGTTTGGAATCCTTCTAATTCATGGAGCATTGAGTAGATTATTTAGGAAGGTCTTGCCTCCAAAGTGGGGGAATAATTATTCCTAGATTAAATACTGCTCTTGTTCCGTCTAGTCGATAATAAAAACAAGGCCAAAACATGAAGAAAACTTCATCAGGACCCACTGTAAGTTACACAAATATAGTGTAAAGAGAAAATATTAAAGACAGCCAGAGAAAAACAGCATGTTACCTACAGAGAAATAAAGATAAGGATTAAAGCAGATTTCTCATCAGAAATTATGCCAGCAAGAAGACAGTGGAGCAACATTCTAAAGAACTAAAGAAAAAAATCCTGTCAATTTAGAATACTACACTCAAATATCTTTCAAAAAATGAAAGTAAAGACTTTTTCAGACATACAAAAATTAAGACAATCACTAACAAATCTTCATTATAAGAAATGTTAAGGAAAATCTTTTAGGCAGAAAGAAAAATGATAGCAGATGGAAATACGGTTTTACTAAAATGAATAAAGAATCTAAAAATGATAACTTATAGAGATCTATCCTAAAAAAGCAATCACAGATATTCAAACATATTCACATACAAAGAGCATCACCATGGGATCATATTTTAAAAATAAAAAAGGAAGAAACAAATAAAATAACCTAAATGTCCAATAATAGGTTAACCAGATAAATTAGGGAACAGTCATACAAAGTAATGTGCATGGCCTTTAAAGATTTCTGGGGAAGTATACTTAATGTTACATAAAGATGTTCAGATTTATAAATGAAAAAGTTCGTGAAGTGATTCTGTAGTATGATTCAAGTTCTTCTAAAACACAAATGTAAATTTATATACACTCAGAAAAATTCCTTTTTTTTAGTAATTTTTTTGGAAGTGCAAATCTTTTTTTTAAGATTTTATTTATTTATTTGACAGAGAGATAGAGAGAGAGCATAAGTAGGCAGACTAGTAGGCAAAGGGAGAGGGAGAAGCAGGCTCTCTGCTGAGCAGGGAGCCCGATGTGGGGCTTGATCTTGGCACCCTGGGATCATGACCCCAGCTGAAGGCAGCCCCTTAACTGACTGAGCCACCAGGGTGCCCCCAGAAAAAATTCTTATTCATGATCTGTTTCATTGCATTTCAGTTATCTCAACCAATTTTTATATAATAAATTGGGATTTAAATAATTAAATCATTTAAAAATATTGTTTTAAAGCTAACAGACAATCAGAGATACCTGCTATCCCTGGGAGCCCATGAAGTTACTCACTTGGCCAATCCACAGGGAGTCCAAGAAGTTTAGCCAACCCCATTCCTCTTGTCATACATCAAGTACCCCCTACAGCTCCAGTTCTCTGTTACTCTGTTCCAGAGTACAACCCCCTGTGTGGTCCTGCCTGGTACCCTTTTTTCATTTGGAGGTATAACAAAACATTCTGCCTTCTATCTCTCCAATGACATGTCATTATGTCATGTCCCACCATCAATAGAAACTTTAAATCTATAAAACAGAAATATTACAATTACAGTGAATATAGTTCATGATTTTCTAGATCTACCTTTTACCTTTGTTCACTTTGCCTAGTACCTACAACATTGACTAATATGGACAGCATTAAGGGAATCTCTTGCCTTCAGGCTTCTAGTTGAATTCAGCTAATGGCACGTACCGCAAAAGACTGGATTTGAAAAAATAAAAGTCTGGGTCCTTGAGGCTCTTTCCCTGTTGGTAGTGTTCTTCCACTGAAGTCCTTTTGGGGAGCTCTTTTCATAATGGTATGCTCCCATTTCTACTCCCTCTCTGTATATCTTTAAGCCTATATGTGATAACAGCTCTTTGCTATTGCTAACTGTGGGGTATGCTATTATCCCTAACTGATTCCTTTAAATCTTCCTCATGTCTTTGTAAAAACTCTACTTATTAAAATATCTTCATGTACCTTTTTTTAATCCACCATTCCTTTCCTTCCAAGAGTCTGACTGATACAATGATGCAGTAGTTATATAATTATGTAATTATTATAGTTATATAATTATGTTATATATAATTATGTTATATAATTAGTTGTATAATATGTATTAAAATGATTGAATATGTTTGTAATATTTGACAAATAGAATTCCAAGTATTCTAAATTAAGTTTTCTTAAACTGTTTTTCTTGTTATTCTAACATGTCCATTGCTAAAATTTATTTTTAAAATGGGAAGTTTCTGGGGCACCTGGGTCGCTCAGTCAATTGAGCATTTGACTCTTGGTTTTAGCTCAGGATATGATCTCAGAATCATGATCTTAGGGTCGTAAGATTGAACCCTGCATGGGGCCCTGCACTCAAAGGGAAGTCTCCTTGAGACTCTCTCTCTGCCCCTCCCTGCCTGCACTTGCACTCTCATGCTCTCTCTCTCTCTCTCTTAAATAAATAAACAGATATTTTTTAAACATGGGGAATTTCTTTTGGAGATACATATTAATATTTTATAAAATGTTGTTAGCACACATAACCATAGAACTCACATAAGAGGGCTCTAATTAATTTTCTGATGTGAGGTATGCAATATTCCTCCATCTTTGGCTTTTTTTTTTTTTTTTTTAGTTTTTTTGGAGTTTAGTTGTTTTAAAAATACCTAAAGCTTTCCCTCTATTAAACACAGAAACATAATAGCTACCGCATATGGTATGGACTAGCTTTAGAATGATGATATTAAATAATTTCTCCATATTAACCCCCAACAATGAAATAAGTTATAAGCATCTCATTTTACAAATGAGATTCATTGAAAATAAATAAATTGCATAATTTTCCAATGATTAAGTAGTGGAAAAGGATGCAAATCTATTTCAATTTTATTCTAAAGCCTATGCTGTAGGTTTCAATTTTAAGAAAAATCCTTTGAATTTCCTTTCTGAATGTGAAATTAACCCCTATTTATTTTTTTTAAGTTTTCATTTATTTATTTGACAGACAGAGATCACAAAGAGGCAGAGAGGCAGGCAGAGAGAGAGGAGGAAGCAGGCTCCCTGCTGAGCAGAGAGCCCAACTCGGGGCTCGATCCCAGGACCTCGGGATCATGACCTGAGATGAAGGCAGAGGCTTTAACCCACTGAGCCACCCAGGTGCCCCCCCATTTCAAATATTAAATTTCTTGGTAGATTTGTATCATTTCTAAGCCCACTCCTTTTCACTAATTTCTTTTTGTATTAAAAAGAAGGAAAAGGGGACTCCTGGGTGACTCAGTCAGTTAAATGTCTGCCTTCGGCTCAGGTCATGATCCCAGGGTCCTGGGACTGAGTCCCACATTGGGCTCCTTGCTCATCAGGGAACCTGCTTTGCCTCTGCTTGTTGTTCTTCCTGCTTGTGCTTGCTCTCTTGCTCTCTCTCTCTGACAAATAAATAAATAAAATCTTAAAAAAAAATAGAAGGAAAAGAGTAATATATTTAATAGAAAAAATAAGCAACAAAACAATGAGATGTCCAAATTTGAACAGCTGATTATTATTAAATTGGTTCCCTAAGCCTTATTGTTCAAGCTTCATTCTTTAGATAATTTAATTTGGGATGAAACTACCTATGATAAACAGCTGTTTTAGCTTGTGATACACATTTATAATTGTTGATATTAGAGGCAGAAAATTATTTTAAGAAGAATAATTTTAAAACTCTCATCTCAGGGGCGCCTGGGTGGCTCAGTGGGTTAAAGCCTCTGCCTTTGGCCCAGGTCATGATCCTAGGGTCCTGGGATTGAGCTCTGCATGCCCCCCCCCCCACTCTGCTCAGCAGGGAGCCTGCTTCCTCCTCTTTCTCTCTCTCTGCTTACTTGTGATCTCTGTATGTCAAATAGGTAAATAAAATCTTAAAATAAATAAATAAATAGGAAAAAAAGAAAAGAAAAAAAACTCATCTCAAATCAAATTTGTCAAAATTTACAGTAGTCAATTTATCAAAATCAGGAAATGCAAAACCTTTTGCAGGTTCATCTGTTGAGACAGTTGCTAAGACTCTGAAGGAGTTAAATGTCAGAAGTCTGTCTTGCTTATGACCACTTAAGGTCCATAAATGTTTTGATTTATTTCCATATCCTTTTGTCCTCTTGTAAGGTCATGGACAGCTTGCTATCACCTACTATTATGAATGGGAAAGAACTAAAGATCAAATTCACAACTATAGTTCTTTCAGACACCGGTCGTTGATTTATTTTACCCCAGAAGTAATGTCCCAGCTTAAGCTCCTTACCTACTACACGGGATAGAACTCTCTCAGAAAATGTGTGTTTCCACCTTTCATTAGAGTTTATATTTAATCAATCCTAGCCTTGTACATGCACTTACCTGTTTATGTCTGTTTTATGGATCTTTTTTTTTACTACTTTTTAAACAGAAGCCTACAATGCAACCCATTACACTCCTAATTAATTAACTTCCAGTTGACCTTCTAACTAAACAGATAAATTCAGTCTTCTGAGTGACCTGAATAAAGCATGTAGTCATACTAATTCAATATTCTCCTGAATTAGGCTGCATTTGTCTTCAATGAAATTTGATGTAAGAGCAGTTCATGTCACCATACACATACTGTATAATAGTCTTTAGATTCAATAACAAAGTTTAGTGTTTTTCCCAGCTTCCTTGAAGAGATGGAATAAGCTGTTTGAAAATTGGCTAGGGATTTTAATTTCTAGATTTCACCAAGTCCATGTTTCCATTCAAGTTTTTAATAAGCTGAATTTGAAAATTGTCAAATCTGTTTTCTTTTCTTTTTAATTAAGGATCAGTAATTCTGTCCTCACTGGGTGATTATTATGGTGTCAACAAATACAAATTAAGAAAAAATCTCATTGCTAATAATGTGATGTTGTAACTGCTGGATTTAGAAGAGCGTGTTTAGGAGAATGATCCAAAATTGATCATTTTATTAAAGTGTAGGTTCCATTAGAATTTTCCCAAGGTTGTATTCAGATATATATATAAATGCTAAGAAAGGGTAGAATTCATTCATATATGCTCTCTACATGTTAGGATAAACCAACATGCATAGTGTTTTCATTCATCAAGGTTCTATTATATGCCTGGCATTCTTTTTCACAAAATATTTATTATATATCCAAGTGTTTGGGTGTGAAGCACATGTTGTCACTTTTTTTCTTGACAAGCATTCACTTGTGCATTTTAGGTTCTAAAATACCAAAATGTGAGAAAAATTTAACGGGTAAAGGTAATTTCCATTTTACCATGCTAGTAGACTTTTCACCTTTCTAATTACATTAATCTAGAATATCTCAGTCTCCTTACTCTATTCTTAATCTTGTTTAAAGCAAGAAACAATCCTAGGGATTTGGGGAAAGATGATAAGGCCATATTTTGAAGAAACTTAAACTGGATATACAGGCCAGGTTAGAGTAATGTTGAACCTCATCTGCAAAGTTTTACCCCTTCATCCCTTGACTTGGGCTCCTCCTAAAACCAGACTACTCTGGTTTTGAACCTACTATGGGCTTTCACATTATGAAATCTTCAGGGAATTTTGTATCATCGAGAGATATTATTTAGTCACATTAAAAATTGTTAAACAAGTTTTTAAAATAACCTTAAAAGCTCCCTATGATATAAACCTAAAGTATTCCGTGTGCTGAAATGCTGAGAAAAATGGAGAAACCAAAACTTATTACCTAAGAAAGTAATCTATTAAAAATTACTATTTTACACTAACACTGTGTGGGCTCCAATTACAGAAAAAATTGTCATAGAATATGAAAACATTTTTCTTAAACCTCCCGGAGTAGACCTTCATCATGTTCCTCTAAAGTATGCTTGTGAAGACACTGTTTTACATAATATTTTCTCAGAATCTTTTTTATTTGCATATAATTTTAGTCTTTTAAATGAAATCACCAAGTCTTTCATTTTAAAATGTACAACTCTGCAGCTCAAGGAAAAAAGAATCTCAAGGAGCCATCCTTGGTTCTCCTGATGTAAAATTATAAGTGCTCAAGTTGCACTCCTGGTAAGCCTCTCTGCAACAAAACTAAACTGAGTATTAAGTAAATTATATTAGAGTCAGTCCGTCTTCTGGGACTGGGAAGAGGAGCAGCAGCAGTATTTTGCAGACTAATTTTATTGACTATACGTTCATCCCAGTTCATCCCTTGTTCTTCTAATGTGGCCCCCTTTCAACAGGCCCAGTTGCCTGGGCTTCACCCATCCAAACCAATGCCCGGTACCCTCCAAAGTCCTCAGCGGCATTTCTGTGCCGGGCCCACCCCCTCATGTTCTGCTTTGTGACTGGTGGCTTCACTTGTAGAGGTTGAGGCCCTGGTGGGCCAGTTCTTTCTCCATCTTTATTGAGGTCTAATTAACACATAACATTGTGTAAGTTTAAGATATACAACATGAAGATTTTGATATATATACCTATTGTACATACGTACAATGTGAAATATACATATTGTGAAATAATCACCATGATAAGGTTAGTTAACACATCCATCATCTTATATAGTTACCATTTGGTATGTGTAGTAGGAGAGTGCTGTCAAGCTTGGAAGGGATGGTGGTCACATATGCTGCAGGGGCTAAGAGCAGAGGGCAGCATTGGGCACTGTGTGTGAGGGAGAAGGTTGTATGTAAATGGGGTCCTTCAGGAGCACTGTGTGTGAGGGAGAAGGTTGTGTATAAATGGGCAGGAAGAATTCCAGAGTGGGTGGGTAGAGTGGAGAGGAGAGGACTGCATAGACTCGAGTTTTGGGGTTGAGTGTGGGCTGCAGGAAGACCAGGGATAAAGTGGAAGAAAAAAATTATAATAATAAACATAACATCTAAGTCAAAAGTTCTTGGATTTGGGGAAGCCTCAGTCTAAGAGAACCAGGAGTGGCAACTGTGACTGGTTATTGCTGAATGCTAGCACCTCAAATATAACTAATACAACCTGTTGATAAGAAAAGACTAAATTTATTGCTGGCTGCTAGAAAGAACACTGGCACTACCAAGCATTGGAAGTATCTTGAAGAAAGGAAAGTATATTAGTTTCTTAGGGTAACAAAGTACAACAAACTGGGAAGCTTAAACAACAGAAATGTATTGTCTCACAGTTCTAGAAGTCAGAAGTCTGAGATCGAGGGGTCTGCAAGGTTGGTTCCTTCTGAGGGCTATGAAGAAGAATCTGTTCCATTCCTCTCTGGTAGTTTCTGGTGGTTTGCTGGCGATCTTTGGAGTTCCTTGGTTGTAGACATATGGTCCTGATGTCTGTTTTCTTGTTCACATGGCATTCTCCTTGTGTGTCTCTGTTTCTAAATTTCCTCCTTTAATAAGGGTACCTATCATCTTGGAGGAGAGCCTGCCATAATGACATCATTTTAACTCAACTACATTTGTAAACATCTTATTTCCACATACAGTTAAATTCCAAGGTACTAGAGGTTATAACCTCAACATATGAATTTGGGTGCTAGGGGACCCACACTGCAACCCACAACAAAAAGCAATGTCAAAATTAATTTAGAATTTGGAGGATTTACTTAAGTTGAATATTTCAAAGCAGAGGGCTAGATTAAAATTGATCTAATGATACATCATGACACATCAGTCCAGGATTGTAAGAAAGATCAAAACAAGGACTTAAGGTATGACTGTTGATATTCTCCATTGAAGACTGGATGAGTCTTTCAGGAAGTTCTTGTGTAAGCAATCCCACCCTTTAGTTGTGCAAGAAACTCCAGGAAAACTAGAGTAATGCTAATGAAGACAGTGAAGCACCAAAGTTTTGTCATTGTAGGTGCCTGTGGATCAGTAGTTTGAGTCCTCAGGTTCCATATAGGGGTAGATCGTTTCATTTCTTATTCTGAAGACTAAACTTCTAGGGAAACAACTACCTCAGCACAAAAGGATTTTTTTTTCCAACTACTTAGCTTGGTAAAATGCTTGCACAACAGTAGATCTGATTAAAAATAATTCATTTAATTGTAGAAGAGGATTATGTCAATTTTATTCCACAAGGATTAATATGAAATCCATTAGAGTAGGCACAATCCGAAAACTCAAGTAAGGCCTTTTAAAGCTACTTCTACAGATTACTCTTTCTGAATGATTAATAGAGTTTTCCAGCTGTGTTTGTTAATCCTCATTAACCGAAAACCTTAAATTGCAGCTGTTGCCATATGCTAAACTCTGGAGCAAATTGCTTTATTGCATCACTTCATGATTGATCAAATGCGTGTCTTTTTTCTCTGCTCAAATAATAAATGGGAATGCGAAATCTGAATTTTCAGTGCTGGCCTTAAATCAGCACTTCCCAAAATATGTTCCACTAGTGTAGTCAGTTTCAGTATTAAAAAAAAAAAAAAACCCTCAGTGATTCCTCATGGTCTCGACCTTTGTTCTGTGGAACGGTAGCGTTATTGGTGATATTAACAAGTAGTTTATAAAGTGTTCTGAAGGTCAAATAAATTTAGAGAAAATTAGATCAAAGAAAATGAGACAAATTTCTTGGCTACAAGCTATCTCAGGCTTTGAGTATGCCAATGGGCTGTTGTGAACCTATGAAACAGAATATAGTATGCAGTCTTTAAAACTTTCCCTCCTCCCTATTTTTTAAAAAGAACATCCTATGGGCTGGGATTCAAGAGAATGAATATTGGTGAATACTGTCACTTTTCTATTCTGTTTTGCACTTAAATATGTAACTCTTACTTATTCTCCTACCCAAGACATCCATTAATGCAATTCAAATCTTTTGTAGAAAAATTAGACTAACTGGTGTTCTGAATGGGCACAAAACACAACTATTCAATACTAAAAAGAATAATTCATTATAGCTTTTTCTTACCAGTCAGTCACATACATTCTTCACATGTCCACTGATGTAATGCTCATTGCTTACTGTCCTTGTATGTTTCATTTCTGACTGTGCTCAAGACTCAAGTTTATAAGGACTTCTGATTCTCTGAAGACAAATTTTCTATTGTTGGGAGAGACAAAATAAAATAAAAATCTCCTTCCACCCCCCTCCCCAATTTAGGAAACCTCTCCATAAAGGTAGAAGAGAAAGAAAATAATTTTATTACTGGATAAACATTAAACAAAAATGTGACACATATCATAGACAATCAGCTAAGGGATTACAAAGATGGAAAGTAGCACCGCCCTTTTGTAGAGCCGAGCAGATACCAGATGTTATATCCGCGTTCTCAAAATAAACAATGACTAGTCTTCAAGTAAGAGGACTTGACAGCACCATTTGTCACATACATAGTTCATCCTACATTCACTGTGTAAGTGGGGTGACCCTCTATGTTACCTAATTGGCTTTATCCAAAGAAAAAGTCTCTCACTTTTATGATGGGAGGTAGTTTTAGAACTCAAAACAAGGAGCTGAGCTTCAGCAGCCTTACTTCTCACAGAAAGGAGGGGAGGAAGCTCTCTCTTCCTTGATGATTACATTTCAAGATGATTCCTAGGTCCTTAAGAAAGATATTTCTGGGTCATCAAGCTGGAAGAGGCTTATTTAGCTTTTTTGTTTGTTTGTTTTTTAAGATTTTATTTATTTATTTGTCAGAGAGAGAGAGAGAGAGCACAAGCAGGGGGAGTCACAGGCAGAGGGAAAATTAGACATCCTGTTGAGCAAGGAGCCAGATGGCAGGACTCACTTGCAGGACCCCAGGATCACGACCTGAGCTGAAGGCAGACGCTTAAACGACTCAGCCTTCCAGGCATCCCAAGACTTATTTAGCTTTTAAAAGATTTGCATCTTTTACAGAGAAAAGAACTCACAGTTACAGATTTTCTAAAGTAAATGCTTGAAGAGGGGGGAGGTCTCTTTCTGTATTTTCAGCTGGAAACATTAAGCCTCTTATTTTTCACTTGTATTTACCTTTATATTCAGCAGATGACCTCATGTTTCTTACCATATAAATATGGTCTTTTAACAGTTTTTCTTGGCATTGAATAAAGGATATGGCTACAAGCCTTTCTGAAGTATCTTTAAGTTTGGAAAGCAAGTTTTTTGTTGCCCTGTAATTGAAACAATCATGAACTTTTTTTGTCTACTACCTTTAAATTTGTGAAACACTTTTACGCTGATTATTTCAACTGACCTGACTACTCAGAGGCAGATGCTGAGGTAAGCTTTTTTATTTAGGGTCAAAAGAAAACTACAAATAGCAATTATTTAAATGTAACTAAGGTCATCAAATATTGGTGGCAACCTGATGGCACAGAGAGAGCCCCAGGGGGAATTAGGGGGCACTTTCAAGGCCTGAAGAGAAGCTCTGGACTTCTGTTTGAAACTGACATTATAGGAAAAAGGAATCCTTCAAAGAGGAAATGAGACTTAACCTATTGAGAAGAGCATGCAGATTTTAGAGTGCATTGAATCTGAGTGTTAATTCTGGTGTTTGCCCCTTAGGAGCTGCGTGCATGCTTTGGAAAGCCCTGCGTTCCTGCTTGACAGCCTTAACATGAAGACAAGATACTATGTCTGGTTTATTGAGGGAACTAAATGAAGTGTATGAACAAAGGGTCTGACTACCAGACACAGATTAAGTCCTCAGTGAAGGGTATTTCCTTTCTTTTTTTTTTTTTTTAATTTCTTTTCAGCGTAACAGTATTCATTGTTTTTGCACCACACCCAGTACTCCATGCAATACGTGCCCTCTCCAATACCCACCATCTGGCTCCCCCAACCTCCCACCCCCGGCCCCTTCAAAACCCTCAGGTTGTTTTTCAGAGTCCATAGTGTCTCATGGTTCACCTCCTCTTCCAATTTGCCTCAACTCCCTTCTCCTCTCCATCTCCCCATGTCCTCCATATTATTTCTTATGCTCCACAGATAAGTGAAACCATATAATTGACTCTCTCTGCTTGACTTATTTCACTCAGCATAATCTCTTCCAGTCCCGTCCATGTTGCTACAAAAGTTGGGTATTCATCCTTTCTGATGGAGGCATAATACTCCATAGTGTATATGAACCACATCTTCTTTATCCATTCGTCCGTTGAAGGGCATCTTGTTTCTTTCCACAGTTTGGCAACTGTGGCCATTGCTGCTATGAACACTGGGGTACAGATGGCCCTTCTTTTCACTACATCTGTATCTTTGGGGTAAATACCCAGTAGTGCAATTGCAAGGTCACAGGGGAGCTCTATCTTTAATTTCTTGAGGAATCTCCACACTGTTCTCCAAAGTGGCTGCACCAGCTTGGATTCCCACCAACAGTGTAAGAGGGTTCCCCTTTCTCCACATCCTCTCCAACACACGTTGTTTCCTGTCTTGCAAATCTTGGCCATTCTAACTGGTGTAAGGTGGTATCTCAATGTGGTTTTAATTTGAATCTCCCTGATGGCTAGTGATGATGAACATTTTTTCATGTGTCTGATAGCCACCTGTATGTCTTCATTGGAGAAGTGTCTGTTCATATCTTCTGCCCATTTTTTGATATGATTATCTGTTTTGTGTGTGTTGAGTTTGAGGAGTTCTTTATAGATCCTGGATATCAGCCTTTTGTCTGTACTGTCATTTGCAAATATCTTCTCCCATTCCGTGGGCTGCCTCTTTGTTTTGTTGACTATTTCCTTTGCTGTGCAGAAGCTTTTGATCTTCATGAAGTCCCAAAAGTTCATTTTTGCTTTTGTTTCCTTTGCCTTTGGAGACATATCTTGAAAGAAGTTGCTGTGACTGATATCGAAGGGGTTACTGCCTATGTTCTCCTCTAGGATTCTGATGGATTCCTGTCTCACGGTGAGGTCTTTTATCCATTTTGAGTTTATCTGTGTACGGAGTTAGGGAATGGTCAAGTTTCATTCTTCTACATATAGCTGTCCAATTTTCCCAGCACTATTTATTGAAGAGACTGTCTTTTTTCCACTGTATATTTTTTCCTGCTTTGTCGAAGATTATTTGACCATAGAGTTGAGGGTCCATATCTGGGCTCTCTACTCTGTTCCACTGGTCTATGTGTCTGTTTTTATGCCAGTACCATGTTGTCTTGGTGATCACAGCTTTGTTGTAAAGCTTGAAATCAGGTAACGTGATGCTGCCAATTTTATTTTTGTTTTTCAACATTTCCTTAGCAATTCAGGGTCTCTTCTGATTCCTTAAAATTTTAGGATTATTTGCTCCAGCTCTTTGAAAAATACCAGTGGAATTTTGATCGGAATGGCATTGAAAGTATAGATTGCTCTAGGCAGTATAGACATTTTAACAATGTTTATTCTTCTGATCCAAGAGCATGGAATGGTCTTCTATCTTTTTGTGTCTTCTTCAATTTCTTTCATGAGTGTTCTGTAGTTCCTCGAGTACAGATCCTTTACCTCTTTGGTTAGGTTTATTCCCAGGTATCTTGTGGTTCTTGGTGCTATAGTAAATGGAATCAATTCTCTAATTTCCCTTTCTGTATTTACATTGTTAGTGTATAAGAAAGCCACTGATTTCTGTACATTGACTTTGTATCCTGCCATGTTACTGAACTGCTGTATGAGTTCTAGTAGTTTGGGGGTGGAGTCTTTTGGGTTTTCCATATAAAGAATCATGTCATCTGCAAAGAGAGAGAGTTTGACTTCTTCATTGCCAATATGGATACCTTTTATTTCTCTTTGTTGTCTGATTGCTGTTGCTAGGACTTGTAATACTATGTTGAACAAGAGTGGTGAGAGTGGGCATCCTTGTCATGTGCCTGATCTCAAAGGGAAGGCTGTGAGCTTTTACCCATTGAGGATGATATTTGCTGTGGGTCTTTCATAGATAGATTTTATGAAGTTCAGGAATGTTCCCTCTATCCCTATACTTTGAAGCGTTTTAATCAGGAACGGATGCTGGATTTTGTCAAATGCTTTTTCTGCATCAATTGAGAGGACCATGTGGTTCTTCTCTCTTCTCTTATTGATTTGTTCTATCACATTGACTGATTTGCGAATGTTGAACCATCCTTGTAACCCAGAGATAAATCCCACCTGGTCATGGTGGATAATCTTTTTAATGTGCTGTTGGATCCTGTTTGCTAGGATCTGGTTGAGAATCCTAGCATCCATATTCATCAGGGATATTGGTCTGAAATTCTCCTTTTTGGTGTGGGCTTTGCCTGGTTTGGGGATCAGGGTAATGCTGGCTTCATAAAAAGAGTCTGGAAGTTTTCCTTCTGCTTCAATTTTTTGAAACAGTTTTAGGAAAATAGGTGTTATTTCTTCTTTGAAAGTTTGGTAGAATTCTCCAGGGAATCCGTCAGGTCCTGGGCTCTTGTTTTTTGGGAGGTTTTGATCACTGCTTCAATCTTGTTACTAGATATCGGTCTATTCAGGTTGTCAATTTCTTCCTGGTTCAATTTTGGGAGTTTATAGTTTTCCAGGAATTCATCCATTTCATCTAGGTTGCTTAACTTATTGGCATATAACTGCTGATAATAACTTCTGCTGATTGTTTCTACTTCCTTGGTGTTAGTTGTGATCTCTCCCTTTTCATTCATAATTTTATTAATTTGAGATTTCTCTCTTTTCTTTTGGATTAGTGTGGCCAATGGTTTATTGATCTTATTGATTCTTTCAAAAACCCAGCTTCTAGTTTCATTGATACCTTCTACTGTATCTCTAGTTTCTACCTCATTGATCTCTGCTCTAATCTTGATTATTTCCCTTCTTATGTGTGGAGTTGGTTTGATTTCTTGTTGATTTTCCAGTTCTTTAAGGTGTAGAGACAGCTGGTGTATTCTGAATTTTTCAATTTTTTTGAGGGAGGCTTGGATGGCTATGTATTTCCCCCTTAGGACCACCTTTGCTGTATCCCATAGGTTTTGGACCAAAATGTCTTCATTCTCATTGGTTTCCCTGAATTGTTTAAGTTCTTCTTTGATCTCCTGATTGATCCAAGCATTCTCCCTTTCTTTTTCTTTTCACAAATGCAAAGTAGTGGCAGAGGTGGAAATAGACTTTGTATCTTCCCATCTCACTGTTGTTCCAAAGGTACCTTCCTGGGGCACCTGAGTGGCTCAGTCAGTTGGGAGTCTGCCTTCAGCTCCAGTTGTGATCCTGGGGTTCTGGAGTCGAGTCCCAAGCTAAACAGGGAGCTTCTCCCTCTCCCACTACTGCTCCCTCTGCTTGTGCTCTCTCTCTCTCTCTCTGTCAAATATATAAATAAATAAAATCTTCAAAAACAAACAAACAACCAAACAAAAACAGGTATTAATATAAATTAAGGTACCTTCCTCTGGATGTTGATATTAATCATGAGAGTTCCAAAATTTAACATATTTGGCTAAACAAAGGCTTTCATTATTTTAGTTTAACCTAATTTTTATTTTCAAAAATTAGTGTACTATTCAGTATAAATATTGCCTCCAAATTTAAGATTTTTTGTTGTTGTTGTTGCTGCTACATATGTATGTGCTTCAGCAGATATTTAACAGTTTAATCCAAGACGCATTTTATTCTTCCGTTCTGGGAAAGTATAAGCATTAAAAGGATTATCTAAGTAGAGCTCGCTTATTGGGTTCATGTTTTATTACCTGTGATGCAGGGTAAGGATATTTACCATAAAAAAGGACTTTACTCCATATTAAATGAGAGTGAACCTGAGGTCTTGTGCTTTTTGCAGCTGCTGAATAGTAGCTGTATGGTTGAGGCTGTTTTTATTATCCTTTCACTGGTGATTTGGTGCTTTGCTGAACTGATCCCGCCTTGTTTATCCATTTATGCAACCATCAACTGGCACAACTCATTTCCAGGCCTCTCAAACTACAGCACTGAGCCACAAAACTCATTAGGTGAAATATGTGACCTCCATCATCAAATTGCAATTGAAAATTGTTTTGTATGTAATCTTTTCCAAGGCTGCACATCCAGATACACATTCAAAATCAAGCAAATAGATGTGACTATTTCAGTAAAACCATGACAAGTGGTCTATCTCTGTAAATGTCAGAATTTGAATCATGTGAATATATTTTAGCTAGAGAAAAAATAAAACCACATTGCTTTTGCTCCATTTTATGGAAGGTAAACAAAAAAAGTAAACAAAAAGGAATTCGAGTTTCTCTCTCTCTTTTGAGTTTATTTTTAGTGCTTTGACATCAGGAAGTGAGAAATAAACTGCCGTTAAGTGGTGACCATAAAGATGAAAAATATTCAAAGTGTGATACAAATGTGTGTGAGATTCCTAAGAAAAAATGAAGACTATTCCTTTCTAATAGATAATATTGTCTATAGTACATTAAAAATATACTACATATACTACGTTAAAAAATCAAGATACGGAGGAGTCAAGATGGCAGAGAAGTAGCAGGCTGAGACTACTTCAGGTAGCGGGAGATCAGCTAGATAGCTTATCTAAAGATTGCAAACACCTACAAATCCAACGGGAGATTGAAGAGAAGAAGAACAGCAACTCTAGAAACAGAAAATCAACCACTTTCTGAAAGGTAGGACTGGCAGAGAAGTGAATCCAAAGCGACAGGAAGATAGACTAAGGGGGGAGAGGCCGGCTCGCGGCAAGCGGCGGAGCAACGGAGCACAAAATCAGGACTTTTAAAAGTCTGTTCTGCTGAGGGACATCGCTCCAGAGGCTTAACCGGGGTGAAGCCCACGCGGGGTCAGCGTGGCCTCAGGTCCCGCAGGGTCACAGAAGTATCGGGGGTGTCTGAGTGTCACAGAGTTTACAGGTATTAGAACGGGGAAACCAGCTACAGAGACAGAGCCGAGGAGTGAGCTCTAATCTCAGGGTTACCTTGAACCAGTCGCAGGCTCGGTCAGCTCGGAGCGCGGCCGGAGGCCAGGGTGATGGGAGTAATTGGGCGCTGTTCTCTGAGGGCGCACTGAGGAGTGGGGCCCCAGGCTCTCGGCTCCTCTGGGCCGGAGACCGGGAGGCCGCCATCTTCATTCCCGTCCTCTGGAACTCTACGGAAAGCGCTTAGGGAACAAAAGCTCCCGAAAGCAAACCCGAGCGGATTACTCAGCCCGGCCCCGGGTAAGGGCGATGCAACTCCGCCTGGGGCAAAGACACTTGAGAATCACTACAACAGGCCCCTCCCCCAGAAGATCAACAAGAAACCCAGCCAGGACCAAGTTCACCTACCAAGGAGTGTAGTTTCAATACCAAGGAGAGCAGCAGAATTCCAGAGGAGGAGAAAGCAAAGCACGGAACTCATGGCTTTCTCCCCATGATTCTTTAGCCTTGCAGTTAATTTAATTTTTTTTTCTTTTTCAATTTTTTTTCTTCTTCTGATAATTTTTTTAACTTTTACCCTTTTCTTTTTTATCGTTTTTTAAGTAGTTTATCTAATATATATATATATATATATATATATATATATTTCCTTTTTATATTTTTTTTTATTGGTTTTCTCTTTTTAATTGTATCTTTTTTTTTTTTTCTTTCTGAACCTCTTTTTATCCCCTTTCTCCCCCCTCACGATTTGGGATCTCTTCTGATTTGGCTAAAGCATATTTTCCTGGGGTTGTTGCCACCCTTTTAGTATTTTACTTGCTCCTTCATCTACTCTTATCTGGGCAAAATGACAAGGCGGAAAAATTCACCACAAAAAAAAGAACAAGAGGCAGTACCAAAGGCTAGGGACCTAATCAATACAGACATTGGTAATATGTCAGATCTAGAGTTCAGAATGACGATTCTCAAGGTTCTAGCCACGCTCAAAAAAGGCATGGAAGATATTAGAGAAACCGTCTCGAGAGATATAAAAGCCCTTTCTGGAGAAATAAAAGAACTAAAATCTAACCGAGTTGAAATCAAAAAAGCTATTAATGAGGTGCAATCAAAAATGGAGGCTCTGACTGCTAAGATAAATGAGGCAGAAGAAAGAATTAGCGATATAGAAGACCAAATGACAGAGAATAAAGAAGCTGAGCAAAAGAGGGACAAACGGCTACTGGACCACGAGGGGAGAATTCGAGAGAAAAGTGACACCATAAGACGAAACAACATTAGAATAATTGGGATTCCAGAAGAAGAGGAAACAAAGAGGGGAGCAGAAGGTATATTGGAGAGAATTATTGGAGAGAATTTCCCCAAATATGGCAAGAGGAACAAGCATCAAAATCCAGGGGGTTCAGAGAACCCCCCTCAAAATCAATAAGAATAGGTCCATGCCCCGTCACTTAATAGTAAAATTTACAAGTCTTAGTGACAAAGAGAAAATCCTGAAAGCAGCCCGGGAAAAGAAGTCTGTAACATACAATGGTAAAAATATTAGATTGGCAGCAGACTTATCCACAGAGACCTGGCAGGCCAGAAAGAGCTGGCATGATATATTCAGAGTACTAAACGAGAAAAACATGCAGCCAAGAATACTATATCCAGCTAGGCTATCATTGAAAATAGAAGGAGAGATTAAAAGCTTCCAGGACAAACAAAAACTGAAAGAATTTGCAAATACCAAACCAGCTCTACAGGAAATATTGAAAGGGGTCCTCTAAGCAAAGAGAGACCCTAAAAGTAGTAGATCAGAAAGAAACAGAGACAATATACAGTAACAGTCACCTTACAGGCAATACGATGGCACTAAATTCATATCTCTCAATACTTACCCTGAATGTTAATGGGCTAAATGCCCCAATCAAAAGACACAGGGTATCAGATTGGATAAAAAACCAAAACCCATCTATATGTTGCCTACAAGAAACTCATCTTAAACCCGAAGACACCTCCAGATTTAAAGTGAGGGGGTGGAAAAGAATTTACCATGCTAATGGACATCAGAAGAAAGCAGGAGTGGCAATCCTTATATCAGATCAATTAGATTTTAAGCCAAAGACTATAATAAGAGATGAGGAAGGACACTATATCATACTCAAAGGAACTGTCCAACAAGAAGATCTAACAATTTTAAATATCTATGCCCCTAACGTGGGAGCAGCCTACTATATAAACCAATTAATAACAAAATCAAAGAAACATATCGACAATAATACAATAATAGTAGGGGACTTTAACACTCCCCTCACTGAAATGGAAAGATCATCCAAGCAAAAGATCAACGAGGAAATAAAGGCCTTAAATGACAGGCTGGACCAGATGGACATCACAGATATATTCAGAACATTTCATCCCAAAGCAACAGAATACACATTCTTCTCTAGTGCACATGGAACATTCTCCAGAATAGATCACATTCTTGGTCCTAAATCTGGTCTCAACCGGTATCAAAAGATTGGAATCATTCCCTGCATATTTTCAGACCACAATGCTCTGAAGCTAGAACTCAATCACAAGAGGAAATTTGGAAAGAACCCAAATACATGGAGACTAAACAGCATCCTTCTAAAGAATGAATGGGTCAACCAGGAAATTAAAGAAGAATTGAAAAAATTCATGGAAACAAATGATAATGAAAACACAACGGTTCAAAATCTGTGGGACACAACAAAGGCAGTCGTGAGAGGAAAATATATAGCGGTACAAGCCTTTCTCAAGAAACAAGAAAGGTCTCAGGTACACAACCTAAGCCTACACCTAAAGGAGCTGGAGAAAGAACAAGAAAGAAATCCTAAACCCAGCAGCAGAAGAGAAATCATAAAGATCAGAGCAGAAATCAATGAAATAGAAACCAAAAAAACAATAGAACAAATCAACGAAACTAGGAGCTGGTTCTTTGAAAGAATTAATAAGATGGATAAACCCCTGGCCAGACTTATCAAAAAGAAAAGAGAAAGGACCCAAATAAATAAAATCATGAATGAAAGAGGAGAGATCACAACTAACACCAAAGAAATACAGATAATTATAAGAACATACTATGAGCAACTCTACGCCAACAAATTTGACAATCTGGAAGAAATGGATGCATTCCTAGAGACATATAAACTACCACAACTGAACCAGGAAGAAATAGAAAGCCTGAACAGACCCATAACCAGTAAGGAGATTGAAACAGTCATCAAAAATCTCCAAACAAACAAAAGCCCAGGGCCAGATGGCTTCCCGGGGGAATTCTACCAAACATTTAAAGAAGAACTAATTCCTATTCTCCTGAAACTGTTCCAAAAAATAGAAATGGAAGGAAAACTTCCAAACTCATTTTATGAGGCCAGCATCACCTTGATCCCAAAACCAGACAAGGATCCCATCAAAAAAGAGAACTACAGACCAATATCCTTGATGAACACAGATGCAAAAATTCTCACCAAAATACTAGCCAATAGGATTCAACAGTACATTAAAAGGATTATTCACCAAGACCAACCAAGTGGGATTTATTCCAGGGCTGCAAGGTTGGTTCAACATCCGCAAATCAATCAATATGATACAAAACATTAATAAAAGAAAGAACAAGAACCATATGATACTCTCCATAGATGCTGAAAAAGCATTTGACAAAGTACAGCATCCCTTCCTGATCAAAACTCTTCAAAGTGTAGGGATAGAGGGCACATACCTCAATATTATCAAAGCCATCTATGAAAAACCCACCACAAATATCATTCTCAATGGAGAAAAACTGAAAGCTTTTCCGCTAAGGTCAGGAACACGGCAGGGATGTCCGTTATCACCACTGCTATTCAACATAGTACTAGAAGTCCTAGCCTCAGCAATCAGACAACAAAAGGAAATTAAATGCATCCAAATCGGCAAAGAAGAAGCCAAACTATCACTCTTTGCAGATGATATGATACTATATGTGGAAAACCCAAAAGACTCCACTCCAAAACTGCTAGAACTTGTACTGGAATTCAGTAAAGTGTCAGGATATAAAATCAATGCCCAGAAATCAGTTGCATTTCTCTACACCAACAACAAGACAGAAGAAAGAGAAATTAAGGAGTCCATCCCATTTACAATTGCACCCAAAACTATAAGATACCTAGGAATAAACCTAACCAAAGAGACTAAGAATCCTTACACAGAAAACTATAAAGTACTCATGAAAGAAATTGAGGAAGACACAAAGAAATGGAAATATGTTCCATGCTCCTGGATTGGACGAATAAATATTGTGAAAATGTCTATGCTACCTAAAGCAGTCTACACATTTAATGCAATTCCTATCAAAGTACCATCCATTTTTTTCAAAGAAATGGAACAAATAATCCTAAAATTTATATGGAACCAGAAAAGACCTCAAATAGCCAAAGCAATATTGAAATAAAAAAAGCCAAAGTTGGTGGCATCACAATTCTGAACTTCAAGCTCTATTACAAAGCTGTCATCATCAAGACAGCATGGTACTGGCACAAAAACAGACACATAGATCAATGGAACAGAATAGAGAGCCCAGAAATAGACCCTCAACTCTATGGTCAACTAATCTTCGACAAAGCAGGAAAGAATGTCCAATGGAAAAAAGACAGCCTCTTCAATAAATGGTGTTGGGAAAATTGGACAGCCACATGCAGAAAAATGAAATTGGATCATTTCCTTACACCACACACAAAAATAGACTCAAAATGGATGAAGGATCTCAATGTGAGAAAGGAATCCATCAAAATCCTTGAGGAGAACACAGGCAGAAACCTCTTCGACCTCAGCCGCAGCAACATCTTCCTAGGAACATCGCCAAAGGCAAGGGAAGCAAGGGCAAAAATGAACTATTGGGATTTTATCAAGATCAAAAGCTTTTGCACAGCAAAGGAAACAGTTAACAAAACCAAAAGACAACTGACAGAATGGGAGAAGATATTTGCAAACGACATATCAGACAAAGGGCTAGTGTCCAAAATTTATAAAGAACTTAGCAAACTCAACACCCAAAGAACAAATAATCCAATCAAGAAATGGGCAGAGGACATGAACAGACATTTCTGCAAAGAAGACATCCAGATGGCCAACAGACACATGAAAAAGTGCTCCACATCACTCGGCATCAAGGAAATACAAATCAAAACCACAATGAGATACCACCTCACACCAGTCAGAATGGCTAAAATTCACAAGTCAGGAAATGACAGATGCTGGCGAGGATGCGGAGAAAGGGGAACCCTCCTACACTGTTGGTGGGAATGCAAGCTGGTGCAACCACTCTGGAAAACAGCATGAAGGTTCCTCAAAATGTTGAAAATAGAACTACTCTATCACCCAGCAATTGCACTGCTGGGTATTTACCCTAAAGATACAAACGTAGTGATCCAAAGGGGCACGTGCACCCGAATGTTTATAGCAGCAATGTCTACAATAGCCACACTATGGAAAGAACCTATATGTCCATCAACAGATGAATGGATAAAGAAGAAGTGGTATATATACACAATGGAATACTATGTAGCCATGAAAAGAAATGAAATCTTGCCATTTGGATGGAACTAGAGGGTATCATGCTTAGCGAAATAAGTCAATCGGAGAAAGACAACTATCATATGATTTCCCTGATATGAGGGAGAGGAGATGCAACATGGGGGGTTAAGGGGGTAGGAGACGAGTAAATGAAACATGATGGAATTGGGAGGGAGACAAACCATAAGTGACTCTTAATCTCACAAAACAAACTGAGGGTTGATGGGGGGGGCAAGGTTGGGGGGGGGGTGGGATTATGGACATTGGGGAGGGTATGTGCTATGGTGAGTGCTGTGAAGTGTGTAAACCTGGCGATTCACAGACCTGTACCCCTGGGGATAAAAATATATGTTTATAAAAAATAAAATTTAAAAAAAATTTAAAAAAAATCAAGATACTACATTATACTACATTAAAAAATATATATACTACATTATATATACCACATTAAAAAATCAAGATTGTTTATCTCTAGGTCATAAAAATAAAGATATTTTTCTACTGCTCTCAAAGTAAGTATTACTGGAACTTTTGTGCATCGATACCTAGGATTCTAACACATTTTTATGTTATTTAAATACTTTCTTCTTCTATATTATAGTTCTTATCGAGCAAGGATCTCAGCTGGGGCAGTGTCTACCACTGTGTATGTAGTCATGATTTGAAATGTTTAGGGAGCTGTTGAAATCAGTCCTATCAGAAGTGATTCTACGTACACAGGAACTGAAGAGTTGCCTGGAAAAATAATTTAACCGATATGTCCTTCCACATTTCAGGCATACTCTGTTATGCCTACCAAAATAGTGGAACTGCCCAATGAAACTATTTTTTGCAGAAGGGCTGAGAAGCATTGCTGGTGCTTAGTCACTAAAGAGGAACGTGAGTTCTGAGTTTGATGGCCAGTATTTGAACCACTTTTGGACCGTCCTCCCATGCATGATGAATCCTATGAAGAGAGTAAGCTAAAATCTATACCAGCAGTCTCTGCTTGGCACAGTAGTGCCAGACCATAAAACAAATGAATGCTTCAAGCTGAAGCCATGCAAAGAATTCTTAAAAATTAACAGTAAAAACTACAATTGTTCTGTGATCTTCAAAAACTTTTTGTTAAAACATTAACAAGATTTTTTCATCATTTGCCCTAAATGTGTTGAGAAATGAAAAATAATAAAACTAGTATTTATTTATCTATTTATTTAATGCACCATAATGTAAAACATCAAAAAATTTGAGAATTAATGTATTTTATTTCTTTGGAAAAAACTTATCAAGAGTAGTTTGCTAGAAAGAGGTGGGTAGGGGGATGAATGAAACAGATAAATAAGACTAAGAGGTACAAACTTATAGTTATCAAATCAATTAAATTAGATATATGAAAAGTACAGCATAAGGAACATAGTCAATAATATTGTAATAATGTACGGTGACATGATGGTGACCACACTTACTGTATTGAGTACTGAGTAATGTATGAAATTGTCATGTCAACATATTGTACACCTAAAACTAATATAACATTGTATGTTAATTATACTTTAATAAGAATTTTTTTTAAATACATGGGAAAAAGTTGTAAAAATAATGGCTTGGAAAGTGCTTGCTGTCTTATTGGAAAACTTACTGTGTAATGACACAAAGTGTGCATCTTTTTTATGCCTTTGTAAGTCTTCATACTTCCTTCCAAATTTGGATCAGCTCCCAATATTTTATGCTTAGTGCTTCTGATGTCATGAAATATCTCTGAGAGTTTCTTCAATGTGAAGTTTATTACTAGTGTCACTTCCTCTGGGAATATTCCTCACAACCACTTTCCTCATTTATGTTGATGAGTTCACCTTAGTAAGTCCAGCTGGCTACATATCTAGAGTCTCTCAAACAGCAGGAGTGTTAACGTTCCCATAATTAGCTATCTCTTCTGTAAGTCCACTTACTGCATTATCATTTTTCATTTCTTTTCTGAACTTGCATTTTATTGACCAATTTCCTCTTTCAGTTATCCATTTTTGTAAAATGTCAGGTGGGTTTATCACTGGGAGACAGAAATGCAATGCAGCTACATGGTCTGATGTCTGGGCATGAAGAGAAAAACAGGTATACAGTGACCAATCACCAACAGACTTTAAAAGATATGATGTACAGGGAGATTCAAATTAAAACCACATTGAGATACCACCTTACACCAGTTAGAATGGCCAAAATTAACAAGACAGGAAACAATGTGTGTTGGAGAGGATGTGGAGAAAGGGGAACCCTCTTACACTGTTAGTGGGAATGCACGTTGGTGCAGCCAATTTGGAGAACAGTGTGGAGATTCCTTAAGAAATTAAAAATAGAGGGACACCTGGGTGGCTCAGTTGGTTAAGTGGCTGCCTTTAGCTCAGGTCATGATCCCAGTGTCTTGGGATCGAGTCCCACGTCGGGCTCCTTGCCCCATGGGGAGCCTGCTTCTGCCTCTGCCTGCCACTCTGCCTGCTTGTGCTCTCTCTCACACTCTAACAAATAAATAAATAAAATCTTTAAAAAAAAAAGAAATTAAAAATAGAGCTCCCCTATGACCCTGCAATGGCACTACTCGGTATTTATCCCAAAGATACAGATGTAGTGAAAAGAAGGGCCATCTGTACCCCAGTGTTCATAGCAGCAATGGCCACAGTTGCCAAACTGTGGAAAGAAACAAGATGCCCTTCAACGGACGAATGGATAAGGAAGATGTGGTCCCTATACACTATGGAGTATTATGCCTCCATCAGAAAGGATGAATACCCAACTTTTGTAGCAACATGGACGGGACTGGAAGAGATTATGCTGAGTGAAATAAGTCAAGCAGAGAGAGTCAATTATATGGTTTCACTTATCTGTGGAGCATAAGAAATAATATGGAGGACATGGGGAGATGGAGAGGAGAAGGGAGTTGAGGCAAATTGAAGGGGGAGATGAACCATGAGACACTATGGACTCTGAAAAACAGTCTGAGGGTTTTGAAGGGGCCGGGGGTGGGAAGTTGGGCCAGTCTGGTGGTGGGTATTGTGGAGGCACATATTGCATGGAGCACTGGGTGTGGTGCATAAACAATGAATTCTAGTACACTGAAAAGTAATTAAAAAAATTAAAAATTAAAAAAAAAAAAGATGTGATGTGATCACTAATCATGAGGAACCTCAGTCATTTACATAGTGATTTGGGGACTGAAGAGCTAGCAGTGACATTTGGATTTTATACAGATAACCCAAAGTTAATATACCGTGGTAATTAAAATTTGAACAGTGTTGTTGGGGAATTAGTATTACTTAACTAATCCATGATAACTGCAAGAGAAGATTCTCTGTACTGAAATATTTGCTTAACTTGTATAATCCTTTGGGGCCCAAGTGACACTACCTGGGGACCTTTGTAGTAAAGAAAAATGCAAAGAACAGAAGAGCATTTGTTCTTTAGGCCTCCCCGTTAAGATTTAGAATCTCAAGTGCTCAGGGCAGTTTCTAGAGGAGAGAATCACTATGGCCGCAAAGCAGAGCTGTTTCACGTCGATAACTCATTTGGGAAAAAAAGCTCCAGGAAAGCAGGTATCAGGTCAGTCTTATACTTTGTATCCCTAGTGCCTAGCACAGTATTTTCTATGTAGTAGACATTAAATAAATGTTTATGACAGGATGCAAGAATAAATTCATTAATAAACATCAATGTGACTAAATTTTTTATAAAAACCTGAAGCATTTCAAGATTTTGCATTAAATAAAACAATATATCATAGATTGCAAAATAATACATCATAGATTGGAAACAATATTTTTAGAAAGCTTCAAGACAAAGATCTAAAGTTAAAATAAATGATCAAGTAGCTTCAAAGTGCCCCACTGATTGAAGAGAGGAAATGATACACTTCTTTCAATATCGCATATTTAGAGTTTATCAGAAGACTTGTTCCTCTTTCTTTCTCACATCGAAGAAAGGAACTCTCAGCTCTAGCAGCTAATTGCATGTGATTAGCCCCAGTAACATCTGCTCCATCTTTAAATTGGATGTTTCCCAATACCTTTCCAGAATAGTCAAAAGAGTATACTCAGAAAGTAGGAGGCAGGCAACATTGAGAACAATACATGGAAGATGAAGCTAGACCAGCCTGGAAGCCATTATATCTACCTAAGAATTTCACCATCTCCTTAGTGTGGAGAGGGTGAAACCAATGTTCACCCTACTGTGTATCCTTCAACCTCCAAATGTGCTTCATGAATTATATTATACGTGGCATAGATTCTCATTTCCCAAGTACAGAGAGGGGAAGAAGTCCAAATGGTTATTGTAGTCAATATTGTGTTGTGTCAGCTGGGCCAAGCAAGGCAATAGCACCCTTTACAGTGTGCTGCATCAGCGAGATTTATTTCTGCCTAGAAAAAGGAAATATTACCTTAGTAAAGATTGGTGACATCTTTGAGAAAAATATTAAATTTGAGAAAAATATTAAATTTGAAATCATTTTTGTTTATAAACTTTCATATCTTAGTGTTAATTTATGAAAATTGATATACGAGGCTATTTTTAAGTGTTCTATTGTTTTGTTTATCAGCATTGTTGAGAGGGAAGCATGTAAAATTTTTAGGGGAAGTGCTGTCTGCAGATTACAGTGCAGTCACTGCCTGAGCCTGCTGGTGGGGGCGCATCTTCATTGCAGGCAAAGCTCTATGTGCTTGTTTTTGCAAATCCTATTTCATGAAGTAAAATCAATATAGTGGCAAAAGCCCTTGTCCAAGGAAACTATGCCATTTCATTATTTATTTTCTTTTGGAATTGCGATGTAGAAGGGAAAAAGATATATTCTTTTGAGAACTCAAACAGTACCTTTATGCAATATTTACCTTTTGAATTTGTATTCTTCAGGTCTCCTAATATTTAATAACACTTAAATGTTATTTCATCACTTTTAAAATTCCTCGCCTTAAATGAAAACTTTGGAAAAAGGAAAAAAAATAGAAAAAAACTACAAAGATATTCTTTGATTGTGATAAATATTGTACATTTCCAAAAACATACTTTTCATATTTATTTATTTATTTTAAGATTTTATTTATTTATTTGAGACAGAGAGCAACAGAGTGAGTGAGTGAATGCATGAATGGGGAAAGGGGCAGAGGGAAAGGGAGAAGCGACTCCTCACTGAGGAGGGAGACTGATGCTGGCCTGGATCCCAGGACCTGGGATCATGACCTGAGCAGAAGGCAGTCATTTACCTGACCACTTGACCTAGCCACCCAGGCACCCATACTTTTCATATTTAAATTCGGTGGAATAGTAGTGAAATACACAGTATTTTTTATTCAAGTGAACTTTCCATATTTAAAAAATAAGTACATTTAGTCTTTTAGGCCATTGTTGTAAAATATCATGAAACTCCTTTGTTGATAAAAAAATGTGTAAGGGTAAACTGTTGAATTATGTTTGTTCATATAAAAACAGTGATTAGGGAATCCAAATCGATGAATTACTATGAACATTTTTAAAGATTTATTTATTTTAGAGAGAGAGAGAGCAAGTGGGGACAAGGACAGAGGAAGAGGGAGGGAGACTCCTCAGGCAGACTCCCCACTGAGGGCAGAGCCTGATATGGAGCTTGATCCCAGAACCCTGATATCATGACCTAAGCTAAGACCAAGTGTTGGCCGCTTTACCGATTGAGACATCCAGGTACCCCGATTGTTATAAATTTCTAATAGCCTCAAATAAAACTGAAATCTTGTAATATTTTATATAATTTGTTATTTTGAACCAAAGTAAGGTAACCAGAGGAAGGCATGAGGACAACAGGGAAGTATGGCAAAATATGTGTGGTCTTCTGGGAAAAGACAGCAGTTACTTAGACTACTAGTGATTGAGCCACAATCAGAATGGTTTATCGTTGAAAAAAGCAAGAAACAAATATTTATCAAAAAAAGCAAATTTTAGTTTTGTAAATTATTTTATTGTCCCCAAATAGAAAAGCCCAGTTGATTGTACCTCATTCTTTTTAGTTGTACAGACAGTTATTGCTTTGATCGTTGGCAGTAGCGTCATTTTATAATAAAATGGAAATGCTGAAGGTTTACAAAAATGATTTCTTAGTGATTTGCATTAAGCAAAACATGCCACTTGCTAACCAACCACATTTATGTTTTTTCACACATCACCCACTTATCATTCAGACAAAATGCAGTACACTGAACAACAGCAGGTCTCTATCCAAATGCCAATTCTATCAAAGCTATTGAGCTATTATTCAGGAACTTTTATATCATTCTTTTTTTCTCCATCATTTCAATTTTTTTTCTAGGATAAGATGAATACTAACAGGTAGACATACAAAATTTGCCTCAAAGCTATTATCATGTCTAAGTGTAAGAGAACACTATTATTTTCTGATTCCTTATTAGTTAGATTACAGTGTATCTGGCAAAAGCTTGGAAACCTAAGCTATATTCTTTCTCTGTGATTCTACATTCTGTATATTTCTATGCCAAGGTGAAATGTGTGACTGCTTATCTTTAAGCACATCAATACAAGCCAACTGCCCACCTCTTCCTTGCTCAAGCTTTCTTGTCCAACCCAGTGGCAGAAACAATCTGGTGCACTAATCGTGAGACAACTGCCCTTCTGCAGTGACTGGAAATGAATTGGTTCAAATTCATCTAATGTGTAGCGTTTAAAAAAATATTAGAAGTAATGTACATGCAAAAATTATAAAAATTAATACATGCCTATGGTTGGTTTTTTTTTAAATGAATTCAATAGCACAAGAGGATAAAATATGAAGGAAAATGTTCTGTCTTAGGGTTCTTCCAAGTCTTACCAACAAACTGGGAGTCCTTCCAGAAATGATTTCAGGCATAAACAGAATTATCTCTGTATATATGATAAGAGATTTCTTCCCATTTTTCAAGTCTTGTAAAATCTGTATTGGTTTTCTATTGTTATCAAAGACACAGGGGATTAAACCAATACAAATTTATTATCCTATAGTTCTTGAGGTCAAAAAACCAAAATGGATTGGCAAGGCTGTGAAAGTTTAAAAGAGAAACCATTTTCTTGCCCTTTCCAGCTTCTAGAGGTTGCCTACATTCCTTAGTTCATGGTCCCACATCACTCTGATCTCTGCTTCCGTAAGCACATCTCCTTCTGTCTCGGAAGCCTCTGCCTCTGTCTCATGAGGATCCCATGACTACATTGGGCCCACCTGGATAGTCCAAGCTAATCTCCCCCATCACAAGATCCTTAACATAATCATTTCTGCCTAGTCCCTCTTGCCATGTAAAATAATTTGTTCATGGGCTCTTGGAATAGAACAGAGACATCTTTGGAGGACCCTTATTATACTATAATATCTCTCAGGAAAGTTTTTAAGCTGTTTTCATTCAGGTCCTGTCTTTTTCTTGTTTTGTTTATTTCTAATTATGTTATCTTTTGTTGTTGTTCACTGTTGTTTATATTTAGATTTTCATTTAAGATGGGCATTTTGGTAACTGGAAAAATATGACTTTCTTCAACAATAGAGCTCTCTAAAGAGCCTCAATTAAATGCAAGGAAATGAGTTGCCCCCACTAAAAACTCCAAAAATCCTAAGACATATTCCCTGGAAATGTCTATTACTACATCTTCATATTGCTTTATCAGCATTAATTGATCATTTCCTCCTGCTTGAAATATTTTGGGTTTTTTTTCCTGCTAAAAACCCTATTCTTTCTTGGTTTTCCTATTTCACTAGTTGCTGCTTCTCAGTCTCTTCTATTATTTTACCACATCCCTTCTATATGCATATCTATGGCTCCTACGTTATTAATCTTCTCTAGATATATTTATTTCCTCTCTGGATAATCTTTAGTCTCATGGTTTTGAAGCACCTATGACCAGAAAAATCCTAAACCTACAACTTTAACCCCTATCTTTAATTTCAGATTTGAAAATTCAGCTGCCCTTTTAAGATCTCTACATGAATGGCTAATTGGCATTTCAAACCTAAATGTCCAAATCAAAACTTCTGAATTTCTATACAAACCCCTACCGAACACTCCCCTCCTTCTCCAGCCTTTCCCTTCTCAATGAATAACACTGTATTTTGCCCACCTAACTGGGGATACACACACACACACACACACACACACATACACTCACACCTGGAGAAATATTTGACTCCTCTTAAATTCTCAACCAATTCAACATCTGTACTGATGGTTCCACTTTTGAAAAATATTCAGTGTCTTGACACTTTCATCACCTCTATCATTAACATTCTAATCCAAGACACTGTTGTCAATCAGTTGGATTATTGCAATGTATTCTTGCTTCCTTACAATATCCAGCATGTTCTCTCCCAAATGTTTAACAGATCATATCACTTCTCTGTCCAAAAACTCTGGCTTCCAATCGTACTCAGACTAAAAGTTTCTCACTCATTCTATTGGAGTATATTTGGCATATTAACACCAAAAGGATGGACATCCTCCACCTGAGATGGTTAAAGAAAAAGTGGTTTCTTGGAGAGGGACATTTTCTTTCTTTTTTTTTTTTTTTTAAGATTTTATTTATTTTAGAGAGAGAGTGAGATAGAGAGCACAAATTTTGGGGGGGACTTCAGGGGGAGAGGTAAAAGCAGGTTCTGTTCTCTACTGAGCAGGGAACCCATTGCAGGACTTGATCCTAGGACCCTGATGTCATGACCTGAGCTGAAGGCAGATGCTTAATTGACTGAGCCACAGGCACCCTGGAGAGGGACATTTTCTAGACAGTAAAAGAAATATTCTGTGTAGAAGCTTAGAATGTAAATGAATAATCTGTCAGGCGGAGTAGAAATGATAGGTCAGGGAAGACACTGGGAGCTTGTACTTAGATTGGGACTAAGGATGTCCAGAATGTGAAATATGATGGAAGTAGCTACTAAGAGAATCCATACTTAACTCAAGTGTTAGTTTAGACCAAGGGCCCACAGATTTAGATTTAGGCTGAAAGAATCAAGGCATGGCTGTTTGCATGTCAAAGGAAAGTTTTGGGAACAGCATATTCATGGTCATAGAATCATAAAGAACCCAAGAAAGAAGGCAAAAATCAAGAGGACAGAATTGGTGCCACTGGTTCAACCACCATTTTCAATCTGCTGATTCTTTAGTTGATGCCAATGGCTTTAAGTTTTGAGTTTCATTTTAATTCAAGGGGTCATTTTCCTTCTAAGTTCAACTCTTTATTTATTTTAACTCTTGTCATATCCACAACCTTCAAATTTCTTTCTTCTTGTCAATTTTTCATTGTAGTTTTTTTTCTTAATTTTTCAAGTAATTTTAGAAATTTAGAAGTTAAAGAAAACTCCAGTAAATGGGGAAAAAAGCAATGGGACTTTCTTCCAGTTTGATGGTTTTTTCAAGACATGGCCTCAGGAGGTTACAAGGCAGTAATGTTCTTTCCAATGTACAAGTCTGTATTTTGGTCAGTCCATAAGATTTTAAGCCATTAGTATATTTGGGAAGTTCAATTTCTTGTAACTCACATTCACAAAAAGATCAATTCCTGTCAATATCTTTAACCCTATCCCCTAGATAGTAAGTTTCCCAAGGCAAAATCTTTTTGCTAATGTGTGACACTGTTACATTTAAATATTCTGTATTACTATCTTCACACAGAGATTTCGTTTTACTTGTACCTTTTCTGACATATGGTATTATAATCTTAAATTATTGTGAAGAAGCAACCAGTAAAACTATCTGTATAATAATGCCTTAGGTCTATCAAGTGTTTTTCTGATGTACAAATCATTTTTACATACATTCTCCCTTTGCAGTTCAGAAGATCCTATAAACTATACCCAGATTACCACTGCCTGTTTACAAAGAAGAAATAAAGATAAACAATGTTTCGTAGCTTGCTAATAAGTATCAGCAATAGAACAGGGCCCAGGTATTCTGATTCTCATTCTTTACACTCTGTGATACAATGGCCATGAAATGGTTAGCCAGAAAAATCCACGAAAAGGCATAATTTAGGATATAGACTATATATTACATTGCAACCATTACAGCATTCATGTTTTTACCCAATGGGGATTCCTTTTCAATTCATGCCCAATCAGAACATTATTCTTGGGGCACCTGAGTGGTTCAGTTGGTTAACTATCTGCCTTCAGCTCAGGTCATGATCTCAGGGTCCTGGGATCGAACCCCACATCAGGCTTCTTGCTCCTGCCTGCCATTCCCCTGGCTTGTGCTTGCTCTCTGTCTCTCTCTCGCTCACTCTCTCTGTCAAATAAATAAAATATTAAAAAAAAGAAAATTATTCTTTATGCCAAACTTTGATATAATGTAAGGGAGAACAAAATGACTTCTTATGGCAGAACCACAGAAAGAACATGGAACAGGGGGGCATGTGACCAAAGAATAGAAAGCATTAAGTAAGTAGAGAAAACCATAGGGTCCTAGCAGCTTGCAAACAGAGTGCTCACAGGCAAAACTGGCAGCAGCTGTCCTACAGAGCATAGCGGAGAAAATGAAAGCTTCACAGACAATACAATAGGTAATGACTCTCTACTTTAAATGAACTTTTTGTAGTTGTAGAAAGAGCCAGTCATTTTTCTACAGAGAATTACATCTGATTTCTCCAGTGTTCTTTAGATCAAAGCTTCTCAGTACAATAGTTTATATTGGCTGTCTCCAGTTCTCCTCTGAGTCTAGAATTAACTGTTGGGCATAAGGGTTTATTTAACCATTCTGCTGATCTTTACAGTCTTAGAAGGGTCCTATAGCAACTCTCACTCCATCCAGTCAGGCCATAATCTCTTGAACTTGCCTGCTGACTCTGTACGTGCTATCCCAAGGCAATCAGGGGCGGCAAGTAAAAACAGAAGGCATCCCTTGACACTGTTTCTATAAATACCAACTGTATAGGGAACAGAGTGACAGGGATGTAACAAATGTGCAGCCACACCTGCAGCATATATTATCTCCATATCTTATAGGAGGATCTGGCCACTTTTCTGAAGTAGTCTAGAATGTCATATCTTTATTTTCTTCATCTCCTAAGGCAAAGGAGAAGTAAGTGTATTATTTCTATAACTGTAATGAAGAGTAACTTATCAGAGTCTCTGTTCAGCTGGTATTTTGGCACTTTCTAAAAAGAATAGCCCGTTAAATGAATTTGTCTTTCCATTGAGGCAAATACAGGGAGCAGTAGCAAATATTCTCCCACCAGAAAACTAATATTTGCACTTTTGTCTCTAAAGATAAAGATAATTTTCTTTCTTCCTTTTTTTTTTCCCCTCTGTGTGTTTGGTGACCTAAAGCTGTAATTGATTTTAGACTGAAGGTTTTTTAATGAGTGTTTTACAAGGAGGCATTTATTGTGGAGAAGCCACAGGCCCCAAATCTTCATGTCTCAGAATTAGTATTTACTATTTCTTTTATATTAGAGAATAGAGACAACAAAAGTACAAAGAAGTCAGACAAGTCAAAAGCAAAATGAATATGTGGAAAACTACAAGAGAACATGAAAGAAGATGAGGAGATGAGCAAGAAGTGATTCAGCAGCATAAAATCCACTGAGGACAAATAAGAACATGACCTCAGAGGGCAACTAAGTATTTGATAACAATCAGTTATGAAAACATCTGTCTTTTAGGGGAAAATTCCTGTTCCTTTCTTTCTTCCCCATCTCTCTGTGTCAGAAGCCTTTCCCTCTTTCTGATTATGCTGTTTTCTTCCAATTTGATGACTTAACATTTTACTCTCAACATTTTAAAAAACTATGCTTATACAGGCATTATATATACATAATATATGTTATATATACATATGTAGTCCCTTTTAAATAAATTCCCTTAAAATTTATCTTATTAATAGATTTTCAAATATTAAAGCATCTTTGTATCCCAGGGATAAAACTCACATGGTCATGGTGTACGAACCTTTTAATGTGTTGTTAAATTCAATTTTCTGGTATTTTGTTGAGGATTTTTGCATGTTTATACATGAAGGATGTTAGCCTGTAGCTTTCTTTTCTTGTAGTGTCCTTGTCTAGCTTCAGTATCAGAGTAATGCTGGCCTTATAAAATGAATTTGGAAGGAATTCTGAATTTTTTGAAGAATTTCAATCTCCTTACTAGTTAATTCAAATTTTCTGTTTCTGATGATTCTGTCTAGTTAGGCCATATGTTTGTAGGAATTTATGCATCATTTCTAAAGTAGTCCAAGTTGTTGATATGTAACTGTTTATAATAGTCTCTGTCTTTTTATATATGTGACATCAGTTGCAATGTCTCTTCTTTCATTTCTGATTTATTTATTTGAGCCTACTCTTTTTTTTCTAAGTCTAGCTAAAGGTTTTTAAATTTTTTAAATCTTTTCAAGAAATCAATGTTGTTTTCTTGATTTTAAAAGTTGATTTTCTATTCTCTACTTATCAAAATTTTGTCAAATGCTTGCCCAGTATCTATTAAGATGATCATAAGAATTTTATCCTTCATTTTGTTGCTGTCATATATCACATTTATTGACTTGCAAATGATGAGCCATTTTTGCAGGTGATAAATTCTACTCGATCATGTGGATGGTCCTTTTACTATGCTGTTGAATTCAGTTTGCTAGGGTTTTGTTGAGAATTGTTGCATCTATGTTCATTAGGGATACTGGCCTATAATTTTCTTTTCTTGTAGTGTCCTTGTCTGGTTTTGCTATCAGAGTAAATCTGGCCTCGTAAAATGAGTTTGAAAGTATTCCTTCCTCTTCGGCTTTTTGAAGATTTTGAGAACAATTAGTATTAATTCTTTAAATGTTTGGCTGAATTCATCAGTAAAACCATCCGGTTCTGGGCTTTCCTTTGTTGGGATGTTTTTAATTACTGAATCAGTGTTCAGATTTTCTATTTCTTCTTGTTTCAGTCTTGGTAAGTTGTATGTTTATAGAAATTTTCCCCTTTCTTCTAAGTTATCTAATTTGTTGGCATACAATTGTTCATTTTAGTATTTATAATTCTTACTATTTTTGTGTTATCATGTCATAATGTCTCCTTTTTCATTTCTGATATTTCTTTGAATCTTCTCTCTTTTTTCTTAGTGAAATTTTCAGTCAGTTATTGCATTATTCAGTTCTAATATTTCTATTTAATCCTTTGCGTGTTTTCTATCTGTTGAAATTCTTACATTCTTCACCTTTTTTTTCTCTGGAATGTTGAGCAGCTTTATAGCAGTTATTTTGAATTCTCTGTCAAGCACTTAATATATAACTGTTTCATTAGGGTTAGCTACTACAGCTTTATTTTATTCCTTTGTTCAGGCCATGTTTCCCTGTTTCTTTCTTCATTTTCTTTGGCTCTGCGTTAGTATCTGTGCATAGAAAAAAAAACAGACACCTCTCCCTAGTCTTCACAGACTGGTCTTATACAGGATAAAGCCATCTCCGAGCAGGCTAGCAGAGATTTAGGATGCCTTTCAAATCTTTTCTGTGTGTATGTCTTCCCTGGACTTGTGCTTATAAATTCCCAATTAGAGGGAGTTGCTGGTTCTTCTCCTGTTCCTTCCCAAGTGTTTGTAATCTCTTGTTTCCTTTTGTGTCTATCTGCTATATTCTGGGTTGTCCAGACCAACAGCACTTTATAAGTTCTTTTTATGTTCTCAGGTGCCCCAGATATCTAGAGTATGTTAGAGACTGGAAAGGCCGAGCCATTGCCTTGCGTTTTCACCTGAAAAGTTTGAACATTGAGGATATGGTTCGGTTTCCTCTTTTCTTCCCCAGAGATAATTCAGGGGCTTAGAATCTTGCTGGAGAAGGGGCTCCAATAGATGATGCATGCTAGTCCAACCCACCTTTGTTCTCAGTGACACCCTGGCATGTAGAGTGTGCCTTGTTCCATCAGTTCTCTGAGACATGCAAGACACAGGACAGTCCCTTGGGTAGCCGGTGGAAAAGATGGAATGTTGAACATATGGCCCAACTCTTCTTTCCCAAGGAGAAGCTGGGTTGTGGGATTTTTTAGAAACTTGTTCTGTGCTGAGCCAGGGAGAGGGGTGATGGTGAATGCGTGCTTGCTGGTCCAAACTGTCATGTTTGTTTTTAGTGGCTCTCAGCATCTAGAGTAAACTGGGCCCTGACAATGATTTGAAACAGGCAAGGCAGAAGCCAGTCCTTTGAGCAGATCTTGGAAAATAAAGTTTAAATGCCTAGTCTAATATTTTTCTCTCTGTGGTGAGGCTGGGATTTGAAGCTTATCATCTGCTCATTCTACACTGAGCTGTGGAAAGGATCTATGGTGAGTGCACACTAGGCCAGATCACCATCTTTGTTCTCCGTGGCTCCCAATCTTAAAGCTCCTGAGACTTTGAATCAGGCAAGATAGAAATGAGTTCCTTGGGAAGCCACCCGAAAAATCCAAATGTTGGATGTAATGTGCAGTCTTTTCCTTCTCTCCCCAGGGAAAAGTTAGAAACTGGGGGTTTCCTTCAAATCTTATTGTTCTATGACAGGGTGAAATTACGGTGAGAGGGTGTCTCGGGGTTTTGTTTGTTTCTTTGTTTTTACCGGTTTTGATGTGGCTGGTTTCACCCTCACCTGAGGTTCAGGAGCCTCTGAACTAGTTTCTAGATTTCTCACAAAGGGAACTGGTGCAAGTACTGTTGAGTGTGTGTCTGTGGAGAGGAAGGAAAATCTAGGGCTTTCTCTCCTACCATCTTGCTGATGTCTTCTCCTCAAAATTAATTTTTACAATCCTTTCTTAATGGACATTTTGATTATTTATATTTTTATTCTACACAACTTTTCATGAGTATCCTATAACTAATTTTGTGCAAATTCCTGATTATTTTCTTACTAAAAATTTCTTGAATATAATTTCTGGATCAAAAAGTACATTTTTAAGACTTTAGAGACATATTTTTAAATTATACTCCTGAAAGGATGCACGGATTTAGAGATCTTTGAGAAGTACATGAGAGTTATCAGTGTTTAAACCATCACTATCTTTTTGGGATTAGTAGAGCTAGACACAGAAAAGACACTAACATATGGGAGGAAAAAAAAAAAAAACTGAGTTGAAGGGAAGGTGGGCAGTGAGTACTAAGCCATCCACTAATAAGACATGTAATTGTCTTCATTGTAGAGAACACAGGCCAGGCATACTCTTTATGAATTTATTGTGTTCTTAAATTCCTGTAAAAATCTTTTTCTCTTAACATTCCTACCTTGTAACCTCATAACAATCAAAATGTAATTTTCCTGGAAGCAAGGACATAAGCACTCACTCTTAATTTTTACGCTTAATAAATCAAACTCAGAATCTCTTTTAGTCCTCTTTTTCTAATCTATTTCATCAGTACTGAAGCTATTTAGATAAGATGTTGGTTAAGAGTCCATTTAGCTTTTGGCCAAAAGTAATTTGCTGCTGGAATTTGGTGGAGATTTTGCTATAACACAATTCTTTCCTCAGTGCAGGGAAAATTGGACAATTATCACTTTGGGATGATTTATAGAGAAAGCTACCAGAGATCTGGTGCCTGCTAGCTTTGCAATAAAACAGCTGTCACAAGGCCCAAAATTTCTCTTTCATCTAGCTGGAATTTTCTTTGTTTGTTTATCTTTTCTTTCTCTTGGAAAAGCTGAAATCCTATGATAAAGAGAAAAAGAAAGTACTGATACGCAATGATATATAACATTGAGAAATGTTTCTGCCTTTATGTTAGTAGCCCTTTTTAGCTTTTTCTAATTTTCTCATTTTTAGGTACATGTTTGGTGCAGAAGTGTGTATACACTTTTGGCTCCAGCCTTAATCCGGAAATTGCAGAACATCAAATTAAAGGAAAGAAAGTATGAATCCGTGATTGGAAACCATTTGTTGATGGAAAAACTCATACATGTCTGGGACATAGTACCGCAAATGAAGAGTAGGAGCAAGGTAAACGTGATGTCTGTGTCTTCTTTGTGAGTGTGCCTATGTGTAGCCACCATATGTGAGCTTCTGCTTTCTTTAATAATAATGAACAAAAAGAGCAATGTGGATACTGAGATTTCGACACCATCGTTTAACCTATAACTTCTTACTGGATAGCATCTAGAGTTTGAGAAGTCCTCAGGCTATGTCTAATCACATTCAGCCTAAATATTTTGACAATTAATTTTTTTATTAAAAGATAGTTCATGCTAACATGGTAGTTTCTTGCCAATCTATTCTCCTGAGAATAATTAGCTGCTCTTGTCATGGCACATGGTGAGTTTAAGTACTTCTCGCACCTTGAAGACCTGGCGTTGTTTATTTTTCACCAGACAACATGACCAGGGCAGAAGTGGCTAGGAATAATAATCTTCCAGATGTTGGTTTTGCTTTTTTACATTGCAGGATACATCAATTCCCTCAAACCAGGTTGCTAGGGGATAGGCGACCTCCTTTTTCAAAAACTTCCCTTAAGCTGGAAAGCTGAAGAAGTGAACTAAAGCCAGCAGGACTGTTTGTAGAAGAGTCAACACACAGAAACAATTTGAAATGAAAGGTGAGAGAACAACAGGAAACCCTAGTAGAGTGATAGGTGGTGCTTCCTTTTTCCACATAGAGACACCCACACTGAACAAGAGGCCTTGTGGCAAGCAACTGATTTACATCCTGAACTTTTGAACTACAAAGTTAATCTCCAGCCATCATATATTCAACTGAAATGTTAGACATATTAGTCATTTGTGGGTATGCACATTCTAAACCCTCACCAATTTCCTCAAAAGAAAAATATTGAAAGTAATGTAATAAGGGTGATAAAATATTTATTTTATGAAACATTAAAATGTTTAAAAGTTCATTTCTGGAAAAGTCATCTGTTAACAATAGTAAAAAAAACTAAGAAACTTTTTTTATGAAAAGTGCACATTCTTCTAGTCAAGTTTTTGTAAAAACAATAGAGTTCAATACATCTGTATCTTCTGTGTTTCTTACAGAGAGAACCATCAACTAAGATGAACATGTTTATTCTATTAAAAATAAACAAACAAACATGACACCATCCAAGTGAACATGAAAATTTGACTTTCAGTCAAAAATTTCCACATGACCATTTGTATTTAGAAATCATTTGGAGAGAAAAGTTCATGACTACAGAAACACGGCATTAAAAGTACTTACTTCTAAAAAAGAACAGGAAGTAAATAATTTATATCTCTTTATTCATTTCCATTTTCGATGAACATTGGGGAAGACCTTTCTAACATATTTTTGCTTATATGGGATTAGCCAGCAGGTTTGGATAGTCTAGTGCTTTTAAAGTCCTGATTGGTAATCAGGTAATCAACCTCCAGGTTGCTGTCCTTCCCTTTAAAGCTGAAAGAACTTGGTCTTGAATCCATCACTGCAGCAGCAAAATGTGAGCAATAATTAGAGTGATGGAAAGAGGTTTGATAAATACTCTCAACTATGAGATGAACAGATAAATTTCAGAGCCTCTGGAATTGGCCAAAAATTCTAATAAAGGAAATGACTCTTTTGATAAAGAACTGTCATCATCACATTTTAGCCTAAGAGACAAATAAATAAGAAGATCCCAAGGAAACCAGTATAGAGATATTTCCTAGTTATCCACTCCTATCCATGTCACTAGTTCTCTTTTAAATAAGGGTTATTGCTAGTACCAGAAAAGTACTTTTATTGTTACTGAATTTCAAATTGAACATGCGGTTGGAATGCACAAGACTCAGGTTTAGCCCTGAATGGGCTTCAAGGATACACAGTCCAGAAATCCAGAGATGCTAAGAAGGAAATACTAGCATTTGCTGAAGTTCTTTAAGGGACACTAAAGGCAATTAATCACTACCAACAATACCTTTCATTTGTTTCTACTCTGTGTGTATGTGTGTGTATAGTGGATATTATATCTACTATAAATTGTGTATTTATAAATTATATATATTATATATTATACACACACACACACACACACACACACACATATATGTTGGTATGTTGGAACTTCTCAGGTGTTAAACTACCTAAATATTTGTCTAAATACACCTACATGTTTTGGTAAAGATTTTATTAATTAATTAATTTATTTATTTATTGAGAGAGAGTGGGGGTGAGGGGCAGAGGAGAGAGAGAGAGAATCTCAAGCACACTCTGTGCTTAGGGCAGAACCCCACGTGGGGGCTCAACCCCATAACCCTGAGATCATGATCTGAGCCGAGTTGGAGGTTTAACTGAGTCACTCAGGAGCCCCTCCCCCCACACACACCTGCATGGTATTGTCTCTCATTCTCCTTCTCCCTCTTTGTTGTGTAGGTTAATTTAGCCTATTTGACCTGCATCCTCACTATCTCTTAGCTCTATTTATTCTATGGGTTCTACACCACACAAGAAACAGGCAAATATGTAATATTACTTGAGTGGAGATTAGGGCACACATTGTGAGTTACCAAAGACACCCTCTTTTGGGTGGAGAGTCTCTAAATCAAATTAACATGCATCATTTACCTTAGTTACGTAAAAATTCTTATTTTCACGTATTAAATACAGTACGACACCTCAGTAGCACACTTGCCATTAGTGCAAGGTTGGGTATTATGTGACTACGCCTTGGCTCACATTATTTACCCAGCATCATGCTCAGATGGAGATGGGCTAATGTGTGGGGGTCGTTGGGAAGTGGCTACCTTGTGATCATTTGGGATGAGACGTTCTCAGTTCAATGTAAGGTCATCTGTGTACACTAGAAGTTTTACCATCTTTACTTCTGTACATTTGTACAATATAGTCTACATGAAAAATAGAATGTTTTACATCTCATTTCAGTAACATGATATTCATTTTAAGAAACTGAATTTTGTGGAACAGTTTTATATCATTCCCATAAGAGTTACCTTTATATTGGTTATATAAATAATACATGCTCATTACAAAGAATTCAAGTAGTGCAGAAAGGCAACAGGAGAGAATAAAAACTTCACCCAGATCTCATCACCTAGTTACAACTGGTATGAACATTGAACACTATTCTATACTTCTATCAAATACATATGGCTTTGTATTTCAAATAATAAAAAGATTTCTTAAGGAACACTCTCACATATAAAAAAGAGTTACCTGAAGTAGACATATCCTAGTGAGTCTTACCTAGCCCACAACTTGATAAACTTCCATCATAGACTGTCATCCTAAGAAAGGCCATTTTTTCTGTGTGAACATCCTATAAAACTAGAACAATGACATCTACATTTATTCTCTGCTGCCCAGCTCAAGAAATCTTTTATGTTGTTAGTATAAAACTGCCAAATAAAGAGCCCTTCCAGGTTTAATGCCTCCTTAAGAGTACTTCTTTTAAAAGTACTTACACTAATTTTTAAAAAGATTTTATTTATTTATTTGAGAGAGAGAGAGTGTGCAGGCATGAGTGGGGGTGTGGGTGGGAGGGTGTACAGGGGGAGAGGGAAAAGCAGGCTCTCCCCTGAGCAGAGAGCCCAACAACGATGTAGTCCTCAATGCCAGGACCCTGAGATCAGGATCCAAGCCAAAGGCAGATGCTTAACCGAGAGAGACACCCAGGTGCTCCAAAAGTATTTACACTTTAACCAGGTCTCAATTGATAATAATAGCAATCAAGATCCTCATTCCCAGGAATCAGCAAATTCGCTGAACTATAGTCCTTACAAAGCAGAGCTTGAGTTGAGCATCTTTGGCCGGGGTGGTAAACTCCCCAAATGTCCATTTAAACATACCTGTATGGTTTTCTCTCCATTTGTTCCAGCATATTCTTCCTGGCATGTGGTGTAGAGTTGAGTGGGCTAAGGTGGTCATAGATTGTTCACCTCCTGTCTACAATCCTTACAGAATTAATTATCCTCTGTAAAGGTAGAGGTGGATAAAGTCGGTTGTTTAGACAAGGAGACACCAGGTTTAAAAAAAAGAAAGGCAAGTGACACCTGGGTGGCTCAGTCAGTTAAGCACCTGCCTTTGGCTCAGGTCATGATCCCAGGTTCCTGGGATCCAGCCCCGCATCAAGCTCCCTGCTCAGTGGGAAGCCTGCTTCTCCCTCTGCCCCTGCTTGTGTTCCCTCTCTCACTGTGTGTCCCTTTGTCAAATAAATAAATAATCTTAAAAAAATAATAAAAAAAGAAAGGCAATATAGGATGGAACCAAGACATAACAGTGACCTTGAAATCAGACAGCTAAGTCTCAAATCCTGATTCTGCTACTAGCCAGCTGTTGACCTGTGTAAATAATTGTTTTAACCTCTGTTTCTTCATCTTTAAAATGAAGATAACACCACATAAAGTCATAGTAACAGTTAACAAGAGCAACAAGTATTAAAGTTTGTATAAATGTTAAACATGTTTAACAAATATCAAAATTTCTAGTTCATCTTAATCTGTTTCTTAATCTCTGTTCCTTCCTTCAGATTTCCAATTAATCCCATCATACTAGTAAAAAAAAATAATATGACATATCACCAGTAGGAAACTTCATACAATTACCCAGGTTGATCAGGTAGGATCCAGAAAATTAAACTATATCTCCTACCTTCTGGCGCATTTCTGGGTCCTCGGGCACACATAGCCTTTAAGGACCACCGACTCTTATTTAGTCGCTCCTAAGAGTAAGCCCTCTTTGAATTTACTGGTTAAAAAAAAAAGTCTACATTTAGTTTCACAGCATGAAAAAGGATGAAGTCTTTCGTGGTTCTCTCCAGTACTGAATCTAGCTGTTTCTTAGGACAATAATTCAATGTGTCCTAATGGGTAGAATTCATTCATGTGTGCCTACTCTTGTTCAGGAAATAAAGGTCCTAGCTTATTAAGTAAGAAGCAGGGAAGCTTACTGGAGTCCAGACAATACGATTACCAGCGGGTTAGAGATGCTGAAGAGAAGAAAATGCGCAGGCTTTCAAATTTCCAACCAGTAACAGTCATGGTCTTGCAGAGTTTTGGTGAGTACACCTGGGTAGTCAGTTTTGAACAGCTTTTTGTGGAAAGCCCAAGTAGTATCTTTGAGATGACAAACACATGAGATTTTCTTGTTTCTATATAGGGACTTAAAAACAAAAACAAAAACAAAAGAAATGCATTTTGAAAAGATAAGTGTATCAATAAGAACTGAATCTACAGGTGAGTATGCAGAGACTCCAGAAAATTTCAGGGGTTCTTTCGTCCCATTCACACCCTCCACTCAAATGTGTGACTCTGACCTTTAGGCGTTTGGAATTGCAGCCTCAATCTTTAGCAGTAGTGGTGGTGAAGGTAGACATGGTGGTATTGCAACAGGGAACAATTTTAACATTTCCTAGTTCAGGAACCCTGTTAGGGACCTTCCATACCCCCGCTTAATCTTCACAACGTTTAACAGCACTGATACTTCAACAGCTACCTTTGATTGCAGGCTTCTCATGTACAGAAGCTTTGCTATTGTTAGAGAGGGAGGGAAGTTGGGAGACGTGCAGATGGAGAGAGAGAGGAAATTTCAAGCAGGCTCCAGCCCAGACCTTAACCCAAAACAGGGCTCAATCTCAGGACAAGACCGACTGAGCCACCCAGGTGACCCTGTGCTGTTTCTTTTATATACAATCTTCTTTAATTTTCAATTTTAATTCTGTATGGTTAGTATTATTATTTACTTTATAAATGTGGGAACTTATTTTCAGAGGTAGTAACTTACCAGAGGTGTGAACGTATTCTGTGTATTTACATAGTTTATAATCGGTACGGCTGGTTTTTATCATATTATATTGTATTAATTCAGACATATTTTATTATTGCCTTTACCATTAATAATAAATAATTTTTATTTGGGACCTAGTCATTGTCTCAAACATTATGCTAGGTGGTTTCTTGGTTTATCTTGATTACTAATCACATTTACCTATATGCTTACTCTTCTCCCTCTTTAATAGACTGAGACACTGAGGTTCAGAGTAAGGCTACACATGAATGAGTCTGGTGAGATACTGATCTAGGCCTGCACTGGTCCAGTCTATAGTTGCCACTAACCTTGGCTACTAAATTGACTCAGGGGAAAACAAACAAACTAAAATAATAGTGACTGCATCATTTTTAGGGATACAGATATCTAGTACCATAGTTAAATAAGTATGAGATTAATCTCTAAAACTGATTGAGATCAGTAAGCTGTATTGACTTACAACGATAAAGAAAATACCAAAACACTGGCACAAACACTTTAATCTGGCCACTAGTCTGAGTATATTTCAAATACCCCTCAAATTTCATCTCATAATTCAGGTGAAGTGAATAGGACACAAGTTGTATTTTATCAGAATGGTACCTGGGATGGAACAGTGGAAGTATCATGGCAAGTTTTTATTTTTTCATCCAATTTTAGGTTTTCATACCCACCATAGAGTTTGCCATGTGCATAGAAATTAGGTATGAATTCTCTTCACCTGGGATTGGCAGCAAGGTAAGGGGACTTGCAATCACTAAATCTGTTAATATTGTAGTGGAGGATTTCGTGTAATAAGTGAAGGACAATAAACAAAATATATGAGGATGAGAAAGAAAGAAATAAAGCTATCAATATTTGCAGATCACATAATGGTATCTGTAGGAAATCTAAAATAATTCACATAAATCTCTAGAATTTACACACAAAATTGAATGTTTACTGGTAAGAAAGTCAATATAAAAAGAAAATCTTGGGATGCCTGGGTGGCTCAGTTGGTTAAGCAGCTGCCTTCGGCTCAGGTCATGATCCCGGCATCCTAGGATCCAGTCCCACATCGGGCTCCTTGCTCATCAGGGAGCCTGCTTCTCCCTCTGCCTCTGCCTGCCATTCTGTCTACCTGTGCTCGCTTTCTCTCCCTCTCTCTCTCTGACAAATAAATAAATTAAATCTTAAAAAAAAAAAGAAAATCTTTATATACTAGCAATGAACATCAAAAATAAAATGTTTATGATTTTAAAATTAACATTGAAAATCACATTGAAAAGCACCAAATACTTAGAAATAAATCTAAAAGATGTGCAAAACTGCTATTCTGAAAACTATAACACACAGCTGAGAAAATACAAAGATTACTCGAGTAAATATTTATGAATCTGAAAATTTAATACTGTAATGGTGTCAATTCTAACTAAAACTGGTTTATAGGTTGATTGTAATCCTATTCATTATTCAAAATGGCATAACAAAATACATTATTATTGTAATTCTATTGTGGAAATTCTAAAATTTGTTATAGAAATGCAAAGCGGAGGGACACCTGGGTGGCTCAGTCAATTAAGCGTCTGTCTTTAGCTCAGGTCAGGATCCCAGGGTCCTGGCATCAAGTCCTGCATAGGGCTTCCTGCTCAGCAGAGAGCTTGCTTCTCCCTCTGCCCCTACCCCCCAAACTCTCTCTCTCTCAAAAATAAATAAATAAAATCTTTTAAAAAATTCAAAGGGGAAAGACTAATCAAGGCAAAGAACATATATGAAGAACTTACCTTCTAAACATCGAATCTTATCAGAGCTAAGGGGAAAAATATAAGATCTTTGTGACCTTAGGGAAAAATTTCTCAGATTTTTCTCATAAAAAAACAACTTAACATAAAGGAGATTAATTGATTCAAATTAGGTAAGTTAGGAACCTCTATTAAATAAAAAAGTGAAAAGATAAAGTGAGAGAACAAAGAAGGTCTATATTAATATAAGGAATATATAAAGAACAATCAATAAATAAAGACAGGACATCCAATATAAAAATGGGAAAAAAAAACTTGGATAAGCTTTCACAAAGAAGAATATTCAAATAACTAAAAAATACATTTTAAAATGTGCCACTTTATTAATCATCAGAAAAAGGCAAATTAAAACCATACTGTGATATCATTAGATACCCTTAGGAAGGGCTAAAATGTATTTTTTTTGCTTTTTTTTAAACTATGGGTTTCTTTTTTAAAGATTTATTTTGGTTTTTTTTTTTTTTTGAGAGCAAGAAAGTGAACAAGAGTGGGAAGGGCAGAGGGAGAGAAGGAGGGAGAGTTGCCAGCAGAATCCACATGAGTGCAGAGCCTGATGCAGGCTCAGTCCCAGGACCCTGAGATCATGACCTGGACCAAAACCAAGAGTTGGGCACTTAACTGACCGAGACACCCAGGTACCCCAGGAATAGCTAAAATTTATAAATAAAAACATGAAAATGAAAAGCTTGACAATATCCCATGCAGGCAAGGATCTGGAGCAAATAGAACACTCCTACACCTCTAGGATGATAGGAATGAACACATGTATAATCACTTTGGAAAACTCTTCATCAAGATCAGCTAAAGCGGATCATGTGTACTGCCTAGAATTCAGCAATTCTATTCCTAGGTGTATACTCAGCCAAAATGTGTACAATACGTTAATCAAAAAGCAAGTGCAAAAATGTTCATAGCAGCACTATTTGGAATAATTCAAACCAGAAACAACCCACAGGTCCATCAATTCTAGAATGAATAAATTGCTCTGTATTCATCCAATGGAACACAATAGCAATGAAAATAAATAAACTATTATACGCAGCAAAGTAAAAGAATCTCACATAGATAATGTGAGATGATGGAGGTAGACACAAAAGAGTAATAGTTTATATGAATTTATTTATATAAAGATAAAAAAACAGCTAAAATTAATTTATAATATTAGGAACCAGAATGGTAATGACCTTAGAAGAAAAGACAGGTGTGGTGACCAGAACAAGGTAAGCTTCTGCCAGCAGAAAGTTACCCTAGCTTGATCTGAGGGGTGATTATTTTGATGTGCTCCTTTTGTGACAATTAGCGAAACTGAACACCCATGATTTGTGTATGACATTAGACTTCAGCAACAAATAAGTCTTTTTAATTAAACAAAATGAATTGTTTAGTCCTTTAAGATGGAAAATCCCCCTGGAATGTTTGACATAGGATAAACTAGGTAAGACACATATGCAACATTAGGTCAGGAGACAGTAATAACCAAATGAAGAAAAATTTTTATTGTAAGAAAAGTGTGTATTAACTCATTTGAATCTGTTTTTAAAAACTAGATTTTTCAAAAAATGTTTTTGGCATTTTTTAAAAAATGTTTTTAGGTGGTGCCTGGGTGGCTCAATCAGGTAAGCATCTGCCTTCAGCTCAGGTCATGATCCCGGGGTCCTGGGATCCAGCCCCACATCAGGCTCCCTGCTTAGCAGGGAGCCCGCTTCTCCCTCTCCCTCTGCCCCTCCTCCTGCTGGTACTCTCTCTCTTGTGCTCTCTCCATATCCCGAATAAATGAATAGAATCTTTAAAAAAAATGTTTTTGGGACAAAATCTGAATGGTATGAGACCAGAAAAGAATTTGAAAGTTTGTAAATGAAAAAATCAACCTCTTTAAGGATGCTTGTTTTAGATGGATGTATAGTTTTCTACAACCAAAAGGAGCACCTTACAGAAAATTATAGAAAGTATTATAACTAACTAATTAATCAATACATTAATAATATAGTTTATATTACTATACAAATATCATTTTAATCTTTTAAATATTTTTCACAGTTCTTTTTGCCAAACATCATGTTTATTGAAACAGAAATAAAATTAAAATGGAACTAACGTAAGTGTGTCAAGTTTAATGAAATGTTAGCAATCAAGTTTGGCAATATTAATATACTATGGTAATGCTGGGCTTGTCTTATGGTGCAATTAAGAAGCGGCCACAACTTTATACAGACTGTAAGGACTTTTTCCAGATAATGTGAAATTTGGATTCTGACACTGGGACTTTCTCACATGCCAGCTTTTTCTCTTCTCATCTCTGGACTTGCCAGTTTGGACCCTGGGGCAGGATGCAACAGAGATCTGTGGAGCCTAAATTCCTGCTTTTTTTTTTTTTTTTTTTTTTTTTTGGTGATTTTATTTATTTATTTATTTATTTATTTTTTAAATCATTTTTTTTTAATTTTCAGCGTAACAGTATTCATTGTTTTTGTACCACACCCAGTGCTCCATGTAATCCGTTCCCTCTCTAATAACCACCACCTGGTCCCCCCAACTTCCCACCCCCCCTAAATTCCTGCTTTTGAGGAAGTTTTTCCTTTCACTGACAGAGTACAGTTCAACAGATGCCCTGAGCTTTGAACAATTAAATTAGTGAATTCTCCAGGGATGCCTGGATGGCTCAGTTGGTTAAGCGTCTGCCTCTGGCTCAGGTCATGGTTTCAAGGTCCTGGGATCCAGTCCCATATCCCACATACTGAGCAGGGAGCCTGCTTCTCCCTCTCCCTCTGCCCCTTGTCCTGGCTCATGCTCTCTCTCTCTCTCAAATAAATAAATAAAATCTTAGGGAAAAAAATAAGCGAATTCTCCTCTTTCACGTGGGAATAAGGGAGAATGGGAAGGATTTGGGCTGCAGGGCACCTGGTGTGAGAAGCAGCAAAAACAAGAGCTCACCCTTTATATTTATTTTACATATCCTAAGAGCTCAGAAGTGAATTCTTATTTCCAGTTATGTCATAAAATAAGCTGTAGAGGTGGATTGGAGTCAGCCTGCACCATCTCATGAAATCTTATTGTCAAATTTACCTGGGAATTTAAAAAAACAGCCATTATTAAGAAATACATAAACATAATTAAATAAATAATTAAAGACAAAGGTGTTAGATATTCCAAATTTATCACTTTCTAACAATTTTACTATTTGTTCTTGTGGTTATTTATGTCTTTTGAATCTGTATGGTGAAAATACCAGGTAGTGGTGTGCTACTGTGCCTCTCCTCCCAAGTCCACATTTAATGAGGTCTTGTTGATAGTCTGAAATTGACCAAGTTGGCAGTGTTTATACTCCCCAAATCACAGACACTACTAATCAGGGCACTCCCACTCCCCAGCAGGAAGTCAATTGTTAAATACTCATGGGCATATCCTGAGGGACTTTGTCAATAAGAGAAGTGTTCTGAGCATCATTCTTGACAGTCAAATCATTGGCAACTGGTTTATGGACAAAGTAACTATATATCATATTCATATATACACAATGAGCACTGTCCTAGCCTTATTATTAATGATGCCATCTTCTCATTCTACAAAGTGTTGCAGTGTAGAGGATAAATTATGTGCTTACTCCCTTTGTAGGAGAACAGGCTTGCCCAACTTCAGCACTACTGATATATTGGGTTGAATAATTCCTTGTTGTGAGGATTGTCCTGTGTTCTAAAGGATGTTTAGCAACATCCTTGGCCTCTATGCTTTAGAGGTCTACCCTAGTTATGACAACCAAAAAAGCTTCCAGTACTTTTAAATAACCCAGGGGGAAAGGGAGATTACCCCCTTCTGAGAACCATTCTCATGCATCCTAAGGGTTAAAACAATTCTTTAAAAAAAAAAAAAAAAAAAAAGGATTTTTTTTCTGGTATCAAAAGAAAGAGATCTCCTCTTTTCTTAGAGCTTTTCCTTTAAAAATGTCATTTAAATTCTCTGTTGCTTTAATTTGCAACGCTTTTTTTGAAAAACTAAGAGAAGGGTACCTGGGTAATGGACATTGGGGAGTATGTGCTATGGTGAGTGCTGTGAATTGTGTAAGACTGATGATTCACAGACCTGTACTCCTGAAGCAAATAATACATTATATGTTAATAAATTAAAAAATAAATAAATAAATAAGGGGGGAAAACCCTCTTGTCAATATTATAAGCCAAGAAAGTTTTTCATAAAGGCATCAGAGCCCACTCTTTGAATCGAAACCATTAAAGAAGATAGCGCCCTAGCTCCTGTCTCCATGTGAGTTTACCCTACATGCATGGCTCCAAGTCATCAGGGTCTTCTTGTTGTAGAGCTACATGGCATTCTATGTTCTGTTAGTTAAAGACAATTAGCCAACCCAGATGTCACATCAATACTGAATGAATTTAAGATGAACTATGCAGAGCAAAAGGATTCTGTTGAATCCTCTCACCTATAAGCAAATTATCATTTATATATATGTATGTATGTGTGTGTATACACACACACACACACACACACACATATATTTAGAGCACAGAGGCAGGGGGAACAGTAGAGGGAGAAGGAGAAGCAGACCTCCCTCTGAGCAGGGAGCTGGATGCAGGGTTCAATCCCACAACTCTGGGATCATGACCTGAGCTGAAGACTGCTGTTCAATGACTGAGCCATCCAGGATCCCCAAGTTATCATTTATCTTGAAGTTGTTTAGATAACGGATTGCATCTGCCTGCCTATTTTTATCAAAGGTTGAGATTTCCTTCCGTCTTCACCATCTTTGTAGCAAATCGCCTGTGATGCACATCAAGTCTAGTTTAATGCTTATTCAGTAATAAAACCGCTAAATTCTTTTCTGCCTTTGTAGAAAGGATACAGTGGGTTGGCAGGAGATTTTATTTTTTATTTTGTCCAATAAGAACATCAGTACTGAGGCAGAATGGAGAAAGCTTAAGCAAACTAGGACAAAAGAGTGGGTAAAATTGTGTCAACCACAGAGAAATACAAGAAGCATGGGTGTGGTATGCATAACTTTTTTAAAAGCCAACTTCTTCTAACATTTGGGGAGAAAATGTTTTCTTTCCCCCACTCATATCTGCTCCCAAGTTAATATATGCTGAAGATTGCTTCCCCTTATTGTCTTCTCACCAATGTTCTTTGCTCATGTAGCTTCTACTTTCTTTCTATAGCTGGAACTCCCCTGACATAGAGTATCATTGCCCTTCATTTATCCCCTCTGTGAGCTCTTTTTTTTTTTTTTAAGATTTTATTTATTTATTTGAGAGAGAGACAGTGAGAGAGAGCATGAGCAAGGAGAAGGTCAGAAGGAGAAGCAGACTCCCCATGGAGCTGGGAGCCGGATGCGGGACTCGATCCCGGGACTCCGGGATCATGACCTGAGCCGAATGCAGTCGTCCAACCAACTGAGCCACCCAGGCGTCCCAACCCTCTGTGAGCTCTTAAGGAAGACTAGTGTTTTGTAGCTTTTCCTCAGAAAATGAGGGGGTGATAATGAGGAAGTGCCGCACAGCTGGCAATAAAAGACTGAGCATGGCATTCATTAGCCTAGAGTATCTCATTACACTTGCCACAGGGACTTTCACACTGGCTGATTTTTTCTCTCATCTCTTGATTTACCACTTTGGACTTCCAATCTCTAGTCTAAGGATAATAAAGGATAACTCAAACACTTTTTGTTTTGTTTTGTTTTGTTTTGTTTTTTTTGGTAAATTTGGTCCCCACAATGTCTAAAAACACAATGTAGGTAGGCCGATAGGAAGCCTGGCCCCAATTATGAAAAAAAATAAAGCAATTAGCAACATTACTAAGCAATGTTAACAGAGTACAATTGAGAGATGCTATGTGATGTGATAACATTTGAGATGATCAGGGGAAATTGGGGTTGAGAAGAGGGGAGAGTCATAGCAAGTTGAAGTTTGGAGAAAGCAGGAAGGGAACAGAAAGGAATGAAATATGGAGACTGAATGCATAAAGAGCTTATAGTTGTACAGAAAGAAGCAGACACATGGAAAATAGTTGAATCATCTCGGTGGCAAACCCGTAGATTGAAGATTCAGTGTCTTGTGATGAGACCCCTGTCCCCCACCCCAGTGCTTCATGGAACCTCTCAACTCCCAAAATATATTTAATTCTTTGTGAGAACTTGCAATATGTCTGTTCACAGATTTGGCCTTACAACACTTAATTATCACCTGTTCAATGTCAGGCACTGTAAAAGACTCTGAGCATATACTGATGAATAATTTATATTGGTATAATTATACAAATCTCTACCATCATGGAGGTTATACTCTAATGAAATATTCTCAAGACTCCCTAGCTCCAGGGACACCTGGGTCACTCAGTCAATTAAGTTGCCTGTCTCTTGATTTCAGCTCAGTTCATGATCTCCAGGTCTTTAGATCAAGCCTCACAATGGGCTCCATGTTCAGTGGGGTGTTTACTGCAGATTCTCTCTCTCTCCCTCTCCCTCTGCCCTGCCACTGCTCTCACACACTCTCTCTCAAATAAATAAATCTAAAAAAAAAAAAAAAAAAGTTTCCCTGGTTCCCTCCTGTCATATGTATCTTAACACTCAACTCAATATAGCTTAATATAACTTAGATTTTTTTCATATCTGATAAACCTAGTTAAAACATCAGAAAAAGGAAAAAGTTGAAGGAAATAAGTTTCCTTTGAGATTTGGTTTTAAACCTCTACACCTTGCTGATGTTGGATGTTTTCTGGATTTTTATTTATAGATTGAAGCTTACAGTATCCATTTTTTTGTAGATCAAAATAACTGCTGGTAATTTCATGTGGTTAAACAACATATTTTTCTTTATATCTGAAGACTACTATAAGAATAAATTATCTTTTTCAAATTTTGTTAACATTAAAGTTGATTTTCTATATAATTATGTGCTTCTGGCTAAATGGTCAAAATACTTTAAAGAAAGTCAAAATTATCTGAGATTAAATAATTATGAAAAGAAAGAGTATTCCTAACATTGAAAAATAAGATGATGTGAATCAAAATTGACACTATGATATATAAATAAGTTCAAATAACATTTTAAAATATAAATTTGGTCCTAGGTTCACATCAAAAAAATTACAAGGACAGCGAAAAATTAGGCAGAGCAGCATAATAATCTAGTGGTTTCTATATATTATTGAAAACAAAAATCTGGTTCTTTGGATATATGGTTTACTCATGCTTACAAGAAAATCACCTGGCATTAGACATTCTACTGCTCCCTGTATTTAATGGCATTGATTATAAGCTGTGGTTTTATAAGTCCAAATATGAACAACTGAAATAGCACTGTCAGGAGTAAATTCAAGCATGTTTTTTCCAGTTCCTGGAGAATTCCTCCTCCTCTTGGGATTTTTTGTTGGTTCAAGGCAGTTCTAGCAACTATACGTGTTCATGATGAAATTGACACTTATGTTTGAAGAGAACTGTGGTATGGAAAAAAGCAGGGGCTTATTCTCGTGTTATTCTAGCCAGATATCTAGGGTGGGGAGTCTGTTATTTAGCCTGCTCTTCCTACCCTTGTCACCACACCTGAAAGGTGGGCTTACCCTGAGCAGGAAATGATTATGAAAATTATTTGTGATAACCAGAAAAGAGAAAACGATACGCTTTTGTAACACCTAATTTATCTAAAGCATAAATCAAAGAAAATACACATAAGAGCTTAAAAAGTAACAATAATTACAAGCATTAAGAATTAAGCAATGGTATGGTTCATAATAAAATGAAATAACAAAAATTGCCCAGGCACACCTGGGTGGTACAGTTGGTTAGGCACCCTCCTTTGGCTCAGGTCACGATCCCAGGGTCCTGGGATCAAGATCTTGCCTGGCTCCCTGCTCAGTGGTAAGTCTGCTTCACCTTCTGCCCTTCCCCCACTCATGTTCTCTCTCTCTCAGCTCTTTTTTTTATCGTGTTATGTTAGTCACCATACAATACATCATTAGTTTTTGATGTAGTGTTCTAACATTCATTGTTTATATATAACACCCAGAGTAAAGTCTTTAATAAAAAAAATTTTAATATGGTTGTTGAAATAGGAATAAAATGAGTATACTGCAGATGAGTTGACATTTTCCTCAGGTAGTTAAGATTTTCTGTAGCTACCTGAAAATGACAGGATGGGAATATCTGTGTCTGGTATTAACCACTCCAAACCCTTCCTCGTCCACTGAAGTAGCAAGAGGGATTCTCTCTACCACTCCTTACTGTTACCTGGCATAGTGTACTCAAGTTAATAAACATACCTATTTTATCAAGAGTCTAAGTGAGTATTTTTTTTTAAACAGTAAGTTTTCCAAAATGAAAAAGGCATAGCAAAGTCAGGTGGACATTATCTTTGGATTACCTGTGTCTCTATATCATCCTTCCCCCATCTCTACTACTTTTGCTTACACATCAAATTACTGCAGCTCTTAAAATATTTGCAAATAGAATTAGAAAAGTCTAGCTATTTATGCATGCCTGACATGGCCTGTCTTGATGGAGGACAGGAAGCAAAGACACTTGGGTTTTGGTAAAGTATAGACAGAAAGAGTTGACATATATTCCTTTAAGCATTTAGGAATAGAAGGGAGAGTCTGAATTCAAGCATCAGCTATCTAAACCCTGAGATCGTCAGTAAGGTCATCCCAAACGTGTTACGGTTTCTGACCAAAAGCTTTTATGAAAACAGAGTTAGATTCCACTTAAATCAAATCTTTTCATTATCATGTTCTAATAAGTCAAAAAAGGAAACTCTTTCTGGTAAGAATCCTATTCTTTAAGGAAAATCATCAAAATGAGGACAGGGAGCAATCTGTCACAGCCTTAATTGGGGTGCACAATAGAATAAAAGGAAAAGAAGTAGGAAAAGTGTAACAGAAAACAATGAAACAAAAGATGCTCGGTTAACTCTAGGAGAAAAGAAAGGTGAGACAGATCAATTGGAGGAAGAGGACTTCAAATCAGTTATTATTGAGTGTGGGAAGCCTGAGTCAGTGGACTTGAATGGAGAAAAAAGAAAATAATCAAAAAGCACAAGTTACAGTGAGTCGCTTTGCCCCTTTTTTCCTATCTCTTGAACTGCCATAAAAACTCCTAGCTCAGCACTATGTACATATACACAACAAGAATATTTATAGATACTGCCATAGCTACTGTTCGATATAACCTTTTATTTTATTATTTTGTTTTATGGGAAAGGGAAGCATTATTCTTAATGAACTTTAACAATATCCACTATATATCTAGAGAGATTTAGATTTTTTTTTACATCTAACACATATTCTAACTTAGTTTAAAATAAGTCAGAATAACTTTACAAATTCACAAATGAAAGTTATACTTTTAATAGTAGGTAAATATTAACCTATAGATTTAGATGCAACTAAAGGTTTGTGAAGTCAATCATATACCAACACACACACACACACACAAAACTCACTGCTTTCATAACCTGATATTTCAAACTATTTCAATTTGCACTTCATAAATTCAACTTTTTAATAAATATTTTTGCATTTTGATTCTAGATGATTCAATTTAGAGCACTTTACTCCGACACTTCTCCATGGATTTAGATCATCTTTATTCCCAATAAGCCAAACACCGAATGGGCCCAATTATTTTCTATTTTTACAATGTTTTCATTAGTTGTAGAGACATCTTAATTTGATATATGAAATTTTTAATTAGATAATGCAATTTTTAAAGCTGTTGAATAGCATCTTGAGACAAACTTGCAACACTTATCATGTTCCTCCCTCTCAATAACTTGCAATCTGACATAGTGTTCCTTATGCTTCTCTGAAACAACAGTCTATATGAACCAACTTGAGTATCAGACTAAAAACAGTTACAAACTTTGTAAAGGTGAAAAGTACCACTGTGGTTTAGAGTGTTCAGCTGAGTGCTTTTTCAACTGACTTACTGTGCTACTGGCATGCTCTTTTGGCTTACACCACCTACCTCTTTGGCTTACACCTACCTACACCACCTACCTCCTCAGTATGCATGTGGGATCTCTCAAAACTCTTCTGTTAAAAGAAAGGAGATTGATGACATAATGAATATTATTTTTAATAGACACTTGAACAGCACCTATTTGTATCCTTAATGATTTCAATGGCCCAAAACACTTCCATGAGTTCCATGAAGGTCTGTAGACCACAACAAAGATACATTGGGTCAAAGCAGTACCAGATAGAACTGTCCTTGTAGGTGAAGTAGCAAATGAGACCATTCATGTAAAGTGCCTTCAGTGCTAGTAAGCATCTATTGTTGTTGATGATGATGATGATGAAGGTAATGATGAATGACTACTCTATTTTTCAATCACGCTAAATACTAGCATTGTGCTATTAAGTGCTGTTTCAATTCAATATGTTTTAAGATATACTAGAGATTGTGCCTGGTTTAGAGAATCAACTAGAGAATGATCAACAATAATGCTGCTCTCTGTTCTGGCTTCTCTTCCTCCAGGGAAGGTGCTGATCACCAGTCATTGCACGCCTCCCTCCAGAGACCAGAGGAGCCTTTACAACCTTCCTATGTGGTGTCTAAGCACCCAAGACTAATTTTGACTTTGCCTGACAAAAGTGATTGCCATTCTAGAGGTCTTATCTCAAGGATTAGGGAGTTTAAATGATAGTTGATCACCCAAAGTAGCATCCAAGAAAAGGATGTGAAGTTTAGAAGTAGAATAGACTTAGGAATTTAAAAATAATAATAATAATAATACACACACACACACACACACACACACACGGGATAAAGAGATTATTCAAAGAAATTTACTAAAATGTGGTTGATAGGGAATAAGTAAATAGTAGGTATATACATTATATAACCTCAAAACTTCATCCATAACTCTGAAGTCAGGTGTGTTTAAAAAATATTAATATCAGGAGATCCTACCTTCTATTACTTAGTACCTTTAGTATGGTCTGGGGTAGCATTCTACAATCAAAATATTAATGTTTCTGCAGCAAAATGCATGAATAGATCTACTAAGTGTTATAAATAAAGCTTATACAGAGCTTTATGTAAGTTTAGATTATATCAGGTCAGCAATTGTAGATAAGAATTTTTTTTACATGTATTTAGGATGGAATACTAGGAAAAAGAAGTCTTAATGTATGATGTGTAAGTAGATATAGTCATAATATGTTGGCATTATCACTGTGAAATCAAATGAAATCTGTATTTGATCTCTGCCCATGTTCCTGACACAAAGCTCCTAAAACCCTTGTAGTTTTCTGAGTGTTGGGGTTGTTAAGAGGTTCATACACGGAGCCCCTAAATCCCTGGGAATTTCCTGGATGATAGAAATGTCTTATGTTCTAGCGAGGCAACTCTTGGTAGGCTTCTGGATAGCTTCGGGATGGGGGCTAGTCACCAGAAACCACAAGCCATGATTATTAGAAGCTTGGAACTTTCAGGAGCCCCTGGATGACTCAGTTTGTTAAGCAACAGACTCTTGATTTCATCTCAGGTCATGATCTCCTGGTTGTGAGATCTTTGGGCTCCACAGGCTCTACACTCAGCACCTAGCCTGCTTGAGATTCTCTCTCTCCCTCTCCCTTAGTTCCTCCCCACCCTCTCTCAAGCACTCCCTCTGTCTGTCTTTAAAAAAAAAAAAAAAAAAAAAAAAAAGGAGGGGGGGAAAAAAAGACACTTAGAACTTTCAATCTCACCTTCCCATCCTCTGGGGAGGTAAGTGGGGCAGGGAATTGAGTTAATAATTGGTCATGCATACATGAGGAAGCCTCCACAACAATCTCTAAATTATGGGTTTGAAGGATTTCTCCTTTGGTGAATGTATCCACATGCTGGGAGAGTGGAACACCCCAACTCCACAGGGACAGAACTCCAGGGCTTGGGACCCCTCCAGACCTTTTCCTATATACATCTTCATTTGGCTACTTATCTGTATACTGTATAATACCTTTTATAATAAACCAATAAATGTAAATAAATAATTTCTCTGAGTTTTGTGAGCCATTATAACAAATTATCAAACCGAAGGAGGGATTGTAGGAACCCAGGGTTTATAGTAAATTGGTTGACAACATGAGATTTACAACTAGTGTCTGAAATGGGAGCAGTTTTGTGGGATCAAGCCCTTGTCTCTGAGATCTGTGCTAATTCCAGGTAGTTAGTGTCAGAATTGAATTAAACTGTAGAACACTCAACTAATATTCTAAGAGTTGGAGAAATGGTGGTTAGTGTGAGAGAAAACCCCACACATTTGGTGTCAAAATGTTCTGTGTGTAGAGAAACAGTTTTCCTTAAATCACTATCCTCAAAAACGTTTCTGTGATAAGTTTGAGAGTAGTGAAGGACTCTGGCTACTATACTATGTGTAAAGGTTACTTCTTAAATTATCTAGGTTCTATATTATACTGTCTAACTCTTGAAATTCAATGCCTTAGTATACCTTCTGAGAGAAAGGAAGAGAGATTTGAAACCCCATAGTTGAGAAACTCTTATTCTTTCAAATTTTCTCTTAATCCTCTATGATTTAGAATGTGCATAATGGAGTTCCACATCTGATGTAGATGAGTAGCCTTTATTGGACCTGATCTTCCCAAGATAACAGTCATAAATACTAGGCTTAAAAAAAAAATGACCCAGAGCCAACTTACAGAAGCTTTCACTGGCCAAAGATGAAACTCTTTGAACTTCTTCAATGATGAAAATAAAGGCAATGGGTCCAAACCCATCAAATGTGTTCAAATGCATGTGCTGATCACTTTCTGACACCTGGGAAATAGATAGATAGTATTAAGCATGCATCTTCTCTTTCCTGAAAGAACTATACCATTGGGTAGCCAAATAATAGATAAAGGAGAACATCTTTTCATTAATGTATTTAATGTAAAAAATGTAAAAGAAATTATGGAATTAAAACATACACACACATGCATATACATATATATTATTTTAGGAAAAAGGAATGCTTAATGTCTCTCTCTTTTTACACCCACACACATATACATGTATGCTTAATGCCTTAATATATATATCTAGATAGCTAGATAGGTGATAGATGATAGATAGATAGATATCGAACACTCATGTTTGCTTGACCTCATAAAAAAAGACAGAGGAACATAGTCTCTTCTCATAGCTAGAGTGATCCTTTTAAATGTAAGTCATATTTTAGCCTATCTGTGGTCAAAATCACAATAGCTCTCAATTTTCGGAAGAGTAAAAATCAATGTCCTTCTGAATGTCTTTAAGAACCTATAAGAGCTGTCTTTGAATTAGCTCCTTATCTCATCTCTCTCTTGACTATACTCCAGCTTCAGTGATTTCCTTCCTGTTCTTTAACACACGAAATGTGCTCGAACTTCAAGGCCTTTGCATTGGCTGTATTTTCTGTCTGGAGTGCTCTTTTTCCTTACTGCCACCCAGCTAACTTCTTGCCTTTTTCAAATCTTTGCACAAAAGCTCTCTTTTCAATGAGGATTATGGATGCATCCCATTAGAAATTACCTCCAACTCTCCTACTTCTCTTGCCAAATGCACACCCTTTCTGACTCTCCTCTTTATCTTTCTAAGGCTCTTATCATTACTCATATTCACTACTATATTGCTACTATATTGCTATGAGTTGAACTGCAACCCCCTCCCATCTCCTACAAAACACATGCTGAAATCCTAACCCAGGACCTCAGAATGTGACCTTATTTGGAAATAGGGTCGTTGCAAATGTAATTCGTTAAATTAGGATGAGGTCTTACTGGAATGGTGGCAAGGGTGGGGGCTCCTCCAACATGACTGGCGTCCTTCTAGGAAGAGGGAAATTTGAACATAGACAAAGGGAGGACATCATGCAAGGATGAAGGCAGAGATTAGTTATACACCTGCAAAAACCACCAAAGATCACTGACTGACCCTGAAGTTAGGAAGAGGCGAGGAAGGCTTCCTCTGTGAGTTTTCATTGGAGCGTTGCCCTGTGGACACATTGATTTCAGATTTGCAGACTTCAGAACTGTCAGACAATAATTTTCTGTTTGTTTGGTTTTTTTTTAAGCCACAGCTTATAGCACTCTGTTAAGACAGTCTTAGGAAATGAACACATCTCTCTGTATACTATGTGATTACTATCTAATTCACTTTTTATTGTTCTTATTGCTTATTGTTCGTCCACCTCCTGCTACGGACTCCCCTTCTCCCACAAGGCAAACATAAAATAGGAGGGATATTTTTCATTGCTATTTCCAAAGCACCTACAAGAGTTCCTGGCCCACAGCAGGTATTCAACACTATCTGAATGAAGTAATCCATGTATAAATTTCATCATTTAATCATTTTAGTTGCTCTTTGTGCATTTCCCAGTCCCAGTGTTTTTGTTGTTGTTGCTGTTTAGTGTTTTATTACCCATAGTAATGGGCAACATAGCCAGCAGGAATAATTTAAATAAGCACCAAAACTCGATTTAACACCTCTTCTGAAATAAATATTTTTAAATAATTGTTAAAAGTAATGAGATTGACCGCTTATAATTTCATGTCTATTTATTTCTCCTAGCCTTGCTTTGTGAAGATGCTATGGAACAAGTAATCAAGTCAGATACCAGAAGAGAATAGGAGAGTTAAGATAATCAGCTCTCGAGCAATGGAGAGTTGACTGAACATAAATTGTTTAATTCCCTAACCAAGTCTCCATAGAAGAAATGATCATTCATAAAAAATTTTCAAAACTATTATCCCTCCTTCCCCCCTTAATGACTTCCAACCGCCAATCTATTCAGACTTCTCAACTTTCAATTAAGAACTTCTGGTTAGGGTAGAGAAATTGCCTCCTTTGAGTTCAGTAGTCTAAAAGTTCCAAATTAGTTTATCGAGTTTGACTAAGCTCATCTCTCAGCAAGCATAAAATTTGTGAAGTTTTACAGGTATTCTACATTTACTAATGTAAGTTACTCTACCAGGATAAAATATCTCTGTCTTTGTTTATATTTGCACTTATGGGGAGATTTCCACCCCCCCACACACTAAAATTAATCCTTGAAATTGACCGTCCCAGTGAAAGTGAAAATACCTATTGCTTTCAAAAACAAGAGGTCATTCTTTGACTTCCTAGTTTTGGGTCTAGTGTAAGACAACAGTTTTGAAGCTAAGCACTCTGAGGGGCAAAGGTTTTAAATCACAAAAGTTTTCTCTTCCAAAAGCAAACCTTGGGGGCATCTGGGTGGCTCATTGGGTTAAGCCTCTGCCTTCAGCTCAGGTTGTGATCTCAGGGTCCTGGAATTGAGCTCCGCATTGGGAATCCCTGCTCAGCGGGGAGCCTGCTTCCCCCCTCTCTCTCTCTGCCTGCCTCTCCTCCTACTTGTGATCTCTGTCAAATAAATAAATAAAATCTTAAAAAAAAAAAAGCAAACCTTGATGTTCTGAGCAGTTTTACTATAAGCCACAGTGAAGAGAAAAATGAAGATCTGGGGGACATTCTTGATAGGCAGAAAGAAGTACAGGCCCTTAGAATAAAAAGGAGAGAAAAGAAAGAGAAAAGCAAGAATGGACTCAAGTTCTTTCACTTTTTTTTTACCTGTTGTCATATAAAATCTTGGGGTGGGCACTCATATAGCACCAACAGATCAGAGAAGCTAAAAGTAGAGGCAAATGTACGCGGTTTCATATTTGAAAATCTAGAAAGAGACCAAAAAGCGGAGTGCTTTTATAGCAATGTAGAGTGAGCACAACAGCACAGACACAGCAGCTGAGAGTGTCTGGGCTGAGAAGGCCTCCGTAACCCATGCTGCCTGCTTCAGTTCTTAGTGATCTATAGAAGGAGTAGAATTTCATAAGCTCCTTGGTCATGAATTTAAAGTTTCCCAGTAGTTGCCAAACTTGATGGGTACAAGACCAATAGAACAGAGAGTCTAGGCTCAGAACAAAACGGAGAGCATGGCTGAGTCTCTGTGCGACCACACAATGAAATGTCAGCAGGGGTGGACTGGGGCTGGACTCTCAGCTCCTCACCTTGCTGAGAACAGGCCATACATTATACAGGTGGACATGACATGGAGACCAGGCAGGAGAACTACTCCTCCGCTGGAGTTCAGTGGGAGTCAGCGTAAGGCACCATGTGGACCAGCACCATTTTCAGTTTCCCCCATGTGTAGACAACATCTAGGGAAGGAGCAGGCGGGTGTGTGAAAGAAAAACTCCATGGAGTCTGGATTTTCAATAGATTAGATAGCTACCAGAATTACCTATTTGCAAATCTAAAATGCTTCCTGTTTTGTTTTATTGTGAGTTTTTTGTTTGTTTGTTTTTGTTTTGTTTTGTTTTTGTGGACAGGAGTCAATATAGCGGAGGGTTAAATCAGTTATAGGAACTGAAGACAGCAATGTTATTTTGCACATATGAGCTGTTTGTTAAAATATTCAATGATTTTCGGGGACTCGGTTTTTTCAAAAAACTGTCTGAAATAAACAAAAAGTTTTAATTGTAAAGTTTACTAAGATAGTATATGAGACCTCAGTACTGAAATAGCACAGAGTCTATCAATCATTCTGTATCTTGACCAAAAAACTTAACCTTTTTCTCTCCCCTGTGGATACTCAAAGTATTTTTAAATTATTTAATATTTGGAAATACAGATACTATTTATATTTCACATTTTAGATTGTAAAAGATGTATATAAAAACAATCTTTCTTTGATAGTGTTAATGTGGTGTAAGACTAGAAAAGATTTAAAATCTACTTTTATTTGTTAAATTAATTGTGTGTTACTAGAGAGTGGGGGCAAATGATCAATGTGACCAATTATCGATAATAGGAAATCAGTGTTTTCCTGCCAAATCTGTACCCATTGCTTACAGTTACAATCATGACTTGGGTGTACAGCTATCATTTGTTATGATTTGCTGAGCATACTAAATGTTTTCTGTATTTTCACAAACTAAATATTAAGAATTCTATGAAGCAGAAATGAAGATAAATAGATAATATATATTCCTCATATCTAAAATTAAATGAGTCTCAGGAAAAATATTTTTGTTTACTATAATTTTGAACCAAAAATACAGAGTAGGTTAGATACAACTTTTATTTTAAACAAAAGTTACAATTCATTTGTTTACAAGATAAGATGAAATGAACGTTAATACAACTACTTCTTAAAGTGAAATTATAGATTGCATTGACACCAACTTTATACAACTAAATGAATTCATCATATTATATATAACACATTAAAGTTATTTTCCACATATTATGAACTGACATTCAAATCCAGAACTCTGTTACATAAATTCAATGTCATGTTACTAAAATTTATTTTATTTACATACAGAGTTATTGTGAATATGATTTAGACTGTCTCAACATTCATTCTTTCCTTGGTAAACATTCAGAATTATGACATATGAAGACACTGTATCAGGGAAATCAAATCAGCTTTGATCCCATTATTAAGGAAGCCATACAGAATAGGATTAAGGCAACAGGACATCATGCCTAACAAATGACAAATGCAATACACCAACTTGAAATGCCTGTTTGAAATAAGGTTATCATTAAAATCAGTTACCACATGGAAAAGGTGTAGGGGCATCCAGCTAACGGCAAACACTAGTATCAGTATGGTCAGTCTATAGAAAACACTTCGAGATCTCTTTTTGATTCTCATGATAGAACGGTTTACTCTCATTTCATGAATATCTGAATTTTCTTCAGGTTTCATCTCAAAGCAGGTGGGGACCCTTGGTATGAACTTACTGGATGAAGAAGGCTGACTTTTTACAGAACCAAAGTTTTCTGGAAGCATTCTTGAATGGTTCTCTTGAGGAGGTCTTGCTGGAGCAGGTAACACACAGGCTGTCTTCTTGCTGTATCTTCTTCTGTGTTTTCTGATGAATGAATAGCTCCATTTATGGCTGCTGGCAATTTTCACCTGAGGCCCACTCTTCTTGAATGGATGAAGAGTTAAGTTGATCATCTCATTTTCTTCTAGTTTGTTTTCTTTGTTGGACAACCCACAGCTTATACTCCTGCAGACACTGGTGTGACTTACAGTGAGACACACCAAAGGAAGAATATACTGCACTAGCAATAAAGAGATAGTAAAAGCAATTCTGTATGAATCAGATGGCCACGACTCAACACATAAATATCTGCTGCTCAGCAGGGCTGAACCAAACGTTTCCTGAAGTTCCACCAGACTGTGAAACACTGGAAGGGGAGAACAGATTGCAAAACCTAGTGTCCAGACGGTAGCAATCAGGAAGTAGCCATGATTTGCTGTTAAATTATTAGATATAGGGTGTTTTATCATGTGATACCTGACAATGGCAATTGATATCAGAATTAAAGTTGAGACCAGAACGGACACGCATTGAAGAAAAGGCATAATATGACACATGACTTTGCCAAACATCCACTGATCCAGCAGGACAGAGGTCAGTGTGAAAGGGGAGCAAAACAGCACAACCAAAATATCAGAGAAGGCCAAATTTCCTATGAGGAAGTTGACCGTCGTCTTCTGATTACGCTTTCTCATGAGAGCCATTAAAATAAGTAGATTGCCCATAAAACCAAGAAGACTTACGAACGTATAAAGTCCAATCAGAAAATACTGCAAGTCATCCACACTGCTTTTATAGTCATCCCAGACCGGGAAATCAGAATTCCGAGTGGCAGCAGTATTGTTCTCGGTGGCAGGGGTCTTGTTATAAAACTCCTGGAGTTCTAAATCCATATTATAGCTCTGCTTGGAATAAAAAGACATTAGTTACCAACTTTAAAAAAATTACATGACTACTATGCATTAATCCACTGAGAGGGAAATGAAATTTTAAAATTTGTTCCCATACCTTATTAATCCCCTAAACAAAGTTTCCTGAGGTCTTTAATTGGTTCCAAGTGCAGGGCAGATATCAGCCAATAACAATTACAGTAAGTCTAAGTCTATCGTCATTTTTATGGTGTGTTACCTTGTGTTTAAATAGCAGATCATGTCTTTTAGATTTACGTAGATATAATGAAAGAGAAGGAAAAGGCAAATGTATATAAAAACTTCAAGATATCTAATTTATAATAGCTCATTACTATGGTGTGGTCATTTACTCTTACCTTAAACATTCATTTGTTTCCAACTTCAAGCAAGGTCAAACCTAAAAGTCACCTGTCCAGAAGTATTCCTTGATCTACTCAATTGGCTGCGAGTCTCCTCTTTGAAACCCCCACATTGCTCTGTTTACAGCTCTCTGGTGCTATATGTGACAATTTGCTTTGCAATGCAATTAAAAAACATAGCAGCCTACATTATCTATTAATAAGCAATGGAAAAGCAGAAAACTGCCCTTTACTCATTGTGGTATCTACCACAATACATGACCCAGTAACTCCATCATTGCAGGTGCTAAATAAATATTTATGGAAAAATGAAAAATTCAAACAAATGTCTTATACCCTAAATATTATCTAGTTTATGTATATTCCAATGAAGCTTCTCAAGTGTAGCTTCTCAAATGTAGAAACACTATCCCAGGAGTTAGTCTATAGTACAGGCACTTACTAAGTGTTTATCAAGCTGTACTATTGACTATGTGTGCACAATAGTCAATGGCAAAGTCATTCCTTGATCAATTCTTAGTCCTTTGAGATGTGCCAGATTATCATAGTTAGGATAGCCACTGACCAGCTAGTATTTTTATTTATTTTTTATTTTATTTTTTTTTGACCAGCTAGTATTTTTAAAAACAAAATTTACCTGTTTATTTTTATTTTTTTTTAAAGATTTTGTTTATTTATTTGACAGACAGAGATCACAAGTAGGCAGAGAGGCAGGCAGAGAGAGAGAGGAGGAAGCAGGCTCCCTGCCGAGCAGAGAGCCCGATGTGGGGCTCGATCCCAGGACTCTGGGATCATGACCTGAGCCGAAGGCAGAGGCTTTAACCCACTGAGCCACCCAGGCGCCCCACCTATTTATTTCTTAATTTAAAAATTGAAAACAACTTTCAGCTTTAGAAAGATTGAATAAATTCATATCATCTGAGGAAAATTTATATCTTGAAGTTAAATGTAGAAGTAATACTAATATCATACCCCATAATAAGTTTTTTCTTATGTTTTTCCCTCTCCTAATGCTCATTCACTCATCTAACATTCTTTTATTCATTTTATTTTGGTGTGATTGCAGTCAACCTTGTGCTGCTTTCCCTGTAGTCCCAGGCTAATCCATCCCACCTCCACACAACCATATACACACCTAATAACATGCTCTACACTAAATGAGCATTTTGTGAATCTTTGCTCCAGTGACTTCTTACAACTGGAGGTACTGCAAATGGGGCCAGGGGGAAGGAAGGGAATGCTAAGCTGTTTCTTTAACTTGCCGTCTTGTTGTATGGAGGCCAAAGGCAGGATACCCAAGATGGGCCACGCAATGGCAGGTAGATTATTTTGAGCTGAAAATAATCAAGACCCAAAAGACTCAGGTAGAAACTCTGACCTCCTCACCAACTGCCTAAAAAAATTTAGATAGAGGACCTGTACCGGGAAAAGAGCTATTTATAGAGATTCCTTTTTGCCTAAGAAACATATGCGCACAACAGGGCAACCTTCATTTTCCAAACATCTCCTCTCACCTTCCTGCCAATGGCTCTTCTCCCTTACCCCTCTCCTTAGTTCAGGATGACATATATACCTCATTTTGCCTGTCTTTGGAATTTCCATGCCTGTGCAGATTCCCTGTAGGCAGGAAACTAAATTTGATTTTCTTCTGTCAATCTGTCTCATGGAAATTTAGTTCTTAGTCCAACTAGAACTTTGGACAAAGAAAAATTTCTTCCTCCCTGACAATAGCCAGGGGATATTTCAAACAGTAGGAATTATTTGTCTAATAAGATTTGTCTTGTCGTTTTTTTTTTTAATTGAAAATCAAAGGTAGAGAAAATGAAAGAAAAAAAACACACACACAAAGGATTTTTTTCTTAAATTTACTCCTTCACTTCTCTGAAAAGAACCATAAGCAAACCTATAATGGAAATGTAGATCTGTTTAATAATTATCTGCTTTTCAGCAAGTGTTATAATGAACAATGTACAATTTTATAAAACATAAATACTTTATACATAAGAGTAATGCAATATGTGTGCTTTTCTAACCTCAGAGTGCTAGAGAAACTATGAAATGTAACCAGAAAGTTTTAGAAGTGAAATATTATTTTAGAAGAAATTCAATATTGACTGTGTGAAACCTTTGTTGTGTTTGCTTAGACATTTTCTTTTGTATCTAGTTTTAGCTCCCACCATCAGAATTCCCAGGCTGCAACATCAAACTTTAATCCTCAGAGTAAAAAGTGAAAAGTTCTTTGTCAAACTGTGGTGACTTTTAGAAAGCAATGTCTTTGTAGACTTATGTACTTTTCTGATATCATAATTTTCTTATAAAAACTGATCTATAGCTGACACCAAGACGAAAGAAATCTTCCGAATAGATTTTAGGTATGTTAAGTAGATAGTCCTGAAAAAGAATAGGAGGAACTGCTGGGAACTCAAAGGATACTGAAAGACAGCTAATAGATTTAAATAAGGTTCCTTTGTTAGGATAATCTCTGTCTTATGATAAGGCACATCTTTTCACAAAGGATGACAGTCACACACAAAAGAATAAAATATATGTTTTTTTCCCCTTCTAGCAATGATAAAATATCAGCTATTGGCTATTTTGCTACGATCCTGGAACAATGGCGAGATTCCATATTCTCAGATATTCCCATGATTTTATTTTTAAAGCTAGAATCTGGCAAAATTTGAGTTGGAAAGATAAATACAGCTTTGCTCAGCTGACAAACACGCAGGCTCGCACCACGCTCTCCTAATTCTAACAGCAGAGTTTCTTTTCCCTTGAGAAATCTGAAATGTAAAATTGCATTCCGGCTCAAAATTCTGCTGAGAGCCTCAAGCTATTCCATGGTCTCTGGCAAAGTCTTTCGACTTTGATCCAACACGATGGTTAAGTTCCTTTAAAAGATAAACTAAAGGTCTGTGAACTTGGGGATAAAAAAATTCCTTGTTTCTGGAATTCAAGGTGTGTACATGTATGGTATTGCTCGCATTTGTCCTATGAGGCCACCTTGCAAACAGGAACGCAAATCCAGGCGCGCAACTGCCTCCAGGTCTGCGGCCAGCTGCGGGACTGCGCGGCAGGTGCACTGACCGAGGGGCGCCCGGTGGACTGCGCCCCAGGACCGCGCCAGAACCCGGCTACGGCTGTGCACTAGCTGAACACCCTGTAGCCTGCGGTCCCCCTGCCTCGGATTCCGCCGGGCTGCACTCGCGGCTCGCCCCCAAGGGAAGCGCTAGGTCCCCGCAGAACCCCCTCCCGCTATCTCCCGATCCAGCCCCTGCGCGGATTCCGGACACTCCTCCTGGATTCGGCCAGCGCCTGCCCCACCCCGGGTGAGTAGTTGCCCCGGACCAAAGAATTCCGCTTGGTCCCTTCCCCCTTTCCCTTGACGCCTAACAATTGCCTGTTCCTCCACCCCAAACCCCCACTTTTCCAGTCGCTCTGCCTTTGGCTTCCCCACTAGCCCTCTCGGGAGCCCGGACTACACCCGGGACCCGGGACGGGTGCGGCTCCCCGGCCCCGCACCGATTCCTGCCCGAGCCAGGAACGGCCTCAGCCCCTCCCTGCAGGCCCACCCCCGCGCCGAAGGGAGCGGTGGGGAGAGGCTGAACCCGGTACCTCGGGGCGCCCGGGCCGGTGCTGGTGCCTCCGCTCCCGGGAACGCGGTCGCTTCTGCGCCCGGGCGGCGGCTATTGCAGGGGGAGCACCTGGAGGTGGCGGTGGGGATGTGGTGGGGGTAGGGAGGAAGGAGCGGGGAGCAGCGGGGGTTTTAGAGGCGCCTCAGGAACACGTGACTGTTCCCGGGACCCCGGAGACCCTGCTCTAGGGCGCCTGCTCCGCCACAGCCTCTCCCCAAGCCCGGGTTCGGGGCATCCCAGCCCCTACCTTGCTGTCTGGGGCCCCAGGGAGAAGCTGCAGGCCCTCGAGATGGCATCCCGTCGCTCTGGCCTCTGGTTCTTGGCCGAGGCCAAGTTAACTTGCCGAGCAGGAAGATTTTTGCCGGTTCTGTCCCCAGCCTGGTGAAGTGAACTCGGAGGAGTCTTGAGCTGATGTGGGAATGAGCGCTGGGGTACCTCTAAGAGCTTAGGCTCCATGAGAAAAAGCTTCAAGGCCCAGGTTTTCTCTTTGTTCGGAAAAAACCAAAACCAAAACCAAAACAGAATGCTGCTCTTTTTGCGCCTTTTTGGAATGAAGAGGGGAGAAGTCTAGGCAGGAAGGCTGATCTGAAGGGGCAGGAGACACAAAGGGGTCAGAATAGGAAAAAGGGTTTATTCCCATTCCTAAGGATGGGTTGTGGGCGTGGGCAAGCGGCGTGGAACTGGGGAGTGAGGTTGAAACGGAATCCACGTTTCTCAGGACTGTTGGGTAACATAAAGAAGACGGACAGAGCCGGGTTGGGGTGGGGGAGAGGTAAAAAGAGTTGTCATAGGTTTTTGTTGTTGTTGTTGTTTTTAAAACAGCAACCAAAACACACTACAAAATTTGGTCCTCTGTTTCTCCTCAACGTGATTTCCGTCCCCATTGTTTCCAAATCTGTATTGCAGGTTTGCCTTATTTTTGTTAGTCATTCGTTGGCAGGTATTTTAGGCTTCTCTGTGCTCTCCGTGTATCTGTGTGTGTGTGTGTGTGTGTGTGTGTGTGTGTGTGTGTGTGTAGGAGGCAGGGAGTGCAGAGAGAGAGATAGAGAGACACTGGAGAGATTGGAAAGAGGTCCATATGTTCTTGAACATGGCCTTGCAGGTGAAAGATTGTATTTCTTGTATATAACAAAACTGAAAAATGATCATGTGACAATCATAGGATCAAGGGTTTGGTGATGAGTGTAATCCCATGGGACTGGTACTCTAAACTGGGGAGGACTGTATCACTTGGTAGCAATGCAACTTGTAAATCTAGTTTCTGGGGGCAGCAAACCCTACCTGTTCCCCAGAAGTGGACAAAAATTCTTGTGCCTCTTCTCTCCTGTATATTAATATTCAGTATTCGAGGAAACTATACAGACGTCATTGTATTGGCAAGAGAGTCATCCAAGAGCTCTTAAATACCTCAAGTAAATCCAGTACCTATTTCATTATTTTCTGTCTTATTTCTGGTAAACTAGTACATTCTCCCCCAAATGCTGGACAGAATAGGCAGTCTGAGCAGGCCCACTGGATCCTGTAGTTGGTAAGCTAAGGGATTATATGTGAAGAAGGGATGACTGGTAAGAAAACAAAGTTTGGTTCTTAGACTTTCTTAACTCCAACATCAACATGGTCAATCCAATACATATTGTCACATAAATTTCTATTCTTCCATCCCTTGCATGGTTATAATACATACTTACTTCAAATATGCTTTGTTGTTAAAACAACTTCCAAATAAACCCCTTTGTGACTATCTTCCAAAATACTAACCTATGCTTCAAGCTTTTGTATGTTAAAAATACAAGATGGATTTTTTTTCTTTTCCATAAATTTGTTATTTCTTTTGATGATGACCCTTAAATTTAAGTAGCTGTTGTTATTATTGAGTATTAAAAATAAAAGGCCAACATGTCATTGAGATGAAGATTCCAATTAACCCACCTTTTTCTTCCACTGCACATACAAGCATGCAGGCCTCAAAAAGCTTTCTTTAAATACACATTCAATATATGTGGAGTAAACAAATTATTTTAAAAAATCCTTCTTTTGAAGATTTGGTCAACTTGAAAATTCCAACAATATGCTACATAAGAAGTTATGAAGACCTGTGTGCTTTTATCTTCAAATTTCCCAGGAGGGATTCAAGACTAATCATCGTCACTCTTTGTAGAAGATAATAAGTAATTTTCTTATTTTATGGAGTAAATTCAAGCAGGTAGAGTACTAACTCTGGGAACACAAATAGTAATGTCCACCTCTGCTCTATGTATTTTTTCCTACTCACTACTTATAAAATGCTCATTTGGGAAATGAAGCTGGATTTTATGTGTGCTACAAAATTAAACTGGCTATTTTCCAGTTTTCTTGGTTCTTCATCAGTTATGAAAGAAAGCATTTCTATAAAGGTGAAAGTTAAAACCTCTTGGGGCTCTTATGACAAATTATTGAATAATAAAACACTCTCCAAACGATGCCTGGGGTAACATTTCTCTGAGGAACCGGTCTATGGTTTTTGTCAAAATTATTGCTGCATTTTAATAACAGCTACCATTTGCAAAGAACAGTTACTAAAGTGCACTGACATAATCTCAGACAATATGTGATCTTGGTATATTAGTTATCAGAATAGTGGTGATTAAAAAAAGTTGAAAAATAATATTATTTTATTCGATGCATTTTTTTCTGTGAAGACTTTAGTTATTTATTAAGAGTAAACATTTCTTTATCCACTGTTTCTATCATGGTAAGTTTAATCCTTAATTCTTAAAAGACATGCAAAGGGCCATTTCCACATGTTATGAAAATATTTTTATGATGTGCATCACCGCTTTGATTTCTTTGGAATTGTAATAGTTTGTCATATGATCAATACTTAGGACTCAAAACAAGGAACTAACATAATTGTGAAATACATGCAGTTTTTTAAGGAACAAAAGCAATTTTAAAAAAAGTTAACCTAAAGTTTTGGGTGCATAGAGACATTTTCCCAGAAAACTCAATGATAATTTTGAGGTCCTAAGGGGGCAGGATAAACATATTGATAAGCATTTTGATAAGCATTTTGCTACTTAAGCAATACTATATCTTTCCTTTTGATTCCCTAACAATTAAATCATTAAATATAAAGCAGTGACTGATTTTCAGACAGAATGTACAGTTCTTTTTTTTAAAATAAATTTTCCATGTTAAAAAATACATATACTATATATATGTGTGTGTGTATATGTATGCATGTACACACAATCACATATCACAGATGTATTTGTATAATGGACACTTGTCAGAACACCTGGATTTCATCCAGGTTTTACTCCAATTTAATGGACAAATTAATTTAGACAAAACACTTTGACCTTTGTAATTTTTACTTCCTTTGTAAAATAAAATGTTCTAACTAGTAGATATGTAAAGTCCTTTAAGCTCTGACTACATGTGACTTTATGCCATTAACAAGCGTGCATTATAGATATATGTGTAGAAAGAGAAACTTTTTGGATCTTTAGAAAAATTTGATGATCATAGAAATGGTTGCTGTCCATATTCGAAAAAAAGAAATACTGTTGATAGCTTTCCATTATTACTAGCACATTCTCTTCCCTGCAGCTATATTAACAACATAATGATATTTGACTCTTCTTTTAAAAAATTGTGGATGTCTTACATATCAACAAATGATTCTTTATCTAATTATATTATTTTAAAAATTCAGCACAAAATATATAAAAGAAGAGAATATAGATTCCTTCAGAGGCATAATATTTCTATCAAATATTTCTATCATATAAATCCATATATAGACCATATATTCTTCCCTGTTGTAAATCCAAACAAAAAGTGATGATGTTGAAAAGTATCCCCCCAATATTGCTTTTTAAAAAATAAATTTTCATTTCTTAGCTAAGTTTTCATGGTTAGTATTTTAAATCTACTTATAAGTCTAAATATAACCTCACTATATTTAAGTGGAAATGAAAGAGAAGTAGTTTATTTGTTTTGGGTATGCTGGTTTGTTTTGAATAGTTTTTAAAAAGAATGTTTACAGAACAGTTCAAATCATAAGCCCAGAATAAAAAGTTGATGTTGTTAAATGATATGCTCTTCCACAAGGTATCTGTTATCATATTCTTACTCTTATCCTGTTAATGGGTAATTCCGCTTTTAAAAGAATATTATTCAGCAGGTAGAGAAACTCATAAGACACTTTTCTGCTGGACATTATGTGCATTTTTTAAAGATTTTTATTTATTTATTTGAGAGAGAGTGAAAGCTAGAGAGATCACAGAGGGAGAGGGAGAGGGAGAAGCAGGTTCCCCCTGAGCAGAGAGCCAGATGCAGGGCTTGATCCCAGAACCCATGACCTGAGGTAAAGGCAGTTGCCTAACCGACTGAGCCACCCAGGTACTCCTGCATTTTTAAAGGCAGTAGGATTCATTTTTCAAGTTTATACTTAATAAGAAAAGCAGAATTAACACATAAAGGACATTTTTAAAATGAGAAGAATCGTCAAGAGAAGTATATAGTAAGCATATATATGTATAAAACATATGTAGAATTTACATTTACATTATATATACGCTATATAATATGTAATGTGTGTGTATAAAAGAGCAGTAATTCATCATAAATAAAATGCCCAAGGTAGTTTTAAATGTTTCAGATGAACAAATGGGCTTGATTTGTGATGTTCATAATTTACATTATCCTACATTATTCTTTGTTCTTCAATCCTTCAACAGAACTTTTTTTAGTATCTTGTGATTTACCAGACAGAATTCTAGGCTGTAAGTTTAAAGAGGTGAAAAAAAGTAGTCACTGCCTTTCAGAGATCACAGCGTGGGTCTGTGCAAATAAACAATTCATTACATCTGATGTACTAAATCCTATGTTAGAAATAAACTTAGAGTACTGCAGGCATATGAATAAGGCACATTCAGCCTATGGGGGTATTTGGGGATATGGAGAGAAATAAAATAGGGCTTTGTAGTCAAGAAGCTACTTGAATTGAGGTTTGAGGAACTGGTGAGAGTTAAATCCCCAGATGGCAGGGATGGACAAGTAAGAGGTGGAGAAATAGCATGAAGGTGAGAGAGGAAGTTAACAGTCAGAGAAGTGAAAATAGTGTGATGTGACTGAGTGTGTGGGAAGTGGTGGAGGGTGATACTGAAAATACTGGTTAAAAGGACATTGCACTTGACGGGTCTGGAGAGCAATTAGACTGTTTAAACTGAGGAGGGATGTAACTGGACCATTGTGAAAACCACTGAGGCAGAAAGACCCTTTAGCAAAGAAATAAGTAGAGCTTGATGGTGTAAAGGAACACATTGGAGAGATGTTTAAGAGATAAAATCAATGGGAATGTGTGAGCAGTTGAATTTAAGAGTATGAGAGAAACACAGCACAGTTCTTAGATTCTGGTTTGAAGGATGGAGATGATGAGATTCTTGATGACTTGAGAGTCTTGATGACAAGACTGAGATTCCTGCCACGGGAAAGCACATTTGCCAAGGAAACCTGAAAGGTATCTGTCCTTTAGATGGAGATGTGTAGAATTGTGAGCCTACAGACAGGTAATTGGTGACAGAGGGTATGATTATGCATTAAGGTTAAAAAAAAGAGAGAGAGAAGATTAAGAATGAGGTCTCTCGTAAATTTGGGGATTTCAGGTCAATCAGGGAAAAGATAGGACCACAAAAGGCAGTAACACACAAGCTTTTGGGGGGTGGTCTTGGACAGGGTTGCATGACAGGGGAAGTTTCTCCAGACAAGAGATCTTCCAAAGACAACAGCATGGGGCTACCATCCAGAAGGGAGATAGGACAGGGGGTTCTGGGGGAGAAGGGGGAAATAGAGAGTGAGTTCACTTGCCTAGGTGATATCAGTAGCAAAGTGGGGAGACTTGGTTCAGAGAGCGCCAAAGCTCAGCAATAATTTGCTGTCTTTTATGGCAACAGGATTTGTCTTATCTCTGGTTAACAGATGATGGGTGCAGTTTCTCAGGGTATGAAAAGTAGATGGGCTGTAACTGGTTAAAGCATATCTGTTTAGCTTACATTTAAAGCAATTAGATGTGTGGGAATTTGAGTTTGGTGCTGTCTGGCTTTGGGCTATTAGTCCCAGCCTGCTGTGTGAAGAAGAAAACAATATGGGGGCCATTTTAGGCTAATACACAGGTGCTATTTCAGGCCTGTTTATATAGCAGGATCCTAAGGAGGGAAACACCTCAGAAGTAGAGGGAGACAGCAGAACCTAGGAGAGAAAACTGAGGAACATCTAATAAGGAGCAAGGAAAGCCTGAAGTGTGGAGTTCATGAAGTCAAAGGAAAAGAAAATTCCAAGAGCACAGGATGGTCAAGAGAGTCAAACTCAACATAAAGAATAAATATAATAATATCTGAATTGTTTCCACTGGCTTTGATCATTGGTGTCATGGCAGAGATGGTTTCAGGTGGGCCATATTTGAGGAGCAAATATGGGGATAGTAAATGTTTGTTTTTGGAGAAGTTACCAGGAAAGAGAACACAGCTACAGAAACTATGACATGGGTGAGGGAGTTACAATGCAAGAAAGAGCAATTTTATTTTTATTTTCATTTTATTGTTTCACCAAGAAAACTGAATTGTTAAATAAACTGGTGTTATAGTTATATTATTTTGTAACAAACCTCCTAAATTTAGTGGAATAAAACAACAACTCACTCATGAATTTTATGTTCATGGATTGAGTGGGAGAGCACAGTGGTGGTGGCTTGTCTCTGTCACATGGTGTTTGGGGTGTCTGCTGGGAAAACTCTGGCCTAGGCTGACTCAAAGCCTGGGGGTTGAAACAGCTGGGACAGAGGAGTCACTGCTGAAATGAGGGATGTAGAAATGAGGGAGTAAGTGCTCTATGGTTTTTACTTAGAAGGGAGGAGGAGTCTATTGAAACTGAGGGTATGAGATAGGAGACTGGGAGAGAAGGGGGACAATTCGAAGTATCTTCTAAAAGGAGAGAAATCGGAAGTCACTCAAGCCCAAGAATTTCTGGGTAATATTTAAGGCTCACCTAAGGTTCTTTTTGTTTTGTTTTGTTTTGTTTTGTTTTAAGACTTTATTTGTCAGAGGGAGAGAACACAAGTAGGGGGGGTGGCAGAAGGAGAGGGAGAAGCAGACTCCCCACCAAACAGGGAGCCTGATGCAGAAGTCCTTCCCAGGACCCTGGGATCATGGCCTGAGCCAAAGGTAGACAATGGTTTGAACCACTCAGGTGTCTCTCAGCTACAGTTTTGAATAATCTGTGCAGTTCAGTGATTTCTATCTTTATGCTATGCTAGTAGAGGGTAGTAGTCAAGCAATTTCCTGGGTGCGGAAGAGTCCGTTTATACCCCAGCCATCCTTGGATATTTATCCTCTTTCTAGATTTCTATGTATCTGGGGAAAGAAAAGCAATATCTAGACTTTAAACAAAGGAATGAAGAAGGGAAACTTACCTAAGCAAAGTGACACCTAGGAACATTTCATACCACCTTTGTCCAGTTTGTAATGTTTATGTGGACATAGGAGTCTTTTTTAAATTTTTCCTTTGGGAAAAATTGCCCTATCTCAGGGATGTGACATAGATTTACATTACGGAGCCAAGTCTGATCTACTGATATTGGCTGCCTGTAGGGTTGTGTTGTGTTGTGTTGTGTTGTGTTGTGTTGTGTTGTGTTGTGAAAGGGTCTAATATTAAGGATGAGATTTTGGGGTGGGGGTGGTGTGAGGTGGAAGTGGAGCCAGATGAACCGTCAGAGGTATTTGTCATAGATGATGGCAGGTCTGGAGGCGGCATTCACACTTGCCCTTCTCACCAGCTATTCCCACTCCATACCTTTGAGTATGGAGATATGAAGGGAATAGTAATAATTATCATCAAAAGCAATAATAGTAACATTCACAAAGCTCTGTTCATTATTCCATGTAATAAATACACAATGTGACACTTTTGTAAAATAACATTACACTTTTGTTGACTGTCTAAAGGGTGTCAGACAAGGTGGGATCTGCAGGAGAATGTTTGTATATTTACTAAATAATTTTAAGACCCTAGTCCTCTAGAGTCTTATTCTGACAGTTTTAAAACAAATGCTCTGAATTTGTAGTCTATGTAATGAAATGAGAACTTTCTTGAAGTGCATTCTCATTTCAAATCAAGAACAAATCCATAAATACTACTTAGTTTCTCTACACAAAGGAGGTAATTGAATTGCTTGCCTACCTACTTGTATACTAACATTTTAACTAAATTGTTACTTCTTTCTGCAAGTTAATTCTTAAAAGACAATTGAATTAAGTGATTGTATTGACCATTTGATTATATTAAGCAATTTAGTCAAAACTCTTTACCTCCCGTATTTCATTGGTTCTAAGATGAGGATTTAAAAAAAAATATTATAGTACTCTAACTTTGAGATTCATTTACAATTGGTTATGTGTCATTGATTTACTGGAAGCATTTTCTTTCTTCTTCAGTGGTCCATAAAATAATGTTGTGATCTATATTCTGTGACATCACTGATTCAAATAAATACAATAAGTAAGTTACAGAAAGAAGGAAAAACTAGCACCTAATTAATGCGTAGAATATGAACTGATTCACCAACATGGTTCATATTAAGTTTTACCCCAATGGAATTTTTTCCTTCAGAGGCATCCACTTTGTAGTTTTCATATGTAGTGTAAATGTCTATCAAGATTTTTCTGAGTCATAATTTATGACAACTTTCCTGTATCGAGCCTAATAGCATTTTAGAATCTTTAACCGTTGCAGCAGAAATTTATCAGGAGACCAAAAAAGAAGGTACAATGGATAAATTCTATCAGCAAATATAGTGATACACTTTTATCTATGCAGTCATTGAATCATGCTATTTAAAGAGCCAGACAATGTTTTAGATGATAAAACTAAGGTCTATAGAGATTTAATGAGTAGAGCCTATTCTTCTGTTTAAATGATAGAAAAAAAGACTTGCCCAAGAGCACATGAGAACAGGTCATTAATTTAATTCTCTTAGTCATGGCTTATAGGCCAGATGGCAATGAAATTTCAGAAAGAAATACATGAAATGGAAAAAAGTTCTCTCTCCTTAGCAAAGATGAGGTTTTATCTAGCTTGAATCCCAAATAAGAAAGTATGCAATTGGCTGTTCATTAAACAGTAGAAAAAGAAGTTATCTTTATTTCATACATATATTCTTTTTAGTATATCTTTTGAGGAATTCAGATTACTCTTTAGCACATGTCTTCTGAGGAACTCAGATTACTTTATGTCAAACCTTCCATAAGATTACATTATAAGAGGATCTTATGGTGTATTTGATTATTATATATGTTGAATTTTTTTTATTTTACAATTTAAAAAATTTTATTTGTGTTTTACACTGTGGAACAGTACTTAATAAATGATATTTCTTGAGAATTATACAATTTGTTGCTGTTGTTGAACATTTTGAAACTTCTTTTTGTACCACAAAATTTGACATAGAAAAGTCTTTGAGACCAATGATCTTTCAAAGATTGGTATTTGATATTTAATACTTCAAGAATGCAGCTTTATAAATTTGCCTTATGGGTGACAATTTATAACAATTCAGTTATTAAAATGGTAAACTACATGAGCCACAGTAGTTTAAGCATTATTATAGACATGCCTTTATTAACATTCTTGGAAAATACAGAAAAAAAAGTGTCTAATGAGTCCAGATTACATACTCAACTCTAAAATATTTGCTGACATAGTAAAAATGCTACATAAAAATGTATTCCTCAAAGAAAATTAGATAACTTAATTTTTAATTCTTGCAGTAGACTGAGAACAGTCAATGTGATATCAGAACCTTGGGGCAAACTTGCTTCTCAGAATGTGACTTGAGGGAATGGAGTAGACAGAAGGCAACAAGAAATCTAAAGAGTTATTGCTCTTTAAAAAACTGAAGTTCCTAAATTAGGCTTTATATTTTTGTCCTTGGTTAAAAAAAAGAAGAAGAAAGAAAAGAACTTAAAAAGAAAATATATATGACATTTTACTGTTTAACCAGTAGTAGGATTTTGTAAAATGTATGCTCACATCTATTATTGTAGTTCACTTATTATATGAGCATGATATTTTAATTCTTTCCCTTTTCAAGTGTATAAAAATATTTCTAATGACAAATAATTTAGAAATATTTCCTGTGGAAAAAAACCCCAGAAATGTTTATATCACTGTATAAATAAACCAGCTATGACTTATACTGCACTTTAAATAGTGTTTATTTTGCCTAATAGCCAGAGAAAGAAAACATTTTTTAACAGTGTGAAGTTCAGGTCATTCCATTTTCCTTGAAATTTTGTTTTGTTTTAGTTTGAAGACAGAATGCGATCATAGTTGTTATTCTGCGCATATCCTAGGCAGTGTTGTTTATCTTTATTAGGAACACTTTTTATTTTCTGGCAGCTTGATTTGGAAGAAGTTGTATTCATCCTCACCAGTAAACAATTATTGTGTGCATGTGTTTGTGAAATACACAACTTTGGTTTTTCAAAGTGGAACACAACTATGCAAAACATCTAAGATCAGTGTATCAGTAATTATCCAGAATCCCCCGGCACCATGATGGGTTTGCCACTGTCAAGGTCCTCTTGTGTACATGCCATTCTTTCCTTCATAACGTTCAGTACAGCAGTAGACTAAGCTCCGAGGAAATGGCATTGACTCTTTTTGACCAGTAGGGAAATGTTCCGTTCATCGTGCTCCCCTAAAAAATGCAGCTAGGCACTGGGAACAAACCTGACGGCATTTTCTCAGTGGACAGAAAGGACTGCAGGGTCAGGCTATCTCCTCCGAGATTTGCTACCTATTTTTTTTTTTTTTTAATAAGGTCTTCTCTTTGTTCCCTTTTAAAATGGGGGAAAGCCTTCTCAGCACTGGTCTGAGAAATATACAAACGTCACAAAAGAAAGGGAGAAACCTATTAGTGGCATGGTTGCGGTGACTTCCACGCTTCCTTTTCTCCCAAATACCAATCCCTTTCATTCTGGAGTTCCGCGGCCGCTCCCGCTTTTCAGCCGGTTATAACTTCGGCCACAAGATGGCACTGACCCGCAAACAAAGGGACACACAGCGGCTCCGACTTTGGAAGAGCCTCCTAAAAGCGTCTCGCCTTCCCGGGAGTCGAGGAGTGTGCGGATGAGCGCTTACTTTCCTCTGTTCCGTGCGTCTGTGTCGAACAATGTGCGGATATGTTTAATTGCCCTTCTTTCCAGAATTCCTAGGCAACGCGCCCCAGAGGTGGACATCCAGGCCGGGGTGGCTGCGGGGGGAGCATCGGGCGCTACTCGCGGGGCGCCGTCACGTGATCCGGGGATGAGGTGGAGTTCGGCTTTAAGGGGGCGTCTCTTCCTATCTTCATCAATCTTTAGGATTTGAGCAGGAGAAATACCAGCGGATCTTTTCTCCCCTCTCTGCTCCCTTCCGTTACCGTTCTTCCCGCTTTCGTAAACGGGCGGAAAAGACGAATCCAACGGAGGGTAAGTTTCAAGTTTGCACCTTTTAAGGGACTTTTTGGGAAATCTCTCATTGATGGCGTGAAGGATGAGAGAGGAAGAAAAAAACGTGCGAGTGCCCGAAATTGACTCTGGGAAACTGAGGTGGGGCGCGGCTGGCCTTTCCCTTGGGCTCTCGGTGCAGGCAGGTCGCAAGGTGTTGCAGAGGATCAGACCGCTCCGGGACTGCTGCCCGTGGATGCGAGCCGACGTTAGGAACCGGGAGTTGGCGGCATCCGCACACCCTGCTGCCCCAAGGCTTCACCGGGGTACGAGTTCTCCCCACTTGGGGTTCTCCTAAGACCGTCTTTCCCTGACCTCCCTTATCTTTGGCATTTTTCCGGAGCTGGCTGCCCAGGCGGCCGCGCTGGAGTTTGAGCCGAGGAACGGGTCGCTGGGATGGTCTGGTGAATGGGGGGGTTTGGCGGGCGGTCCACCTTGGTCCCCCTCGCGCCGCACGTGTTCCGCAGGGAGCCGGCGAAGGCGCGGGCTTGCCTGGGGGGTCGCGGACCTGAGCACAGGCACGGTCTGCCCCGGACACTTGTGGGTTCCGCGTATCTGGCCAGGAAAGGAGCCCCTCTCTCTCGGTGCTGACCCGTCCAGTCTGTGCGCCCTGGTAGTACACCTTGAGCCGTATTCTTTCAATCATTGAACTCTTCAGCTGCTTTTAGAACAGCGATGACGGAACCTGGCAAGATGAGGATATCGGGTATGGACTAGAGGTACAGGTGGTTTAAGAGTGTTCCGCTGGTCTCCAGGTAGACTGGAGAGGCGAATGTTCTAAGAACTGATGTTTGTCACAGAGAACTGTGTTTGGACTCTGCCCCTTTTTAAAAATTTTTGATTGGTTTGGATGCTTTTGTTTGCCAGTCTCATCATCATAGGTAGAGATGTTCCTTGATAGATGGGTGGCAAACGGGTGTTTGTGAAGGCGTGGGGGGTGGGGAGGGCGGGACGGTTAAGGATGAGGAAAATTTGGGGCAATTCACCTAGTTACACAATATGAAAAAGGTGGGCATGTAAGAATGCCAATAGGAATTTTGATTGAACCATGCCATTTCTTTCTCTGCCAAGTGCTGGAGCACAGAAAAACCTAGGGGAAGGCAGAGAGGGAGTGTGTTTTGACATTTATTTTTACTTTTTCTTTCCTTCTCACCCCCCTCCCCACCCCAGAGTGCTCAGATTTGTCATGCCCACCTGGATCCTGTGCAAAAGCCTAACTCACTAGGTGACACGCAGGCAGGGGGGCGTGCAGAGCCTGCCTGTCTCTACCTGCACAGAAATGTAGAAGCAGTATCTGGCAGTCCTAAGACTCTAGAATGCTTCCCTGGTGAAGAAGAGAGCAGAAAGAGATCCAGCCCAGCTGCCCACCTATGACTAAAGCGTGAGTGCTTTTCGGGGGGTGACTACTGCATTCTGAGTCTTCCCTTATCATTTTAAGGCAGCTGTCGTTGAACCAGGGGAGGAAGAAACAGGATTACGTAATCACACAGATAAACTAGCAGTAACTTTGGGAGGCTGCGTGTAACAAGGCTGGCATTTCTTTTCCAAAACAAGTAAGGTGAACAGACAGTTCTGAGGTATGAAAAAATGTATCTGCTGCAGACTACGACCAGCAACTTGTATTTTCAGGTAGTGACAGCACTAAGAAAGGCAAGCAGTGAAAGGCCAGCATTCTCTTTGGAAAGGAGAAGGAAATTTCCCTTTGAAAGGGGACCAAGTTTCCAACTATTGATGCATGTAGTATCTCTATTTTGTCTCTAATTGCTCATAACAGCTATATTGAGATTTAACAAGCTTTAATTTTTGCAGTGTCTGTAGTTGCATATCTTATTTTAAATATCGGGATGGTAACTATCAAATTATTTTCCTTTCAAAAGATAATGTATATAAATTCCTTCTCAGTATTATTTTCTGACAACTATTCTTTCTTGAAGTTATACTAAGGTAGGCTGAAAATACACATTTTATCCAATGCAGAACTGTTTTACCAAACTAGAATGACTATCATATATGCACTTAGAAAAGGAAGCTTTGCAAATACTTAAAAAAAATTAGTTTACATTTTCTGTATAGCTAACTTAACATCTACTTAGTAGAAAGACTACTGTTCCTTACCAGAGCGTGTCCATCAAATATAATTTCAAAGGTGTCAGAGTTGAATTTCAGTATTCACCTAAAACCATAAGAAACTGCCTTTGTAGCCCACACACTGTATTATGTATTGGGATTTGTCAAAATAAGTCAGTGGGTTTAAAATTTCTATTTTTCTTCCTTTCCACGGTAAACACTTTAGTCCGTGCCTCCATTATCTCTAATCTGGATTATTGTATTAGTCTCTTAATGAATCTCTCTCCTTCTTCTCTTTCCTATCTTAAGTCTGTTGAAAACAGCAAATAGAGTAACATTTAAAACAAGCCATATAACTTCATGCCTTTACCAAAAACTCTCCAGTGATTCCTCATCTTTCCCAAGAAAAAGTCAAACTGTCCCATGGAATAAGTCCTTAATGTAATCTGTTCCTCTTCAGTTTACCCTTTCTAATTAACTTTCTACTAGTCTCTCCCTTATTTATTGCACTTCTCATTGCTCTTTAGCATACCAGGAACACTCCAGCCTTAAGGATTTTATGTTTGTTCTTTTCACATGGGATGCAGTCCCTGACATATCTACATGGCTTCCTCACTCACCACTTTCAAGTCTTAGTTCATATGCCATCTTTTCAGACAAGCAGAGGCCTTCCTTACCACCCAGTAACAAAGTGTAACTTCCAACAACCCCAGTTCCCCTTCGTTGCTTTTTCTGTGTAACACTTACCATCTGCCATACTTTCCCTTTTGCCAATTTATTTTTTCTTGGCTTTCTTTGTCCACAAGACTAGAAACTCAAAGAGAAGGTCACTGTTGTCTCCACTAAAACCATGCCTGACACAAACTAAGTGTTCAATAAATATTTACTGGATGAATGAATTTTCTTTCAGAAACAATTCCTTTTTTATAAACATGGAAATGGAATATTTCCCCTTAAATACCTGACCTAATATAGTGAGTATTGTAATTAGTATCCATCAGCCATGTAAAAGGACTATGACAGAATTCAGTTATTGATGTTAGGATTAATTCACACAAGAATGTACTATTCCAGCCATGAGCCTACAATGTCAGTCAACACATTTTTGTTCTAAATCTAGTATTTGGAAGGTGTTATGAGGTATATACACTACCTACCTTAAAAAGATTATAGAGTAATTGGGACGAGCCTGTTAAAGATTCAGGGGCACTAAATGGTGCTTTGAAAGATGGGTAGCATTTGAATTGGTGATGAGATAGAGTACCCAGCAAGAGCAATGGCAGAGACAGAGATGAATGCAGAAGCTAAAACAGGCTGGGGGGCACTTGGTGTACTGTGAAGACACTGACCCACTTGGAACAGAGCATTCACCATGGGGCTCTTGGGGCAGGAAGTGAAAGGCAAAGGGAAGCAAAATGTAGAGGTCTTTAAGTGTTAGGCTGAGGAATGTACTCATAGTGTCTTTTTCCAGGATACTTATTTCTCTGGTGTGTGTAGTGACAGGGAGCCATGAGAAGTTGTGGGATAAAGAGGATGCACTTTCCAATCAAGCTAGTTTTACTTTAAATAATGAAGAGAAACTCACAATTAACTAATAAGTCATGTTGAATAACTTGACAGCAACACGAATATGAGGTATGATGGGAAAATTTTCTTGAATTCTTCAGTGAGGAATTTGTAAAGAAATGTTAGATTATTACTTACTTCTTCAAGGTTCGTTCTCAGACACTGAGAAGATTATTCTCTCTGCCTTTAGCATTTATTTGACACAGAAAGAGAGATCACAAGCAGGGGGAGTGGAAGAGGGAGAAGCAGACTCTCTGTGAGCTGGGAGCCTATGTGGGATTCAATCCCTGAACCCTGGGGTCATGACCTGAGTTGAAGGCAGATGCTTAACGGACTGAGCCAACCACGTACCCCATGCCTTTGGCATTCTTGAGAGATAAAGGGTGATGGCTGCATGAGTTCAGGAGCCATTATGTATTGGTTGTTGCACAGAGGAAGGGAGAGCCATACTTCTAAAAACGTTTACACTGTATGGTAACTAACATAACATAATTACAAAAAAAAAAAAAAAAAAAGAAAGAAAAGAAAAGAAAGGAAAAACAAACAAAAAGTTTACACTTGAAATCATTCCTAGTCTTAATTCTTCCATTCTCACTAAATGTTAGAAACCTTTATTTTTTTAAATGTATTTTTTTTAAGATTTTATTTATTTATTTGACAGATAGAGATCACAAGTAGGCAGAAAGGCAGGCAGAGAGAGAGAGAGAGAGAGAGAGAGAGAGAGAGGAGGAAGCAGGCTCTCTGCTGAGCAGAGAGCCCTATGTGGGGCTCCATCCCAGGACGCTGGGATCATGACCGGAGCCGAAGGCAGAGGCTTTAACCCACTGAGCCACCCAGGTACCCAGAAACCTTTATTTTTATTCTTCAGTTTTCTGAAGCCAAGTTGTGTTTTTATAATAAAAAACACCTCATATTCTAGAAAGCGAAAGCACTCAAGGAAATTTTCATTAGATGTGCCTCTTAAAAGGCAAATGTTCACTAAATTTCTTATCTCCTTTGAAGTGGAAGTAAATCTGCATGATTTTCTTTATTCTCATATAAAAAAAGAAATAAATGCAATTCCCTTTCTTAACACAGGCACAATGGCCTGTTAATTAACATAAGAAACCCTGAATCTCATATATTTATTTAGCAAACTGGAGGAAATCAGATTTTTTTTAAAGATGTTATTTATTTATTTGACAGAGAGAGAGATCACAAGTAGACGGAGAGGCAGGCAGAGAGAGAGAGAGGGAAGCAGGCTTCCTGCCGAGCAGAGAGCCCGATGTGGGACTCGATCCCAGGACCCCGAGATCACGACCTGAGCCGAAGGCAGCGGCTTAACCCACTGAGCCACCCAGGCGCCCCGGAAATCAGATTTTTTTAAAAGGAGCTTTTCATCTCTAAAAACCACTGTCTGTAATTTCTCTTGTTGGTTAGAAAAGAGTCTTTGTATCACAAAATGCTGTGAAAGATCAAAATTACCCCAAACATGTAGGTCCCTGCCTTGTATCAGTATACAGTCCAGTGGGGAGGGAGGGTATTTACATGTATAAAACCTTAGAAATCCTTTGAAAACTGCTGATGTATTAAAATCCTAGAACCTTAAAGGTAGAAGGAATTTCTGTTATAGCCATTTAAATCTCCCACACAATGTAAGAGCTCCCCAAAAGTCTTTCATATGGTAGCTGCAAACTCTTGTGTATGGAGCATCCCAGAGTTCTGCAGGCAGTTGATTTTATTTCATTAAACTTTTGTTCCTCATAATTATGTGAAATTTGTTTTGTTTTATTTTTAATACACACTGTGTTATACTTTCCCTGGTCCTATTTCTTACTTGTAAAGTTAGGTATGATATTTTAAGCCCAGTTCCCTAGGGTACATGCTACCCATTCAAATATGAGAAGACGTCTATACCATTCCTAGTCTTTTCTGGATTAAACGTCTTCTATCCCTTCCACAGTCCTTCATATGACAAAGGGGTTTTTTTTGTTGTTGTTGGTTTTTTTTTTTTTTCCAATCTATTTTATTTCTTTTCAGTGTTCCAGCATTCATTGTTTGCACCACACCCAGTGCTCCATGCAATACGTGCCCTCCTTAATACCCACCACCAGCCTCACCCAACCCCCCACCCACTCCCCTCCAAAACCTTCAGTTTGTTTCTCAGAGTCCAGAGTCTCTCATGGTTTGTCTCCCCCTCAGTTTCCCCCAACTCATGTCTTTGCTCCGTCTCCCAATGTCCTGTGTTATTGCTTATGCTCCACAAGTAAGTGAAACCATATGATAATTGACTCTCTCTGCTTGACTTACTTCACTCAGCATAATCTCGTCCAGTCCCATCCATGTTGATAAAGAAGTTGGGTATTCATCCTTTCTGATGGAGGCATAATACTCCATTGTATATATGGACCATATCTTTTTTTTTTTTTTTTTTTGTTTTTTTTTTTTTTAATTTATTTATTTGACAGACAGAGATCACAAGTAGGCAGAGAGAGAGAGGAAGGGAAGCTGTCTCCCTGCGGAGCAGAGAGCCCGATGCGGGGCTTGATCCCAGGACCCTGGGATCATGACCTGAGCCAAAGGCAGAGGCTTTAACCCACTGAGCCACCCAGGCACCCTGGACCAAATCTTTATCCATTCATCCGTTGAAGGGCATCTTGGTTCTTTCCGCAGTTCAGCGACTGTGGCCATTGCTACTATGAACATTAGGGTACAGATGGCCCTTCTTTTCACTACATCTGTATCTTTGGGGTAAATACCCAGTAGTGAAATTGCAGGGTCATAGGGAAGCTCTATTTTTAATTTCTTAAGGAATCTCCACACTGTTTCCAAAGGGTGGAAACTTGCATTCCCACCAATGGTGTAAGAGAGTTCCCCTTTCTCCACATCCTCTCCAACACATGTTATTTACTGTCTTGTTAATTTTGGCCATTCTAACTAGTGTAAGGTGGTATCTCAATGTGGTTTTGATTTGAATCTCCCTGATGGCTAATTATGATGAACATTTTTTCATCTGTTTGTTAGCCATTTGTATGTCTTCTTTGGAGAAGTGTCTGTTCATATCTTCTGCCCATTTTTTGACGTGATTATCTGTTTTGTGTGTGTTGAGTTTGAGGAGTTCTTTATATATCTTGGATATCAGCTCTTTGTAGTGACAAAGGTTTCTGATATTTCACTGTATTGATGATCCCCTTTTGCATATACTTGTGCTAAATAATGTCTGCCTTAAAGAGCAGTTCAGTATATGGTGGAGTTTTTAGTACAACTTAATGAATTAGTTCATTTCTATAGTAGGAGGAAGAATAAGGGAAATTTTTATTGTTGTTTTTCATTATTTCATAGCTTATGTGTTAATCTGTGCATTATTTTTTTCCATAATCATATTTTTATAATGTTTAGGAATCTGTAACATTGGTTTCTATAAAACTTTTGGGGGTAAGATTTACACACACCTTACTAATTTACAGACTACCACATTTTGCTGAATTAAAATGTAGTAATTGCAAGTCCAATTAAAAATATTAGAATTGTTTTTTAAAAAATGTTTGCACTGTTTCTGCTATTTTAAAAAGATGTTTTTACAGATTACATTTGTTTATTTATTTCAATATCTTCACTTAAAACAGTACTGTGAGTCAGAATTTATACTGACTGCTCTGAATAAAATTAGTAATGCCATTGGTCATTTTCTCTTTACAGATTGTTCATTTCAAGGGAATGAAGAATTCAGAATAATTTTGAGAAATGGATTGCAATATGGAGAATTAAGAAAAAGCTGAACATTTGATCTGCTTTGAAGAAACATATTTTCCATTTGTCTAGTGTAATCTATAACAACCAAACCAATCAAAATGAATTCAACATTATTTTCCCAGGTTGAAAATCATTCAATCTTCTGTAATTTTTCAGAGAATTCCCAGTTTTTGGCTTTTGAAAGCGATGATTGTCATCTGCCCTTGGCCATGATATTTACATTAGCTCTCGCTTATGGAGCTGTAATTATTCTTGGGGTCTCCGGAAACCTGGCCTTAATTATAATCATCTTGAAACAAAAGGAGATGAGAAATGTTACCAATATCCTGATTGTGAACCTTTCCTTCTCAGACTTGCTTGTTGCCATCATGTGTCTCCCTTTCACATTTGTCTACACCTTAATGGACCACTGGGTTTTTGGTGAGGCAATGTGCAAGTTGAATCCTTTTGTGCAATGTGTTTCAATCACCGTGTCCATTTTCTCTCTGGTTCTCATTGCTGTGGAGCGCCATCAGCTGATAATCAACCCGCGAGGGTGGAGACCCAGTAACAGACATGCTTATGTAGGTATTGCTGTCATTTGGGTTCTTGCTGTGGTTTCTTCTCTACCTTTCCTCGTCTATCAAGTATTGACAGATGAGCCGTTCCAGAATGTAACACTTGACGCATTCAAGGACAAATACGTGTGCTTTGATAAGTTTCCATCGGACTCCCATAGATTATCTTATACAACTCTCCTCTTGATGCTGCAGTATTTTGGCCCACTCTGTTTTATATTTATTTGCTACTTCAAGGTAAGAAAACGTTTCCCCCTACTGCTTCCATTTTAACCTTCTTTCCACAGAATTCCATATTAAATTCGTGGTTCTATTTGAACTTTTCTTTTTCCCCTCTCTGTAGATATATATACGCTTAAAAAGGAGAAACAACATGATGGACAAGATGAGAGACAATAAATACAGGTCCAGTGAAACCAAAAGAATCAACATCATGCTGTTGTCCATCGTAGTAGCGTTTGCAGTCTGCTGGCTACCCCTTACCATCTTTAACACTGTGTTTGATTGGAATCATCAGATCATTGCTACGTGCAACCACAATCTGTTATTCCTGCTGTGCCACCTTACAGCAATGATTTCCACTTGTGTCAACCCCATATTTTATGGATTTCTGAACAAAAATTTCCAGAGAGACTTGCAGTTCTTCTTTAACTTTTGTGATTTCCGGTCTCGGGATGATGACTATGAGACAATAGCCATGTCTACCATGCACACAGATGTTTCTAAGACTTCTTTGAAACAAGCAAGCCCAGTCGCATTTAAGAAAATCAACACTGATGATAATGAAAAAATCTGAAACTCCTGTAGCATATGGTCCCAGATGACATCTGTCTAAAAACAAGCACAACCTGTAACATCTTTTCATTACCTATTCCCCCAGGGAATGAGGTTATAATCATTTAAGAAAGACCAAGATTTGCTTGTCTTGCTTTTTACTGCTTTTATTGTAGCTGTCATAATTACGCTGGGACAAAATGTATGGGCTTTGGAATCTTCTGACAATAGTTTTGACCAGACATCCTTAAAGTGCTTTTTGTAAACTTCTGCATATGATACAAAGACTTTTATATTCAATTTGTTGGAATGAAGTTTCTTTAAATTATTACTATTGACTGACTTTAGAAGCACTGCATCTGAAACTCATTAGGCCAGGCCATCCTGTGTTGATTAGATTAGATGGTCATTGGACTGGGCAATCTTGATGTAATGATAGACATATTTCAGTCTGTTACAGAGGTGATAGCATACAAAAGCAGCATTCGAGATGTGGAGTTAAGCCTACGTCTTGCAGACCTACAGTCTGAAGTCACCGAGTGGTTTGCATATATTTTTTTTTTTTTTTGGTGTAAGACCAGATTTAATTTGCTCCTGATTATCACTTGAGATAAAAATGTATTAAAAAAATACTTCTCAGCTGTGAATATCATGGGGAATTGGGCCACCCACAAGAATTAAGTGGGAAAGCAATTCTCTAACTTCAAAACTATTTTGGTACCTGACAACCAAAGGATTTCAGAGTAATTAATTTAACAAGCAAATTAGTATTGCAGCATATATTTGAATTGTATTCATCAGAATTGTTGGTCATGAGGTTTTCCATTCTTCACAGACTGTTCAGTGTTTGTCGAGCATAAATCTATATGTGACTCAAAAGACATTTCCAGCTTACAATATATAAAAACACAAAGTGTATTTTCCATACATCAGTGCCTACGAAGTAACACATTTTTAACTTTTTCAATGTCCATTCTTTAAAAAAGGACACCAAAGTATGCTGTTAAAAGAATGTTCACTCTGGCTAGCAGGGCTAAATACCTGAAAACTGAAAACACTTCATATAACCCATATTAACCTGTATAAAAATGTGTGCCTTGTGGAGTCATAAATAATGTACTTTATAGACTACTAAGTGGCTGTGTCATGTTAATATATTTAATTTTATGTATTCTATAATCGTGATTGGAGCCTCAGAATCATTTGGAGCAAAGATATTTTAAGGAACAAGATACAACTTCAGTGTATTATAAAAGTATTAAATGTGTTTGATTTTAGAAAGACAGACATTTTCTTTATTAAAATTGTTTTTGCTTTTTCTGACTAGTTCCTTGTTTCTATTCAGTTTATTTGTTTGTTTGCTTCTTTTTTTTTTTTTTTTTTGAACTCATGGTTTCCCTCCCGTGATGTTCCCACAACATCCCATTTCTGCTTATTAATGAAACATTTTCTACCCTGTGTTCTTCCTCCTCTGCTTCTTGAAGCTTCTTGGAAGCAGGGGATATTTTATACAACCTGTCCCCAGCACATTTACCACAGTGCCAGGTACTTACAAGTTTTTCAAGAAATAGTTCTGAAACAAATAAGTCAATAATAACTAAATTTCCTCCCTTCTCATTTCTAATCATAAAGACTTTGCATCTTGAAATTTTCAGGGCCTCCTCCTCCAAAGTTCATATTTACCAAGAAGATGTTTGCCCTTTTCATTACATTATTTTCCCTTCTAAACTAAGCAAAAATGACATTTTGATTATAGAAACTTGCATGTTTGGTCCTGTAATTCAAACACAGACCGAACTTTTTACAGGGTGAATGTGCATATGGATTCAAATTCTACCTCATAATGACTTTTTTGTCAATAAAGAAAAAAATTCTAAAACCAACTTTGAACATACATTGGAAAATATCATCACCTTTCCTTACCCAAACCTGGAATTTTAAACGTTTTTCTGCTTCAGGGGACTAATGGGAAATTTTGTCTTTCTTCACTTAGGTGCTATGGAAATAAATTGCTGCTTGAGAACAGCTGTAATACGTAGGGGCTTCTTTGTCAGCACATTTGCTGAAATGGCCATCTCTAAGATCCTCATTCAGCTACATAGGCTGCTGATTCCTTATCTTTACATAACTAATGAACCAAATAAAAATTCTTTTTTTATCAATATATGTCAATGAACTAACAGTAAAGTCAACAGTCACCAACGGATCTAAAGTGACTGAAGAAGAAATAAATGTACACACTAAATACTAACTATGGAACCACTGGGTTTTCTGAAACCCAAGAACAAAAATCTATCAACTGTTTTCGTACAAGAGCATAATGATGATGTAGTTTCTATAAATTCAGAGTAAAATGATAATAGCTAGAAGTTTTAAACACTTAGCATGTGCCAAGTACTATGTCAAATATTTAAGTACTTGTGAGGGTGGGTGACTAATGTGACTAATGTGATCACTTCACATAAGAGGAAACCGAAGCTCAGGTTATAAAATTTGAGCCCCACACTGAGTAACAGGGGGAGGAAGAATCAAGCCAGTCTGTCCACTAAACTACACTAAACTAAGCAGTGAGCTGGACCTATGATAGAGTTTTAGAAATACTTTTCTCTCTTTCCAAGTTAAATTGTTAAGGCATGATAGTACCATTCACCTTCTTTCTGATTTTGGCTGTAGAAAGGAATGAAATGAAAAAAAAAGTTGAAAGAAAATGGCCATTAGAATTCTGTGTATCTCTGATTCCCTTCTGAATTAGAGAATTCTACTTGAAAATGGAATCTGATTATTCATATTAGTTTTATTTCTTTACTGTTAGCTGGATATTCTCACCCCTTTTCTATTCCACAAAATTTTGCCTTTTCCAGAATGTTACAAAGAAGCATACCTTGTTTTATCACACTTTATTGTGCTTCACAGACACTATGTTTTTTTTTTTAACAAATCAAAGTTTTATGGCAACCATTTTCCAACAGCATTTGCTCACTTCATGTGTCTGTTGCGTTTTGGAAATTCTTACAATACTTCTAACTGTGTCATTCTTTTTATATCTGTGCAGTGCTCCAACTTCTTCCAGGGAAAGCTGCTGTATTAAAACTCATATGAATTCACTGGATATGCACAAAATATCCCCCAGAGACAAAGTCAATGAAATACAGACCTGTATTGATGTCAGGCTTTGCATTTACGTCTTATACTCCTACGGGAAATAGAAGAGAAAGATTGTCTTGATTAAATTGCCTCTTGGGAATGTTGCATTAAAATATGCGTCTGACTCAAGGTCTGTTACCAGATGTTTTTATTTCTACATCAACTCATGATATTGCAAATGAGTAAACTGATGCCCTTGGGAATCAAAACCTAGATCTGATTGCAAAATCCATGGATTGTTCTTTTATACATCTACACCAGCAAGCATTGCAATGAAACCATAATGTTTAATTATTTTGTTTATTTTTCATGCAATTCACATTACCAGTTGAAAAGTGAGGAAAAGTAACAAAAAATTGTAATTTTCTCAAATGACCAAAAAAAAAAAAAGTGTGACTAATTTTTCTTCTTTTTTTTTTTTAATTAAATTTTGCTAGGAGTTTTGGCCCCTAGTTTTTCATTTTCTTTTCTATCTTGAGCCTTAGTATTTTATGGCTTTTAAAAAAATTAGTGAAATGAGTAAGCATCCATATCAGGCATTTTCTCTCATTCCATTAGTTTTGTTTTATTGCTTATTTCCCTTTGAAACACGACTATTCATTCATTCCTTCTAGGTAATCTTATAGACTTAAATGCAATGCTTGTAATGATCTCCTTGGGCCTCAGCACTCTTATTTGCAAGATGAGGAAATTAGGCTAAATATCTGTATCTTATATAGATATATCTACACCTTATATATATGATATATCTATATCCAGAGTAAACAGTCTCTATCTTATATCTAAGATAGATAAAAGCTCCAAAATTATGTGATTCCATTTAAGTAAATCTAGGAATGAGTTAATAGAAAGGGGATACCTGGTTAGGGACTGTTTGCAGGCAAAATGTTCTACCTGTAACAAATCTTCTCAGAGGAAGTATCTTGAAAAATCACGAGTCATGGTATAGGAAAGTAAGAGAGAAGCCTGTGTCATACATAAGGACAGATTGAGGAAAGATGCAGACGCTAAAACATTTAAAACATGTGACGCTAAAACATTTAAAACATGTGACCAAGGGAAAAAAATTGGGTTAGAACAGAAGGTAAGACTGAGGGAGACTGGGAGAGTCAGGGGGTACAGAGGAGCTAATGAGGTGAAAGCCCCTGAGTTTCCAAATGGACACTATTTTTAAAGGTCATATAAAAGATATTTTGAGACTGGGAACAGAACAAGATATTTAGAAATATATTTGGGGGTGCCTGGGTGGCTCAGTGGTTAAGCGGCTGCCTTTGGCTCAGGTCATGATCCCAGGGTCCTGGAATCGAGACCACATCAGGTGCTCTGCTCAGCAGGAAGCCTGCTTCTTCCTCTCCCACTCCCCCTGTTTGTGTTCTCTCTCTCGCTGTCTCTCTCTCTCTCTGTCAAATAAATAAATAAATAAAATATTTCAAAATAATATATTTGGGTATGAATGAAGTTGGGGAGAGGAAAGCAAATTGCCCTGAACTAATAGACTGTACGCAAAGTGGAATCCAGGTGCATCATGGCCTGAGCCATGAGTGCAACGTAACTGAGCATAGGGTCACGGAAACCAGAAGACTGTGCTGAGTTTCAAGGAAAACATGAAAATCAGTAGTTAGTAAGTATTAAAAGGAAGAGCATGATCTCTCTTTCCAATGAAAGGTTTGAAATTGAAAAACATTCAATTAGAAAGTACTAATACAAAATGACAAACAATAATAATAAAAGCAATAAAACAACCTCATTCTAAATGGAGGAAAGGGGCCATGGGGAAAGAAATCCTTTGTCATCAAAAACTAACCACACAAATTATTTCATAGAGGCTAATATTTACCAAGTGAGCACTTAGAACCCCACAACAAGCTATAAGTTAGTGCTGTTATTTTAGATAAGGAAGCTGAATCTCACAAAGACTACATAGCATCCCCCAAAATCAGTTAGTCATTTGCAAAAGCCAAATTTAATCCCACATCTAGGTGACTCCAAAAAGTTGCTGCTTAAACACTGGATTATTATATTTCTCACTAGTAGGCAAATGGAAGTTTTAAAAATTGTATGCATGGCTTTCAGCTTGAGCACATCCATACAAGTAGTCTTTTTTTAAGGACATATTTTTTTCCTATTTAAGTACTTTTTTTTTTAAATTATTTTTTAGAGGGAGAGAGTGCACGAGTGTGAAAGCAGGCAGAGGAGTGGAGGGAGAGGAACAAACAGATTCCACGATAAGTGCAGAGCCCAATACAGGGCTCGATCCTACAACCTTGAGATCATGACCTGAACTGAAACCAAGAGTCAGGCACTTAACTCTCTGAGCCACCCAGGCACCCCTTAGGTACGTTTTGTTGTTGTTGTTATTGTTGTTTTTATAATTTTTTAAAAGTTTTTATTTATTTATTTGACAGAGAGAGAGATCACAAGTAGGCAGAGAGGCAGGCAGAGAGAGAAGGGGAAACAGGCCCCCCGCTGAGCAGAGAGCCTGATGCAGGGTTTGATCCCAGGACTGTGAGATCATGACCTGAGCCGAAGGCAGAGGCTTAACCTACTGAGCCACACAGGCGCCCCTCTTAAGTAAGGTTTTTTTTTTTTTTTTTAAAGGTTTTATTTATTTATTTGACAGACAGAGATCACAAGTAGGCAGAGAGGCAGGCAGAGAGAGAGGTGGAGGCAGGCTCCCTGTGGAGCAGAGAACCCGACGTGGGGCTCGATCCCAGGACCCTGAGATCATGACCTGAGCTGAAGGCAGAGGCTTAACCCACTGAGCCACCCAGGCGCCCCTTAAATAAGGTTTTAATGGAAAAATTGTACCTGAATATGACTAAATAATGTATTAAAAATGTAAAAATCACAGCTTGAATGAAATTGTAATTTATAATTCAATAGCCACAATAATACTCTAAGTGCCTCAACATTACTAGAGTTTCTTCAAAGAAGTCACTCAAATAAAAAAAACAGGGTGAAAATAAAGTAAGCTAATATACTAGAAACTTTGGCTCTCAGAAGCCAAATCAGTTCAGTTCCATTCAACTAATATTTAATGAGCAATGTAAATAGTGCCCAGCTCTGTGATAGAAGCTGGCAATAAAACAAGAATACACTTAACTCTGGACAGACATTAAATTCATGGAAGGTATGTACAGAAATGTATCATTTTAACATACAGCAGGTGGTGAAGGTAACCCTAAATGTATATTTACATTTTCTGGAAGGTACTTAACTCAGTCAGACTGAAGGAACCTTCTGAAAGACATCTAAACCAAGCCTTGAAAGTGAGCAAGAGCCTTAGCTGTGTTAAGGCCCATTACTGCATGACAGGAAAAATTATAGAGAATCTTAATTTGGCCAAGTCATATAGCATACAAGAAAATTTTTAGAATGTTTTGCTTTTTTTTGTTGCCTATGTTATACATAATTCATACATTCAAAACAAAAGTCATTTTTGAACATTTATTAAGAACAAATATTTTTGCTGAGACAGGAGCTAACATTAACCGAGGATAAATGTTAATAAAATCTCAGCTAATGTTTATGTTGCTGGAATATAATTAACATCTTTAAGAATTATTCTTTTTTCAATTTAAATACAGTTATCCAAAGTATAGTATATAATTAGGGTTTTTTTAAATTAACATATAAAGTATTATTTGTTTCAGGGGTGCAGGTCTGTGATTCATCAGTCTTAAACAATTCACAGCTCTCACCATAGCACATACTCTCCCCAATGTCCATCACCCACCACCCCATTTTTCCCATCTGCCTCCCCTCCAGAAACTCTTAGTTTGTTTCCTGGGATTAAGAGTCTCCTATGGTGTGTCTCCCTCTCTGGTTTCATCTTGTTTCATTTTTCCCTCCCTTCCCCTATGATTCTCTGTCTTGTTTATCAAATTCCACATATCAGCAAAATCATATGATAATAGTCTTTCTCTGATTGGCTTATTTTGCTTAGCATAATACCCACTAGTTCCATTTACATCATTGCAAATGGCAAGATTTCATTTTTGATGGCTGCATAATATTTCATTAATATTGCATTAATATTCATCTTCTTTATCTACTCATCTGTTGATGGGCATCTAGGCTCTTTCCATAGTTTGGCTATTGTGGACATTGTTGCTATAAACACTGGGGTACACATGCCCCTTCAGATCACTGCATTTGTACCTTTGGAGTAAATACCCAGTTCTGCAATTGCTGGGTCATAGGGTAGCTCCATTTTTAACTTTTTGGGGAACCTCCATACTGTTTTCCAGAGCGGCTGCACCAGCTTGCATTCCCACCAACAGTGTAAGAGGGTTCCCCTTTCTCCGCATCCTTGCCAACCTCTGCCATTTCCTTACTTGTTAATTTTTGCCATTCTGACTAGTGTAAAATGGTATCTTATTGAGGTTTTGATTTGTATTTCCTTGATGCTGAGTGATATTGTGCACTTTTTAATATGTCTGTTGGCTATTTGGATGTCTTCTTTGAAGAAATGTCTGTTCATATCTTCTGCCCACTTCTTGATTGGATTATTCGTTCTTTGGGTGTTGAGTTTGATATGTTCTTTATAGATTTTGGATACTAGCTTTTTAATCTGATATGTCATATGCAAATATATTTTCTCATTTTGTTGGTTGTCTTTTGGTTTTGTTCACTGTTTCCTATGCTGTGCAAAGGCTTTTTACATTGATGAAGTCCCAATAGTTCATTTTTGCGCTTGATTCCCTTGCCTTTGGCAATGTATCTAGGAAGAAGTTGCTGTGGCTGAGGTTAAAGAGGTTGCTACCTGTGTTCTTCTCTAGGATTTTGAGGGATCCCTGTCTCACATTGAGGTGTTTCATCCATTTTGGGTTTATTTTTGTGTGTGGTATAAAGAAATGGTCCAGTTTCATTCTTCACAGTGTGGTTGTCCAATTTTCCCAAACTGTTTGTTGAAGGGACTCTTTTTTTCCATTGGACATTCTTTCCTGCTTTGTCAAAGATTAGTTGACCATAGAGTTGAGGGTTCATTTCTGGATTCTCTATTCTGTCCCATTGGTCTATGTATCTATTTTTGTATCAGTACCATACTGTCTTGATGACTACAGCTTGAATAAAGCTTGAAGTCCAGAGCTGTGATTCCACCAATTTTGCTTTTCTTTTTCAACATTCCTCTGATTATTTAGGGTCTTTTCTGATTCCATACAAATTTTAAGATTATTTGTTTCCATTTCTGTGAAAACAGCTGATGGCATTTTGATAGGGATTGCATTAAATGTGTAGATCATTCTAGGTGCCATAGACATTTTCACAATATTTGTTTTTCCAATGCATGAACATGGAATGTTTGTCCATTTCTTTGTGTCTTCCTCAATATTTTTCATGAGTATTCTATAGTTTTCTGAGTACAGATTCTTTGCATCTTTGGTTAGGTTTATTCCTAGGTTTTGCTTGCAATTGTAAATGGGATCAACTTCTTAATTTCTCATTCTTCTGTCTTATTGTTGGTGTATAGAAATGCAACTGATTTCTGTGCATTGATTTTATATCCTGACACTTTACTGAATTCCTGTATGAGTTCTACAAGTTTTGGGGTGGATTCTTTTGGATTTTCCACATAAAGAATCATATCATCTGCAAAGAATGAGACTTTGACTTCTTCTTTGTCAATACAGATGTCTTTCATTTCTTTTTGTTGTCTGATTGCTGAGGGTAGGACTTCCAGTATTATGTTGAATAGTAGTGGTGATGGTGGACATCCCTGCTGTGTTCCTGACCTTAAGGGAAAATTTTCTCAGTTTTTCTCTGTTGGGAATGATATTTACTGGGTTCTTCATAGATGGCTTTTATGATACTAAGGAATGTACCCTCTATCCCTACACTTTGAAGAGTTTTAATCAAAGGATGTTGTACTGTGTCAAATGTTTTTCTGCAACTATTGGGAGTAGCATATGGTTCTTGTCCTTCCTTTCATTAATGTAGCGTATGACATTGATTAAAGGATGTTGAACCAAACTCGTAGCCCAGGAATAAATTCCACTGGGTCATGGTGAACAATCTTTTTAATGTACTGTTTGATCCTATTACCTAGTATTTTGGTGAGAACTTTTGCATCCATGTTCATCAGTGATATTGGTCTGTAATTATCCTTTTTGATGGGGTCTTTATCTGATTTTGCTGACCTCATAAAATTAGTTTGGAAGTTTTCCTTCCATTTCTATTTTTTGGAACAGTTTCAGAAGAATAAGTATTAATTCTTTTTTAAATGTTTGGTAGAATTCCCCTAGGAAGCCATCTGGACCTGGGCTCTTATTTGTTGGGAGATATTTGATTACTGCTTCAATTTCCTTGCTGGTTTTGGGTTTGTTCAGGTTTTCTATTTCTTCCTGGTTCAGTTTTGGTAGTTTATATGTCTCTAGGAATGCATCCACTTCTTTTGGATTGTCTAATTTCTTGGCTTATAGTTGCTCATAATATTTTCTTATAGTTGTTTGTATTTCTTTGGTGTTGGTTGTGAACTCTCTTCTTTCATTCATGATTTTATTTATTTGGGCCCCCCTTTTTTTTCCTTTTTCATAAGTCTGGCTAGGGATTTATCAATTTCATTAATTCTTTCAATGAACCAGCTCCTAGTTTTGTTTATCTGTTCTACTGTTCATTTGGCTTCTATTTCATTGATTTCCTCTCCAATCTTTATTACTTCTCTTCTCCTGCTGGGTTTAGGCTTTATTTGCTCTTCTTTCTTCAGCTCCTTTAGGTGTAGAGTTAGGTTGTGTCCTTGAGACATTTCTTGTTTCTTGAGAAAGGCTTGCATTCCTGTAAACTTTCTTCTTAGGACAGCCTTTACTGTATCCCAAAGATTTTGAACAGTTGTGTTTTCATTTTCACTTGTTTCCATGAATTTTTTCAATTCTTCTTTAATTTCCTGGTTGAGCCATTCATTCTTTAGTAGGATGCTCTTTAGCCTCCATGTATTTGAGTTCTTTCCAACTTTCCTCTTGTGATTGAGTTCTAGTTTCAAACATTGTGGTCCAAAAATATGCAGGGAATGATCCCGATCTTTTGGTACCATTGAGACCTGATTTGTGAACAAAGATGTGATCTATTGTGGAAAATGTTCCATGTGCACTAGAGAATAATGTGTATTCTGTTGCTTTGGGATGGAATGTTCTATATGTATCTGTGAAGTCCATCTGGTCCAGTGTGTCATTTAAAGCCCTTATTTCTTTGTTGATCTTTTGCTTAGATGATCTGTCCATTTCGGTGAGGGGGGTATTAAAATATTTTACTATTATTGTATTATTGTGGTTATGTTCCTCTTATTTTGTTATTAATTGGTTTATATAATTGACTGCTGTCATGTTAGGAACATAAATATTTACAATTATTAGATCTTCTTGTTGGATAGACCCTTTAAGTATGATATAGTGTCCTTCCTCATCTCTTATTTTGTCTTTGGCTTAAAGCCTAATTTGTCTGATATAAGGATTGACACCCCAGCTTTCTTTTGATGTCCATTAGCATGATGTTTACCCCCTCACTTTAAATTTGGAGGTGTCTTTGGGTCTAAAATGTGTCTCTTGCAGACAGCATATTGATGGGTATTTTTTTTTAAATCTATTCTGATACCCTGTGTCTTTTGATTTGGGCATTTAGCCCATTTACATTCAGGGTAACTATTGAAACATATGAATATAGTGCCATTGTATTGCCTGTGAGATGACTGTTACTGTATATTGTCTCTGTTCCTTTCTACTCTTTGTTACTTTAAGGATCTCTCTTTGCTTAGAGGATCCCTTTCAATATTTCTTATAGGGCTGGTTTGGTGATTGCAAATTATTTTAGTTTCTGTTTGTCCTGGAAGCTTTTTTATCTCTCCTGTCTACAGTGACAGCCTAACTGGATATAGTATTCTTGGTTGTATATTTTTCTCATTTAGTACCCTGAATATACTATGCCAGAACTTTCTGGCCTGCCAGGTCTCTGTTGATAGGTCTGTTGCTAATCTAATGTTTCTGCAGTCATATGTTACAGACCTCTTGTCCCAAGCTGCTTTCAGGATTTTCTCTTTGTCACTGAGACTTGTAAGTTTTACTATTAGATGTCAGGGTGTTGACCTATTTTTATTGATTTTGATGGGTTCTCTGTGCCTCCTAGGTTTTGATGCTTCTTCCCTACCCCAGATTAGGGAAGTTCTCTGCTATAATTTGCTTCAATAAACCTTTTGCACCTCTCTTTCTTTCTTCTTCTGGGATCTCAGTTATTCTAATATTGTTTCACTTTATGGTATCACTTACCTCTTCAATTCTCCCCTCGTGTTTCAGTAGTTGTTTATTTCTCTTTTTCTCAGGTTCTTTATTCTCCATCATTTGGTCTTCTATATCACTAACTTTCTCTTCTGCCTCATTTATCCTAGCAGTTAGAACCTTCATTTTTTATTGTACAACTCTAAATAGCCTTTTTGATTTTGACTTGATTATATTTTATTTCTCCAGGAAGGGATTCTCTAGTACCTTCTGTGCTTTTTTTATTGTCATCATTCTGAACTCTAGTTCTGATATCTTACTAATGTCCATGTTGATTAGCTTCCTGGCAGTTGATATTCCCTCTTGGTTTTTTGTTTTGTTTTTTGTTTTTGTTTTTATTTTGTTTTGTTTTAGGTCTTTCTGTTTTGTCATTTTGTCCAGAGAAGAATAGATGAACAAGAGAACAAAATGCTATAATGGTTACAACAACCTGAGAAAAATATACACCAAACAAATCAGAAGAGACCCAAAACCAGTGGGGGAAGGGAGAAGAATATGATCAGGCTGATGAATAGAACAGAGTCACACACTGGATTTTTGGTGCATTTTGGTCTGTTAGAAGAAACTGCTTCCCAAAACTTTAAAGAAAGAAAGAAAAATACACACACACACACACACACACACACAAACACACACACACACACACACACACAAATAAGGGTAAATACAATGAAGGTATTGATTATGACTGTAAAGATGAAAATGAAAAAAAGATTTTAAAAAAGGAATTAATAAGAAGTTGGTTGAAAAAGGAAAGAAGAAAGAATTTTAAAAAATAAATAGAAAAAGAAAAACAATTTAAAAATTAACTTTGAAAGACTAAAGAATAATGGGGAAAAGCCATAAATCCTATGTTTTGTATTCTCCTAGTGCTGGAGCTTTGCAGTTCTCATTGATTGGTGAACTAGGTCTTGGCTGGATGTTATTGCTGATCTTCTGGGGGAGGGGCTTATTGCAGTGATTCTCAAATGTCTTTCCCCGAGGTGGAATTGCACTGCCCTTGCCAGGGGCCAGGCTAAGTAATCTGCTCGAGTTTACTCTTGATAGCTTTTGTTCCCTGAAAGCTTTCCATACACATTAAGAGGACTAGAATGAAACTGGTGGCCTCCCAATTTCTGGCCCTAGAGAAGCTGAGAACTCGGGACCCCACTCCTCAGTGAGCATTCTGAGAAAAGCAGTCAATCACTACTGTCTCCCTGGTCTCCAGTTGCACTCCAAGCTTACCTGGCCTGTGACCAAGCATTTCTATCTCTGGCACATAACCCTATTTGGAGTCTCCAAACCCTGAAGATTCCTGCAACACGCTCCCACACTACTCCTCCTGGTGGAGGAAGAGGGGGTAGCCCCAGATCTGCAACTTGTGGGGTCCCTGCTTGAAGAGCAGTGGTCTGACTGTGACAGGGATCATGGTTTATGGCAACCCTGAGCTGAGAATCCACTCTTGGGCTGTCTTTGCAGCCAGCTTCTCTGCTCTGATACCTGGGAGCTCTGCTGCACTCAGGAAACTCCAGTCGTTCTGTGACCTTAAGGGTCCTGAGACCACACGGTCACAGCAAGAGTTCCACTCCCCTCTTAGCCATTAGAGTGACATCCCTCACCAAAGCAGCCTTCTAAAAGTTCTGATATTGTGCTCCATTGCTGTATCACTTGCTGGTAGCCAGCTGATGGAGACTTTCTCCCCCCACCCTCCCATGGTCTATCTTCCCATATATTGCCTCAGAATGCCTTCTCCATATGTCCTACCAATCAGAAAGTGGTCACTTCTCTGTTCATAGAGTTGCTGCTATTCTTTCTTCAATCTCTTGTTGAGTTCCTAGGTGTTCAGAATGGTTTGATAACTAGCTGAATCCCTGGGACCAGATGAAATTTAGGTCTCCTACTCCTCCACCATCTTGGAGCCTGCCTATGTCATTAGTTTTTTATATAATGTTCAAGGATTTATTAGTTACATATAACACCCAGTGCTCATCACATCACATGCCCTCCTTAATGTTCATCACCCAGCCATCCCATTCCCCTTACCCATCTTCTTTTTGCAACCCTGTTTCCTGGAGTCAAGAGTCTCATAGGTTTTTTTCCCCCTCTCTGATTTCTTCCCAATCAGTTTTTCCTCACTTTCCCTATTGTGCTCTTAACCTGTTGGCTCCAAGTCCAAGTGTTATAGGATATTTCTTCCTTGAATACAGCTGTTGGCATATGAGCAGCACCTACAATAGTGCTGGAGACTCAGAAGTTAGTTAAGCATATTTAGGTTGCTTAGGAAGATGTGGTTTTATTGTGGACATCTATGGGATATGTTAGAAATTTGAAAGCAATAGGTACATGTGACACTCAAGTGCACTTTTATTTGCTTTAAGCAGAAATTTGTTAGTCAAACAATCAGCTTAGGAAGAAGAGCCATTTGGTTGGAATGCAGAAGCTCTCTTGGTGACCTCTTTTGGTATGCAGCTAGTTATTATTTCTAACTATACTGACTTCCTCCTAACTTTTATTTGACAAGGTTATTCCATTGCACTTTGCTATTCAAGTCATTTTGGCTACTAAATAATAACCAAGTAAACTAAGTGAAGGTCAGTTGGGCATAACCTACAAGTGGGTTGCACTAGGGAAACCCAGTAGTATGGCTGACTTGATACAAAGGCTAAAGAAATATATTGCCTTCTTTTCCCATTGTTATCTATGTTAGCTGACAAATGACTACACACATGAGAAGATGGTATCCCAGAAGGAGCACAAAGGGCCATTTTTGGTGTCACTTAAAGCTACACTAAATCTCTTAAAGTTTTGCATTCATACCTTGTATTAAGTAAATTCACTACCCTTATTACCTAGCCCTTCCCTAACCTGATGTCTTTAGCTAAAAATGCTTCTATTTAAGCAATGTCTTGCAGGTCATAAACTAGTTCTATATAATTTGCTTCTCTAAGACACTTTCAAAAACTCTTTTTTAAAAAGATTTTATTTATTCATTTGAGAGAGAGAGAGAGGCAGAGCACTAGCAGGGGAGAGGCAGAGGCAGAGGGAGAAGCAGACTATGTTGCCATTAACGGTTTTCTCCAACCTAGCTATTGTCTGCATAACTGTTACCCTGAAGTCTATTTACAACATCTTTCTCCCTGGTATAGATCCCGATATATCTTCTTACATTTCAGGCTGATTTCATGGGTGTTCAGAATCATTTGGTAGATATGTAGCTCAATTCAGGGGACCAGTTAAAATAGGGTTCCCTACTCCTCTGCCATCTTTCCCCCTACCCAGATAAATGAATTTTTAAAATGTGGCACACATACACACACACACACATAAGAATATTATTCAGCCTTGAAAAAGAAGGAAATCCTGTCATTTGCAACTACATGGATTGAACATTATATGCTAAGTGAAGTAAGCCAGAGAAGGACAAGTTCTTCATGTTATCACTCACATGGGGAATCTAAAAAAGAAAAAAATCATAAAAATGAAGAGTAGAAAAGTGGTTGCCAGGAGATGGGGGAGGTGGGAAAAATTCAGGAAGAGGTTAGTAAAAGGGTACATACTGTCAGTTATAAGATGAATTAAGTCTGAGCATCTAATGTATAACATGGTGACTATAATTGATAATACTGTATCATATAATCAAAATTTGGTAGGAAAGTAGAACTTACATGTTTTGCCCTTCCCTCCAAAAATAAGGTAGGGGTGCCTGGCTCAGTAGGTTAAAGTGGCTGACTTCAGATCTGGTCATGATCTCAGGGTGCTGGGATCAAGCCCTGAGTTGGGCTCTACATTCAGCGGGGAGTCTGCCTATCCCCTTCTCTCTGCCCTTCCCCCTGCTCATGCTCTCTCTCTCTCTCCCAAATGAATGAATAAAATCTTTTTTTTTTTTTTAAGATTTTATTTATTTTATTTGTCAGAGAGAGAGAGAGAGAGTGAGCACAAGCAGATAGAGTGGCAGGCAGAGGCAGAGGGAGAAGCAGGCTCCCTGCTGAGCAAGGAGCCCGATGTGGGACTTGATCCCAGGACGCTGGGATCATGACCTGAGCCGAAGGCAGCGGCTTAACCCACTGAGCCACCCAGGAGTCCCGAATAAAATCTTTTTTTAAAAAAGGGTAAATATGTGTGATGGATGTGTTCATTTAATGGGGGAGTCTATTCACAATGTATGCATCTATCAAATCATCACATTGTACACTTTAAATATTAGATATGTTTATTTCTCAATTATATCTCAATAAAACTGGAGGGGGAATCCTCCAAAGTAATGGTATCCAGACTTAATAAAAAAATACTATTGGAAAAAAAAAACTCAGTAAAAAATGGGCAAAATATTTGAACTTCACAAAAAAGGATATTCAGTTTGTTGCTAAACATATAAGAGGGGTTCAATGTCATTAGTAATCAGAAAAAGTTGAATTAAAACCACAATAAAATATCATTACACACCCATAAAATTGGCCAAATGCAAGTACTGTGAGATGCATACACTGCTGGTAAGGTGTAAATGGGTACAACCACTTAGGAAAACAATTTGGAATTATCTAGTAAAGTTGAAAATTTAAAAAAAGCATACTTTATCATTCTACAATTTCAGCCCTAGGAAAGAACTCATCAAATCTCTTGCCCATGTGGACCAGAATACTGTATCTGTAAAAGAATGTCTATAGCATCATTGCTCTTAATTATTTATTCTGAAGTAGAAAGAAGCCAAATGTCCAAAAAGAGTAGAATGGATAATTGTGGTATATTCACATACTGGAATATCTTATAGGAACAAAATTAAGTAAACTCTGGTTCAATTCCAAATTTTCCACAGACAATATTAAATAAATGAAACTAGACAAAAATAATACATTTGTATGATACCATTCATATGAAGTTCTAAAAACCCCCAAATAAGCTACACTTTTAGGGATGCACAACATTTGGAGAAATAGTAGATAAAGCTTTACTGTGAAATCAGGGCCATGGTCTCCTCAAGCAGACAGGAAAGGAGTGGCATCTGGAGGAGACACTGTGAGGTGGAGAATCCAAAAAGCAGCAGATTTTCATAATGGACATTCTCTTTATAATTACTCATTTTGTTCTCCAAGTGAGCTTTTTGCAATTTTCTATATGTGTGTTATATTTCACAATTTTGAAAAAGCTCTAAAATGCTTGTGTAAGCAGAAAACCTTGCATAAATGCCATCAAATCTGAGCAGCATGAGGATATGGGGTGAGGAATTGAAACAGGTAAATCATCAGAGTTTGGTTTACTGCTGAAATGGAATAAACATGTCTGATTGTTGGAACCCACCAAATGTGAGTTTTTTGTTTGTTTGTTTGTTTGTTTTTTTAATTGTCATGTGGTAGGGAATGGCTGGTGAGTCTGGAGCTGCTTTTTTTCAGTTACAATAAAACATTTCAGACAATAATCTCTAGAAATTAGAGAACGACAATACAGCTTGGCTGCTGGTGAAACTAACAATGAAGTTCCTACAAGCAAAGCATGGTGAGTGAAACTTTAATTAATCAGCATGTTTATTTTAGTATGAATGTCACTCCCTCCTCTTCCTGTGACCAGAGTCTATTATTCATATTTCCATGGGTGACATATCTTCCTGCCAAGGCCCTGATCCTTTCTTTATTGTCTTGGGTATTCAGCAAAGCATTGCTATTTAGCTCTGGCTGATTCTCACAAGAATCTGATAAAAAGGTAAACCAATGGATTCTTATTAAAATATAAAAAATAAAGCCATCGGTAAGCATAGCAACAGATTTGGTCATAAAACCAGGAGCACACTATGTCAGCACTAAAACGTATTTATACACTAAATGAGAACATTATGAACAAGCACAGAGAAAATAGAACTATCACAACAATGTAAATGGAAACCAGTCCTTATCTAATTTGACACTCACAAAATCCTTTACCCTTCACTATCCAGGGAATAGAACTAAATTACAAACAGAGGTGTTCCATTTATCACTTAACATCTGTCAAGTGCGTTACATGTATTAGCTCATAATTCTCATAAAATAAGCAATATTACGCTCTCCATTCTACAGGGGAAAACACTGAGGCTTAGGGAAATGGAGTATTTTGCACACAGCAAGCCAGGGCTCATAAAAGAGGAAGAAGTCAATCCCAGGAGCCTGATCCCAGAGGCCACACTGAAACCATTATGCGATATAAGATTACATATTCTCTCCCATCAGTGAAGAATCCCAAGAGACCCCATAGAACTTCTTGACACTTCTGGAAAGGCCTTGAATGCTCTTGTTTAATGATACTCACTGGAAGAGTGCCCAGACAGCATCCTTAACAGCCTAAAGAAACTATAGCAGATTTTAGAAGTATATAATTTATTCCTAGAAACTTTATTCATGGAGAGTCTGGCATAATTGGTAAAGGATCAAGAACCATTTCTAGAAGTCTGTGTCAATGAAAAGACTTCCAGGGATAAAGCCATCCATAAGTGCAATGTCTTATCTGTGATGTCTGCCTTGACCCTTCTAGACTATGTTTCCCGCATTTCTGTGCCACTGCGCTGTTCACATTACACTGCCATATCTCTTTATTTCTCTCCTCTGTACTAGATTTTGAGAGCCAATAAAAGAAAGAACTTCAAATTCTTATATCCTCAGTACTTTGCACAGGATCTGGAATATGGCAAATGCAATAAATATTTCTAGAATCCAGGGTTAAGCAATAATGTAATAGTGCTTATATTTACTAAGCAATGCTATAGGTTAGGTGCTATAGGAGGTGATTTTTGTGGGTTATATCACTATTCAACACAAGGATTTAATGAGATAAAATATTTGTGTTAGCCTTATCTTTAAGCATATAATTATAGATTTAGATTTAACTACAAATAACTTGCTCAGGATCATATTGGTAGTAACGGTGAAGCCAGAATCCAAATTCAGAATCCAAATTCTGGAGCCTTCCCTTTCAACACTGATTTGTCCTCAAGCTCCAGAATTAGTAACCTTTATTGGAAAATCATATTTAACTAGTAGAAAGTCTTTTTTAAAAAATCACTTTATGGTAATCTTCACTGTTTATGTTAGTATGTATAAATATTCCTCTTAAAATACCTTTATTCTTAGATGGGGGATTCTTTAAGAGTTAGGCCCTTTGAGGAGAGCCTGGGTGGTTCAGTGGATTAAAGCCTCTGCCTTTGGCTCAAGTCATGATCCCAGGGTCCTGGGATAGAGCCCCGCATTGGGCTGTCTGCTCAGCAGGGAGCTTCTTCCCTGCTATCAAATAAATAAACAAAATTAAAAAAAAAAAGTTAGGCCTTTCAACTTCATTGTAAACCTTTCCTATATCTGCATATGTGGAGGATTTAATAATGTTTGTTTTTCTGGAGTGCAAAGTCTGAAGAGCTGAGTAGTGAAGCAAATTTCTGCTCATTATGTATTAGATATTAAAATATAATGGCAGTGTGGTTGCAGAAAACACAAATTATTCTTCTGAAACAAAGTCCCTTCATTTTTAATGGTTCTGGTTGTCCTCATATATAATCCCTATCTATTTAAGGAAACATAGAAGGATACAAAGGAACCCTCCATTTTGAGAAAAGAAGTAAAGGGTTCTTTTTAATCATTTGGGAGGCTACAGATATGAAACAGTCATTGTAGCTCTTGCTCCACTGAAGACTGTCCATTTTTATTAAAGTTAATTTTTCTTAATACAGTATGCTTTTGTAATTTGTTTTTAATAAGAAATCTAAGGAGCATTACCAAAGCTATGGGAACAATTTTGCACTTCAAGCAAGAGCTTGGGGAAAACATCAAACTATGTACTTGAAATAGATATAAAAAAAGAAACCGTTCTGGAATTCTTCTAAAATTTGGTCACAATAATGTAAAATTTTGAGAAATATAAATTGGTTCTCTCTAAAGTGATAAAATTCAAAATAACCTAAAGGCAATGCTCACCAAAAATTGCTTATGCATAACAATTCATGGATTCTGAGGCTAAATCATTCCTGGGGGGGGGGGGGGACAATGAAATTACTGTCAAACATTTAGGACAAGGTTTAGCAACAGCTGCTGTTGTTTTTTTCTTCCATATTCCTTTTTACTCCTTGTTCGTACATTGCATAAGAAAAATATAAGAAAATTAAGGACAGTACTTAATTAGGAAGGACTGAATTAAGAAGGCAATTAGGAAGGCAGTAAATTAAACTGTTTACTCAGGGAGGTGGTGAATTACCCACAGTTGGGAATATCAAAGCAGAGAGTCAACAACCACTGGTCAGGATAGAGTAGGATATTGAGGGCTAGGTCATTGGTCCTCTTTTTCCAAATCCAAAGGTCTAGAATCCTAATCTTCATTCGTTCTCATGGCTCATACTTACCTGTTGTGAGGTCATCCTACTTTCTCTTGACTGCACATTTTAAGGGCAGGACTTACTTTAGTGCTTTGACTTCTGCTTGCTGGAAATCACACTTCTAGGTCCAGAAGCATCTCTTTTTCAGAAGGCAGTTGGAAATGAAGGAGGGACGATAACTATCTCTGTGCTTGTTCTTAGAGTTCTGTCCAGCTTTCACCCACCCTTCAGTCCTGATCCACCTATATAGCTATAAATATAGCTAGCAAGAGGTGGGTTGAGATTCAAACCAAGGACTGGCTCCAAATCTCTTGTTCTTATTGTACTACACGACATCCATTATCCTAGACTTTTGGCAACTGAGCAGGGGAATTTCAATTTGTTGCTGTTCATGTCCTGGCACAAGCTTAAAGCCTGGCATAGGCTTCCTAGTCTGGAGTGTGAAATGGTCAAGGTTGTGGCCAAGCCAGGATGTCATGGTGGAAAAGATTCATTGACCCGTCATCCAAGTTATCACTGATGTCTCAAGCATATTAACTGTATCCTTTCAAAGAATTAAAATTATGCTCCTGCTGATCACATTCTACACTAAGGACTGCTCGCTACAGAATTGAATATGCATGCCCTAGCTAAATTCGAGAAATCACAGAACTCTTGAATTAAACATAGAAAGTGGTTATTATGGGCACGTGAATGGCACACTCAGGTAAGCCTCCAACTCTTGGTTTCCGTTCAGATCATGATCTCAGGGTTGTGGGATCAAGCTCAGTGATCAGCTCTGTGCAGAGTTCAGAGTCTGCTCGAGTTTTTTCTGCAACCACCCCGTCCCTACCCCCATCCATTCTCTCTCTAAAATAAATAAATAAATCTGAAAAAGAAGAAGAAAAACAACGTGTCTCAGAAGTCCTTGAACTTATAACTTATGGAAATGGGGAAATGGAGGCTAAGCAAGATCTAAGTAAGCATAATCTAGCTGATGCTATTGTCAGGTTTAGAGCTCCAGTCTGCCCTTCCTGCAACATAGTCCTTCCACATCATATCACACAGTGGAGGGAGCTGAGGGTCAGTAACCTTCTCTGTCTGTTGAAGGAAACTCAGGCACTGCCTTTTCCACCAGACTCAAAGACCAACAATAATGATAAATTGAGCTGATAATATACTTGTCAGAAGATCAGGGTGTACAAAGAAAATTACTCCAAAACAATCCTAAAGCAGATAAGATCACAGAGCAGCTAGAGGAAAAGAAAATTGTAAATTTAGAGTACATAGAATTTGAAACATCAGCTCTGTCTTCAGGCAGAAACATTCACCGGGATTAATTTTACCATTAAAAAAAAAAATGTTTTAAGAGACTTTTCAATTATTTCTTTACTTTGGAGTAACGTTCCCTATAAAGATAAGATAAAATCTGGCTTTTGGACAAATGGGGATACACTTTAGTTAATGTGGAGAATATCTTAAGCAGTGCATTAAATATGGCAAGATCCCACAGCGATCCCCTTATTCAAGAACAGGCTTTATCGTGTTAAAATGTCAACCCCAAGTGAAAATTTCAGCCACAAGTATAGTTGAAAAGGCACATGAATTATGAAGAAATGAAGGATTTTTTTTCCTAAGGTTTGAAACAAACTCGTGACATGGAATACACACACATTGTACCGATGTCAAATTTCTAATTTTAACATAGTATAATAATTACACGAGATGTAATTGGAGAAAACTTGGTGAAAGGCAACTTCCAATGAATCTATAATTATTTCCAAATAAAAAGTTTTAAAAACATTAACTCTTGAGGAAGTTAACTGTATTAACTTCTATTAAAAAATGCACTCATTGCTCATCATTGCATGACTCATTAATATCATAATCCATTGTCTTTTGCTTCTGCTGTTACAAGCTTATTTTTTATTCAGCTTGTCAGGCACTATAAAAAATTCAAGATAGACTCACTTCCAATATCAGCATTACAAGCAATTCACTAAACACCAAATGTATTTTTCCATTAATTTAGGCCATTATTTGTAATGTATTTTAGCTACATAAACCTTCACATTGGTTCTTCTTTTACTTCACCTGATATTATTTATTGAAATAATAATGATTATTATTATAAATATATATTTATAAATATAAACATATATTTATATTATATATAAAATATAATATAAATATATATTATATTATATTATAATTATTCAATAATTTATTGAAAAAACTACCTTAACCACAAATTACAGAAAAAAATTCTCTATTGGTTTACTTAAAAACTGTCAGTGCTGATATAATGCTTTTTCAATGCCATATATTATTTGTTTCCATTGAGAGGGCAAATTTTTTTTTAATATTATTAAGTCTAAGTCTAAATGGATCATGATTCTGATGTCAAATCCATGATGTTCATTTATTTAAGGACACCGATATGTGGTTGGAGTTGGAAGGTTGGGAGTTGGAAAAGACCATAAGAATCATCTGACCCACACACCACATTTTATAGGTGATAAACTGACGGTACAATAAGATAAAATGATTTGCTTTCTGTGGCCACCAAACCTGGGGCATTTTTATTACTATAAGCCATTTGTAGCCAGATTTTGTTTGCTTGAATTAAAAATCACCTCCACCACTTGGCCACTATGTGACTTCGGGCAAGTGGTTTACTCTCTGTGTGCCTTAGTTTCTCCATATGTAACATGAGGATACTAACAGTGTAGTTGTTGAGGTCTTCCTAAAGTGGCTTAATACTTTTAATTCTAGATATGCTAGGTCTTGGTTGAGGTGATTTTATACTTGTAATTCTAGATATTCTTTTCCATTTAGAAAACCATTATTTATCATATGGCACATTATGAATTCAAAACGGAATATGTGTGTTGCAAGATTCATTACTACAGCCAACATTGCCATTTCTGTAATCTAACATCCACTCCTCTCCATCCAGACTCAAAGGCAAGGAGGACTCTGACCAACACTGCTTCTCTCTGTTTGGGTCAGGTAGAACCACAGGTCTTCTTACAAATAATCTTCCCCTTGTTTTGGACACAGTTTATAGCTTTTCCTGAGCATTTTGATCTTCTCCAAGAACTTCCAACCTCAAGGTTCTTGCCCAACCCAGAAGGGACAGGCCATACCAGCAGTAATTGTGATGACCTGGACTTGGCTCTCACTCTGACCTGCAGCCAGGCCCCAGCTGCTCCCATGAGGTTTCCTGTTAGTATCTAGACCAGAGTTGGGAGGAGATCAGCAGAGTCATCTTCAAGCCATCATCTTTCTAGAATCTTCTAGTGATTTTTGATCAAGTCAGAAACTAAATTATTGATTGTTCAAATCCCTTTCTCCTCAAGAAGACTGGCATTAGCTATTAATCACCCAGTTGCTTGGAAATTATCCTTAGTTCTTCTTTTATTTCATCTCCACTTCAAATCCATTTCTAAGGGCCATTAATTTTACCTTCATAAATCATCTCAACACTGTGTACTTTCTCCACTGCCACCACCATCTTGCTCTATGACTTTATCAGACAGCTAGACTTCTAACTAGTTTTCCTGATTCTCTATTGTTCCTGCACCTTCAGTTCATTCTCTACAGGCGCTTACAAGGGCTTTTACACGCAAATTGAATTATGCCTCCTTGAATTGAATTCACTTCACACTTGTAGCATAAAATTTAAAATTCTTATTGTGGACTATAAAGCCCTAAATAATCTGGCCTCTGCTTTTCTCTACAATCATATCTGGTGCAACTCCTCCTCTCGCTTACTATGCTTTAGTTTCATAGACCTTACTTCAGTTTCTAGAACATTCTAAAGGTTTTCCTTTTCTCATCTTAGGGTTTTTGCTCATGCTTTTCCTTTGATCTGGAGTGTTCTTCCCTAAGCTCTTCCTATAGCTCTTCCCTCTCAATCTGAAGTTCTCAGTTCAATGTCTCCTACTTGGGAAGGCCTTTCCTAATCATTGTCAGTGGGTTTCCTTTCTGTCCCTTTTAAACTAAATGATCTGTTTATTTCTTTCACAGAATTTCACATTTTATAATTACTTATTTCATTGCCAATTTATTATCTGTGGTTTGTCTGCTTGTCTATATGGTCCACAGCAAGGACCATGTATGCTTCACTAATGATTTTATACCGAGTACCAAGCATGTGATTGATATCAATTAAAAATTTATTAAATAAATAAATGTGGGTTTAAAATGTATACAAGACATATCCCAAACCCAAAGCATTGACTCTCTTAAAAGGAGATAAATTATGTATATAAATGATTGCACTATAAATAAATACATATATAAATAAATATATACCAAACACCATATGAATGACAATCTAAATGTCATGGGGATATAGAGAGTGTGGAAAGACCAAAGGACCACATTAAAGAGAACTTGATATTTGAACCATAAGCTTGATAAGCAGGGACAGAAAAGAAGGCACTAAAAGCAAAACAACTTGGAGGGAGATGGGAAAGTTCTATTAGGTATATGCAAGAGATACAGGAGGAAGGACAGTAGAATTTATGGGGAGAAAAGACAAATTGTGGTCAAATCATAGAAAGATCTGAATAGTGGGTTGAAGGGTTTGTACTTTGTTCAGTAGTAGAGGGAAAATTATTTCAAATTTTAAACTTGTTAGTGACATTTAACAGGAAGTGTTAACTCAGCAGGAGAGGTTGGGAGAGGATAACAGAGCAAGAGTGGTATAAAATTGTCTGGATGAGGTTGGTGATAGTGGGAATGAAAAAGAATGGAAGGCAGAGATTCCCTTCTGGCCTTCTTGAAATGGTAGAGTCCATGGAAGTATCCCTAAGGTGTCAGAGCCCTCAGTATATTATGGGTAAATATCTTAGTGCAGGCATATTTTTCAAGAAAGAGAGAGTACTAAAAAGGAGAGAAAGAGGCCCTTTGCTTTTATCAGAAATCTAACTGGAGGGGCGCTTGGGTGGCTCAATCATTAAGTGTCTGCCTTTGGCTCAAGTCATGATCCCAGGGTCCTGGGATTGAGCCCTGCATTGGGCTCCCTACTCAGCAGGAAGTCTGCTTCGCCCTGTCCCACTCCCCCTGCTTGTGTACCCTCTCTTGCTGTGTCTCTCTCTGTCAAATAAATAAATAAAATCTTAAAAATAAATAAATAAATCTCAATGGAGTCTCCAATCTCAAAATTTCAAGGAGGCTGGCTTATTTGACCCTGATTTTCTTTCCTGGGGCTACTCAGAAATGCTTATCCATAGCTTTAGTCTTTCCTGTTTTATTTGAAGCATTTGATAGAGTGAAACACTCAACTGAAATTTGTTAGAGTTAAAAAAAAAAACCCTCATTGAACACTCTTCTAGTGTATCTCAATTATATTCAGTATTTTGCATTCAGAAGAGAGTATTTCTCTCCACTCACTGATATTAGCTTTCCAATCTAAGCTTAAGCATTCACGTTCAGTGGATTAAAGATATCCGCTTACCCTTTTAACTAACCTCTATCTGACCTTATTGAGATTTATAAGTGTTGTTTCATACCTCTAACACAAATTACCTCTTAAGGGGCATATACAAATACTCTAGCTGTACACCAAGGTTATTTTTCTAATAACAAGATCAATGAATGCAAATAGACTTATAAATAAAGAAGTGAAACACTATAAATGTCTATCCTGATGCTCTTAATTCTTTTTTTTTAAGATTGTATTTATTTATTTGAGATAGAGATTGAGAGAGAGAGAGAAAGAGAGAGAGAGAGAGAGAATGAGTGGGGAGCAGAGGGAGAGGGAGAAGCAGACACTGACTGCACTTAGTGGGAAGCCCAACACAGGACTCCATCCCAAGACCCCAGAATCATGACCTGAACCTAAGGCAGATGCTTCACTGACTGAGCCACCCAGGTGCCGCTGAAACTTAACTATGATCGATTTTCAGAAACTGTTAATTTTCCACTAAGGAGATTGAATTAGTAAGGGTATTTCACTGTGCTTTTCCTAATTGTGGATATTAGGCATGAAACCTGTGACTGAAGAGGTATTTCAGAAACGTTGGTGTTGATCTGATCTTGTAGTAGTGCTCTGGAATGCCGGTCAGATGATTTATCCTTTAAGACTCAAGCACTCATTCCGATCAGCAGCTAGTGGTTGGTTGTTGACAGTTTTTGCCCCCTCTAATGGGGACTCTTTCAGCCATGCCCCACCCCTAGTGCAAGGAGTCCATAGGCCAAAGAACACACCCACATGGAGTTCATGTTCCTCTTTCTATCCCACTCTCTGAGTACTAAGGACCCTGGAAATTCTGCCCAAACAGATTCAAGTTTGCTTCCTTAGTAGAAAGTAGTATAATTGCATAATTATTCCATCAGTTTCTGTACTTTTGATAGACGAGGTACGAAAGTCTCTAGTAGTAAAAGTATTTGGATTGTGATTAAGTGTTCATTAGATAAAAGCAATAAGTTTTTAGGAGAAACTCATGAGAAATTTTTTCTAAGGTCCTCTTAAAAAGGATATTGCATATTAGAAGAAACAACAATTGCAACAGCATCATTACAATAAGTTTAGCAATGAGCTTCATAAGATAGGTTCTCACAGTGTTCTTCACTGTAGAACATTGCTGTAAGCAAAAGCACAGGTAAATAAGGGTGGTTTCCCAAATATTTTTAATCTTGTGGTGCAGGTGCATCTCTTTATTAGTCTGGTGCAAGGAAAAAGATTACCTAGAGTAGTAAATAAAATGTATATGCTTCAGGAATATTTCACAAATACTACTTTTAGGAATGATCTTTTAAAGGACTGCCTATTTTAAATGTCCTTAAAATTAAGCCAAATGTCCCACATAAGTACAACTTTATAAAAAGCAGGGCCAGACTAAGTCTACAAAAATCTCGGAAGAAGTGAAAGGAAGGCTTTGTTTCTATTTGAGTCTTAACCACAAAGATTTAGATTTGCAAATAGAGTTGTTAGGTTTCATTACCTCTTAAATGTCTCTAAATTCTTAAAAACTTAAAAGCAGAAGCCCAGCTCCCTTTATTCCTGTCTCCTATCTTTTCTTAGGACTACTGCAAAAACCTCTACATGTACTCTTGGATTTTTGTCATTCATTGTTGAAACTTCAGGCACTTCAAAACCCATACCTAATAGTGTCAAAACCCTGCCCAACGTCTTCCAAGAAAATGACCCCGCTCTGGGGTCATTCATGCTCTCCAGAACCTCATCCTTTGATACCTCACTCCGTCACTGGCCCTCTGCGTGCCTTTTGCAGACACAGTACCTTGGGTGCTCATTCGCATGGTTTTCTCAGTTTCTAATGCAAACTAATTAAATGAATGACTCTCTACCTTGAAACTTGAAATTTCCATTTCTTTTTCTTGATTCACTTCTGAACCAAGAAACTGGAAATTTTAAGACAAGATTTCTCCCCCACCAGTCTAGAATAAAGTAATTTTCTAATAATTAAGAAGTTTTGAGAGATGCCCCAACTTAGATTTATAGTGAAATGTTTCAGGATTTAGAAGAACAAAGAAAAATCACAAACCACCTAGACTATATACAGTTAGTACTCAGGCACGTGGAGAAGCAGGCCCATTCATGAAGAAATAATTCTTTTTTTTTTTAAGATCTTATTTATTTATCACTCTTAGAAAAGCACAGAGAAGCTTGGTAGAAGAACATGGTTAATTGCAACTGTCATTTTCTGTTTCTGTGGCCTTCTGACAGGAATGGTGTCATCTGAACTATCCTGCCTTTTTTGACCTTGAATAAAGAACAAGCTCTCCAGTCTGTAGCTGAGATGAGATCCTTTGTGTTTCCTGTTTTGTCATTGCCACAATACTGCTGTGTCCTCCACCCTGGAGAACAACTTGACAACTCTGTTTTTTTGTTTTTGTTTTTTTTAAAGTCACATCACAAGTATATCTCTTCCAAACAATTTCTTTCCCTGATTGCTTTTTTTTTTAATTTTATTTATTTATTTTGACAGAGAGAAATCACAAGTAGGCAGAGTGGCAGGCAGAGAGAGAGGAGGAAGCAGGCTCCCCGCTGAGCCTAAAGCCCGATGTGGGGCCTGATCCCAGAACCCTGAGACCATGACCTGAGCTGAAGACAGAGGCTTTAACCCACTGAGCCACCCAGGCGCCCATCCCTGATTGCTTTTAATCCTGTTGGTGAATAAACCCTACTTAGAACCTATAGTAGATAATTTTCATGGTTTCCCTCAGCCCATTGCCACACTTCCCTGAAAGCTTCCATGTTTTTAATGCGACCCTAGTCTTCTCAAGCCTGCCCATAGATGGATGGACTGGGATGGATGCATGACCTTAGCTCTTCCTAAACTTTCTTCCTCAGGAGTTTGGAATCTGATTCAGAGCATGTTGGTCAACCCGAGGGCATAACAACCTGGCAGCCAATGTTGTCACTATATGAAAGTCATCCTTAGACAACACTTCTGGAATCCATTTAAACCAATTTTCTGTGAGGCTAAAGATGAATACTAAGTTTGTATTTTACCAAAAGAAAAATACACCAGAACATAGGTGAAGCTAGGGGTATGTCTCTTATGTACCAGTTTGCCTCTAAAGTAGAGGGAAAAAAGAAAAAGATTTCTGAACACGTGAACATGGAGAAGAATAAACTATTTCTGCCAAAAATACCCTAAGGATTTATTTCCAAACTGATAAATGTGGGTGGTTTCCTGGAAGCAAAGTGTACTACATGGTCGTTTTATTCTTTGTTTTTATGCTGTTTTCTCCAAAAGATGTATCTAATTGTTATGCATGTATAGGAAGCTATTTTAGATAGATTGAAATATGCTTTAGTGTCCTCATGTCCTTACCCTTCCCTTTCCTCCATATTGTACCTTGCCATGCTTACCTTTCTTTCTTTCTTTTTTTTTTTTTTTTAAGTAAAACTGCAACCAGGAACGACTCTATCAAATGCATACTAGAAATGTATGCAGAAAAGAAACTGGTGCGAGAGGCTGCTTTGGTGCATTTTAAAATACATAATTTTCAACACAGTGCTTATTTTGAGAAAACTGTAAGACATAAACAAAGCTTTAAAAAAGAACCGTTGACTATTCAGAGGAAAGCATATAAATATCTAGAAAGTTAGGAGAAAGAATGAGGTCATTTTTATAGTCCAGAAGCTGAATTGAGCATCACGTAGCAAGGAATGGTACTGTTCCTAAATTACCTCCTTACAGCTCTTGCTTCTTTCATTGAACACAAGATACAGAGATAGAGGTTCTTTTTCAGGGAAGGGGCCGGGGTTCTCTTGTTTTTGATTTGGCACTTTTGACTTGGCATCCTTTATTTTTTAAACTTCTCATTTCCTCAAATTGCCCTTCCCTCTTTGATGCTACCGGATTCTGCCCACATCCTCCTCACTACATGGGAAATTCACTCTCCAAGCTATTTTGCTCTGCTTCCAAATGCATCACAGGAAAGCCCAAGAACAAATATTTACCATCAGTTTTTTGCGGTTGAGACTTATTAATTACATGTGTTTCCATTTGCACCTTTTACAAACTCTCCTTTTTGTCCTTCACACAGTTGGTTTACTAAGACTTGGATTGCATCTTCATTATTAGGAAAAACTGAAACTTTGAGCTGGCTGGCTACTGGAAACAAAGCCAAACAGCTAAATTTCTCCCAAACTAAATATATTTTTAAAATATTGAATATGCTTTTATTTTCCTTAGTGCTGGAAAAGATCTCCATTTCCTTAGAATTAAAATGTATATATTGACCTTGTATCAAACCCCTTCTTAAATGAGCACAATTTCTATGTACATCATGTACCAATAAGATATAAAAGGAAATTTGAGACCACTCTTCCCCATTCTGGGTAGACTTATGTACGAAGAATAACAAAAACTACTGTTCATTTAAGATAAGACAGATAATGCATGTTGAACACTTTCTATATTCCGGGCCCTCTTTTCAATGCTCAACCTGTAACATTTCATTTAATTCTTATGAGAGTCCAGTGTTGTATGCTACCGCCTCATTAGCCTCAATTCCCATGAGAGCACTGAAACACAGAACTTACGTGAGTTGTTCAAGATTACACAGCTCAAGGGAGGCAGAACTGGGGCAAAAAATGGTCTATCCAGAAAATATGCCTTTAAACTTTATCCCACATTGCTTTTGGCAATGTAAGAAATGCATACAATAATTGAAAGGGTCTCTTCTAGGGGCGCCTGGGTGGCTCAGTGGGTTAAAGCCTTTACCTTTGGCCCATGTCATGATCCCAGCGTCCTGGGATCGAGTCCCACATTGGGCTCTCTGCTCAGCAAGGAGCCTGCTTCCCTTCCTCTCTCTGCCTGCCTCTATCTACTTGTGATCTCTGTCTGTCAAATAAATAAATAATCTTAAAAAAAAAAAAGAAAGCGCCTCTTCTAATGAAGTGTTATGTTTAAACATGGTAGTAGAGAATTCATTCTCAGCCACTATCTTTGCATTTTTGACTTCTAAAACTGACTCTTACTGTGATCGCATTTACCTGGTTCTTACTCATATTATAAAATGATAATAAGGTGTTTCCTATTCAATGGAACACGGAGTAGGGAAATCCTACATTTTGGTAACAGATGATTAAATACAGTGTGCAAGATGATCTGTGTAAGACGCAACAAGATCAATTATGATTGATCCTTGAACAACACAAGTTTGAATTGTGTGGGTTCATTTATATGGATTTTTTATAGTATAGTAATATTTTTGTCTTCTTTATGTATTTTGTCTTCTTTATGATTTTCTTAATACAATATATTTTTCCCAGCTTACTTTAAGAATACAGTATATAACACATATATAGAATACATGTAAATCTACTGTTTATGTTATCAACATGGTATCCCATAGAAGGCTATTACTAGTTAAGTTATTGGAAAATCAAAATTTATACACAGATTTGCAACTTTGTTGGGGGGGGTGGTCAGTACCCCTAATCCCTGCGTTGTTCAAGGTTCAATTGAATTGACAGAGAACCTCTTTCTCCATCCTAGACTTCTTTTCTTTAAATCTCCATTTCCAAATGCCTCTTTAATATCTCCACATGTGACTCTTAATCTCACAAAACAAACTGAGGGTTGATGGGGGGAGGGGGGTTGGGGGGGTGGGATTATGGACATTGGGGAGGGTATGTGCTATGGTGAGTGCTGTGAAGTGTGTAAACCTGGCGATTCACAGACCTGTACCCCTGGGGATAAAAATGTATTATATGTTTATAAAAAATAAAATTAAAAAAACAAAAAGAAAATCTCCACATGGATCTTTCATAAGAATTGCAAACTTATTTTCTACAACTGCTACCACCACTCTCCACCTTGCTTACAAACCTAACTTTTCTTTTTCTTTTAGTTTTCCTTGTTTCAGTTCATGAAACAGCCACTTACAAGAACAAGTGAGAATTATCTTAATTTTCTTGCTCCTTTTCCCCAACATTACTTCTGAAATACTTTCTCTTTTTCTACCTCGGTAAGAAAGTCTTACTTGAAACCCTGTCATTCCCTAATTAGTCTTCTCAAGTAGTGCCTTAAATATCATTTCCATTCTACTTTCCAAACAGCTGGCAGATGAATTTCCTAACATGCAAATCCTATCACGCTGCTTATTTGCTTCATTTCTTAGCAATTCCTCATACTTTCAGGATTAAGTGGGTTTTTCCTATCCTTCCTGGCTTACCTCCCCAAGTATCCACACACACTTTTCAATTTAGTTACATCAAAGCATACTCAGTCTCTCACTAGGCCAGATGTTCTATGACTTTGTTCAATGTTCAAGACTTTGCATATTTGGGGGCACCTGGGTGGCTCAGTGGGTTAAGCCTCTGCCTTCGGCTCAGGTCATGATCCCAGGGTCCTGGGATCGAGCACGGCATTGGGCTCTCTGCTCAGCAGGGAGCCTGCTTCCACCTCTCTCTCTCTATCTGCCTGCCTCTCTGCCTACTTGTGGTCTCTGCCTGTCAAGTAAATAAATAAAATCTTAAAAAAAAAAAAAGACTTTGCATATTTGGGTAGTGCCCAACCCCTACTTAATCCCCTGGTCAACTTCTATTCTTGCCCCAGGAAAGATCAATCACGATCTCCTTTTAGAAATGTTTTCTCATTGAGACCCTGCATCCACCAACTAAATTAGGTATTTTTTACATGTGGTGCTACATTACTGATGCATTTCTATATACTAGGTTTATAAATGATGGAATTTAATCATACTTGTTTCTAATCCTTTTTTTTTTTTTTTTGGTGTATCTTTTCAATGTGAAGCTTTTGAGGACAGAGACTATGTGCTCTTCATCTTCTGTATTTGAGCACCTTGAATTGTGCCCGATACATGGTTAGTCTTCAATACGTGTTTGTTGAATTGAATTGAGATTCTGATACATGTCCTAAAATGGTGATTAACAAAAAACAGAAATAGTGTTGGCTGCCCTGAACAAAAGTGAAATGACAGAACATTGGATATAAGAGAAAATAACTTTTAGGGCATGTTTTGGCACCTTGCAAAGTAATCCAATTTTTTTTTATATCTATGCCATTTTATAATACAAGCAATGCTCAAAGATTTCTAGTTATGGTACCTCAAGACTTTGAATCATCAGGATTCAATTATTTGTAATATACTTTGTCTTTTACCACAATAAAATAGCCAGGTCACTTCAACCTAGAAGTAAAAAATAGGATCATAGTTATTATAAACCATTTTCCTCTATTCTCTAAACTGCCCTGCAAAAACTCTAGACTCCTCACAAATTCCTCTTGAATGGTTTTTGGAGACCTTAGGCAGGTGCCCAAGTAAATGAGTACCATTGACTCTGTGTAATACCTGCCATGCTTCTCCTCTCCCAATCCCACTTGCTTGGGCTGTGTCTTCTGTCTCTGCTAACACTTTTTGTGATAGGTGTTTTGTGTTAAGTAAGATGATATCTGTGCCAAGTAAAATAATGGCAGGTCCTCTCCTTTCCAAAGAGACTGCTTTTAAAGCCAGCCTGGATTACCCAACAGACAGGCTAAGTTACATGCTTAGATCACTAACAAAATATAGGCATCAGAAAAACTTTAGTAAAAAATTTACTGGCTATTTGAAAAAATTCATTGATTTAGTTTTCTAGCAAAAGCATAACTTATTTAAATGCTCTTATATTTATTTAGCAGCTTGGGATTATTATTATTTTTGAATGCCCATGTGGGAGAAGTAGCATAATCTTTTCGGTCTCAAAGGCTCTAGACATCTTATGGCAGCCTTCATTGACATGAATGTCCACTGCTGGCCAGGTGGCAGCTGCAGACACCCAGTGTGAAGAATGCTTATGTCTGTGCCACCAACCCCATCTCATATTTGAATCTCAAACATGTGTTTGACATTTCCCGGATTTTTTTTTTTTTTTTCATTTTTACCCTATTTTACAGCTCCCTTGCTCAAGCACCCAGTGGTGAGTTCGTGGAGATTGAACTAAGGGACACTCTTACAATTTTATTCAGAAACACTCTTCTTTTCAGACTTTGGACTATGCTCTTAATGATCTTTTCCTCTTGGAATAAGTTGCTTATGGTGGAGAATCCTGGTGCTTTCTGTAAGTATACTCTGGGTAGAATCCTGCCCCCTGCCCACTGCCAACACCCCAGGCAGATTTAAAGCAAGGATCACTGGAACTAGGTTCTGTACAGGAAGACTGGTTCACTAAGATCTTTTAAATAATTTTTCAGTCACAATTGAAAATAATATGTTTTATTTTCTCTAACTCTAGTTAACAGGACTATCCCTTATCCACACCATCTAATTAATTTTATCATTTTGATCTCAGAATTGCAAACTAAACATCCGAGGACTTAGGACAGAATCAAGGAACACAGACCCTTCCAAAAAAAATAATAAACATAACTTGTGTTAAAAATGATTAAAGAAGACAGTTTAGGTGATCCAAACAAACTCTATTAAAATTTCATGAAGCAGGTAGCCTCCATTCCCGAGGGTCCCAAGAACTCTAAAATGGGGCAGAAAGCAGGGAGATTTTATAGGATCAAGAAAAAGGAACAGGGAAAAGTAGAAAGAAAATGAATAAGGAACAAGGAAATTAGCATAGAGCCCCAGGGTTGGCTTGGCGTTTGGGGACTGGCTGACCCGGCACACGGCATTTCCAGTTGAGCGGAGCATTCACAGGGATGTGAAAGTTATCTAAGTTTCCATTTTGCTCTGATGACATCCTGGGCAAGAGTGGCTCCATCTTTGGCATAGAATCTTACTTCAACACTTGCTACATGTTACCCTTTCTGAATCATCCCTAAATAGTTAAGGGTTGAATAGGAGCTCAGGAAGTCCATTGGGGAGCACATAGTCCTCACCTAGTCATTCCACATGCAATATTCAGGTGGCCTCACATCAGTTGTCAGGACAAGGGGTGGGCACAGGGGAGAGGGTTTCCTCCTAACCTGATTGTAGAACATCCCTGGGTTTCACTGAGTCTGTAGGAAAATTTCGCAAAATGAGCTATAATGATTTTTCTGATTTAAAAGCAGAAGTGGCAATGACGGTAACAATGAGTGCCAAATTTGCTTTGATTCTTTTTTGCAGGCCATCTGCTCTTCTCTTTGTGCTCTGTATTGTAGCGTCTATTGAGAGCATTGAGCGAGATAACTGGAAATAAGCAAAATAGACTCTACTTCACTCAATCCTAAATTGCTGTAACGCATAGTTTTGTTGTTGGAGTCATCTTTAAATATAAAACTGAAATAAATACAGAAAATTCAAGTGATTTTGGGATATATGCTATATTAGTTGTACAGAAACAAATAAAAATACAGTGAATTAAAAAAAAAGATAGTTTATTTCTCGATCATACAGTAGCCAGAGGTTATTTGTCCACAGCCAGCTGGGAGACTCTGCATGGACACATTTTGTTGGGTTCTTGTTTAATGTCTGCCAGGCTAAAGAGAAGCCATACCCAGAGTGGATGGAGAAGACTGAATATCACCCGGTAATCCTAACTTCATGCTGTATGGAAAAGCAGAAGGGATTTTGAGTTGTCTTTTTTGGGGAAGAGGAAGAATGGTATTAATAGAAAGAAGAGAGTGTGTGGGATTTGGAGGAGGAGAGAAAGACAGAGGGGCAGACGGAGGCCCTCTGTCTCCCTGTACTCTTTCTTTTCTTCTGACGTTAGCACTAGAATTCCTCAGTCTTGACCACATGCATTCTTTTACATAGCTACACACTATCCCAGGCTCTCTTGCCAGTGTCAGGCCATTTGACTAAGATTAGGCCAATGAGGTATGAAAGAATCTGGGATTTGCCACTTTCTGCTCATCTCTTTACGGATGCTTTCTTTGCACTCTTTCCTTTCTGTTGCCTAGATAATGGTGACAGCTGGATAGAGCTTGGAAATAGCAGGTCTAAGACAAGAGCCATCCCCAGCCCTGGAATGTTCACCTTTGGAATGTTCATTTATTTAAGCACCTTGTGACAGTTTCTTAAACCAGAAATAAAGAAGTGTAGTCTATGTCTCCTTCCTTTGAAGAACTTGTGATGTCTGCCCCCATTGAATTCTGGCAAAAGTAACACTGTGTGACTTCCGAGGCTTGGCTGAAAGAGGCCATGTGACTTCCACTCAGCTTTTCTCAGACTCTCAGTCTCAAGAAACCTGTTGTAACCTAACTGCCTTGCACTGTCAGGCCCAAGACCCATGGAGAGGTCACACATATGGGCCTGGTTGACGGGCACAGTGAAGCTCAGCCTTCAAGTCCTTCCAGCCATGGTACAGAAATGTCAGAAACCTGCAGACAATTCCTGCCCCTGGTCATTTGGATAACCCCCAGACCTTCCCATCCTCCTTGATGGGGCCCCAGACATGTTAGAACAAAGTAAGCCATCTCTACTCTGTCCTATTCCAAGCCCTAACTCATAGTATCTCTGAGTGTAAAAGTGCTCTAAGTATTTTGGGGTGTCCTTATTAAAGTCACTTAGCCTATACCCTAAATAATAAATGCCAGATCAGAAATTATTTAAAGTGTGTTAAACCAAAACAAGATTATTTTAAGCACCCAACAAAATCTTGAATGCCAATTAGCTATGTCAGATAGAACCATTTACCTATACTTAAGCAACCACCAGATTAAGGCAATTCTGACAACAGCTGTTCAGATCCTTGGAGGAAAAATGGAGACTGCTCTGAAATTTGACCCTCTCATATTATATGCTAGGCATTTGTCTGATTTGCTGGATTGATGTCATTCCTACCTATACCTTCTTTCCTTTTCCTTATAACTTGCTTCTCAGTGATCTGAGGGTAGAGTAGGTTTGAGTGAAGTCTAGTTTATGATGTATTCCTAACTAATAAACTTCTTATTGAAAGCTTTCCTGTTAATCTTTAAATCTGGGCTGGCCCATATTTCTACAGTCATTAAATAATTAACCACTTGCCTCTGAATTTGCCTGTGAGTCTGAGGGTACACACATACACACGCACACACTGAGAGCCCTGTTACACACTGAGAGTAACAAGGTCCACAACATGTATGTGTTCTAATTTCATAACCTCAATAGTCTGTTTTTAGAGGGCATGACTCTCATCTCTATTATTTTTCTACCTTTATCATTAGTAGGATGAAAACCTACACTACAAAGTGACAGAGATAGATATAGACGTAAATTACAATACTTTTTTGGGCCACAGGTCACCACACTTGGGAGAAAGAAAAAGAGATTTTGGTTGATGAAACTAACCTCCAAGAGACCATGTGCAGCAAAAATCTTTTGTTATCTTATATAGTTGAAATCCTAGTAAGTGACGGATCAAGGATGACTCATCAAACAGCCATCCCTTCTCATATTTGTAGATGTAGCAATGAGTCAAAAATTGGCTATAATTCTGTTCATTTTCACTTTTTTCTATTCCCTTCTGCTTTATCAACTCTTTTCTTCTTTTTTTAAAAAGTTTTAAGAAAGATTTTATTTATTTATTTGACATAGAGAGACAGAAAGAAAGGGAATACAAGCAGGGACAGTGGCAGAGGGAGAAGCAGGCTTCCTGGTGGGCAAGGAGCCTAGTGCAGGGCTCAATCCCAGGACCCTGGGACCATGACCTGAGCTGATGGCAGACGCTTAATGACTGAGCCACTGAGGTGCCCCTCAACTCTTTCCTTCTGAAGTTGCAGATGAAATGAAATTCCTGCCAGACAGGTTGAATTTATTTTAGGAGCTTATGTAAACTATCTAAATCATACGAAAGGCTTTTCTCAAAATAAATATTCTTGTGTTTGCTTTCTTGAATGTACTCAGATAGCCCAGGTCAAAGTGAACTTCAAGGTGTGGATGCAAAGACAGGAGACCTTGCTCCTTCTCCCAAATCTGTCACTTAGCGATCCCAACCAAATCTCTGATTGGGAAGCCCACGTTCCTCAAATGTAAAAGATGGTTTGTATTAAACTCTTTCTAAAGTGTCTTCCATTTCTAAGATTTTGCAAACATGTTGATTTAGAGGATAATAGTTAAGAGTGTGGGTTCCCAAGTCCTTAGCCTGGGCTTGAATCCCAGTTCTCCCACTTACCATCTGTGTAACCTTGAGCAACTGACTTAACTTCTATGTATCTCAGCTATTTCATTTAAAACATGTGCAAATGATGATTCCTACCTCATACGGTTATGTGAGGATTCAATGAGGCAACATGTGTATAGTGAATAAGATAGTGCCTGACACACAGAGGGCTCAATGAGCATTTAATTCTATTGTGTATAAAAAAACCATCCATTATTTCATGTTCAGTAGGTGTTAGAGAGCTCAGAAACCCAAGGCCACAAGACTACTAATTTGTGGAGCGTCATCTCAACCACAGTTATGGTTGACTACAAATACCCAGAATGTGTGGCTTCTTGAAAATTCTAGGAAATGGCTCTTTATAACATCCCCAAATCTTTAGAATCATAGAATTATTTGAAGACAGTAAATTTGAACTCCTGAGTTGGTTATTATTATGTCTGTCTACTTTTTTAGTGTCCCTTTCTGGCAAGCTTTCTATTTTTGATTTTTCTTTGGCAGTAAAAACCACTTGTATTGTTTCTGGTTCCATTTCTGTGAAACAGCCTGAATCTCCTAGTCCAACACTTTCTTCAAGGATTTTCCCAGGAACACATACAGGAGAAATATATGATATGGGTCCTTATATTAGCCTAGCATCAGACATTAGCAATTTCCAAGTCAACCTTTTATTTACTAGCAGGGTGATTTCTTTACTCTTTTATTCGTTTATTTTTATAACCTGGACAGGGGAGAGACACAGAAAGACAAGAAGGTACGTGATCCTGAGTCAGATGAAAGGGAAAAAAGAAAAAGCAGACTGAAGCAAAACCAGGGTGGCAAAGGTAAGTAAAATCCTATGGATTCAAATAATACTCATTACTTAACATTTTCGAGCTCCAGCTTCTGAGGTAATAAGGAGAGCTCCTCCTCATTACTCAGAGCAGCACACACAAAAACAACCAGATCACTGTTGAAATTTTCAGCCCTATTTTCCCCTCTAAGATACTGAGAGAAATATTAAGAATGTTCATTGCCTTCAGATAGTGTTTCAAATAACGGTGAAATGGTCCCCTGCTCATATCATTTTCTTTCTTTCTTTTTTTTTTTTTAAGATTTTTAAATTTATTTATTTGACAGACAGAGATCACAAGTAGGCATAGAGGCAGGTAGAGAGAGTGGTGAAGCAGGCTCCCTGATGAGCAGGAAGCCTGATGCTGGGCTTAATCCCAGGGCCCTGAGATCACGACCTGAGCTGAAGGCAGAAGCTTAACCCACTGAGCCACCCAGGCACCCCTCGTTTTCATTTATTTAAGAAATATCAACTATCAGCTAATGCTGTGCAGAGTACTCAGCCTGACATTGCTGGTAGGGGTTGTGGGAGTGCTAAGACATAGAATGTCTGGGTTGTGAGGACCGACTCCTGGTCTGGGGGAGTCTGATGAAGATGCTGAACATGTAATAATGGTAATAACAATAATGGAAATAGAAGGCAGTGATTCCAGGAGCGGAAGAAAAGAGCTGTTTGTGCTGACCTGATTATAGAACAGCTCCTGATGGGTAGGCTGATGTGGATGACGGACACCGTGTGAATGGGTGAGAGAGCGTTTTCTCAGTGTGGCCCTTCCCTAATCAGTCAATGTTAGAAAGACCTAGGAGTCTTCATATAGGGGTGAGGCTTTAAATCCATTCAGATGCATATCAGATACATATCAGATCCTAATGGACTTTTGACTGACAAACAAAACATCAAGGTATGCTTCTTGAATATACCCAAGCTGGGAGACAGGACAAGTCTGCTCAGCCCAGGAATGAAGTCTGATAATTTGAATGTGAAAAATACGAATTTTGCCAAGAATCATAAAAAGTAAATGAAATAGGCTAATGGGACCGGCCTCGTGCACAAAGCCAAATATAAGCTCTAGCAGCTGGATCGGCCCTCGCTGAAATGTTTGAAGTCCACACAATCTGACTTTGAAACCCTATAGTAAGCTTCCAGCTCTTTCTTTTCCTGGCCTGGCAACCAAGGTATCCTCGAGACCCCTCGTCTCTCACTACCCTTTAATCCTGTTGACAGCAAACTGCACAGAAATTCACTTCCAAGGCATGAGCCAAAAAGTGATTATGCCTCACTCCACATTTCCAAAGGGCTCCTGAAGAGTGGAAATCACTGGGGGTTTAAGACGTGGGTATCTAACGGTGGGACTTAGTTCCTGGTGGAGGCGTTATTTGGAGGCCACAGGACCTTGGGTCTGTTACTGCCCAGCACATAGGGAACAATTTACTCTGTCATCTCTATCAGGTAACCTGCTTATGGGGACAAGGCTGTTCAGTTGGAATCTCTTCAGCCTTCAACAGCGATTCCTAAGATAAGGCCCTTTTTTATCTTTTTAAAAGGACGGCAATCAAATTCTCTTCTTCTTTTGGTTAAAGAGACTGAGAAGTAAACCTCAAGAACAAAATATCCTCACACAGCCACATAGCAACAGTGTCAGTGTCTTTTCAAACTGGCCAAATCCCCGAGCTGCAAAATAACTCATCATCTCTGTTGACCTTAGCCTTGCTCGCTCTCCCTCTGGGTCCTCACCCTCTCTTCACTCGTTTCATTTTGGAAGACAAAAATAATTTTAAGATGCACCTAAAAGTGGACCTTTTAAATATTTATTGGAAGTGCTGTCTCAGTCCTCTCAAAAGATAGTTTAGATTTTTAGCCAACTGCTTTCCATGATTTTTTTTTTCCCCTCCATGCACCAGGATGTATATTTAAAATAACTTTTATTTACAAAACCGTATCTTAGCAACACTGACACAGCACAAGAGTGTGTTATCTAAAGCAAACCAATTCTGGCCATAAACTATATAAGTGAAGCAGCTAAATGTGATTGGTATAGCTCTTCCGAGATACCATGAGCCTGAGGTGTTACATGAGATTAAAGGTATATTTTTCAGAAACCTGGGATGATCTATTATCCATGTTTAACTCAAGGGGTGGGTCACACTTTTTATTCCTAATTATAGAATCATAAAAGTTTGGAGCTGAAAGAGATATTGGAGGCTTCCTAGTCCAGTCCTGCAATGCGATGATGGGGTAAGGAGAAACAAGGAAAAAAAGATAACTCACTTTCCTCAGAGCACACAGGTGGTTACTAGCAGCACTGGGCCAAGAAATCAGGTTTCCTGACTTTTTCTGTGGTAACTCCAGTCACTTGTGTGAGAATAGCGGTCTTGCCTTTATTGCACATGAATCCACTTAAATGCCCACTTTTAAAATGAATTTCTGAATGAATTGTTCCAACATGTATGAATATAGACTTGAAGAAGCTTCTGTTTTCTGTGCGAAAAATAAAGAGATGATATTTTCATTTTATGTAATTTACAGTCCACTATTATTACCTTGGCAGAGATCACTGAAACTGAGAACATCCCATGTCAGCAAAAACCTAAGTGATTGCTTGTGATTGATGACAAACTCTATTTGTGTGTGTCCAAATTAAGAGAGGCTCATCCAGTTCAGTGAGAGGTTGTGACAAGGGCTGGCTCTGGCGTCGGACTCCCTCAGTCTGAATGCCAGCTCTACTTTCTACTACCAGTGTTACCTTAGGAAAGATGCTGACGCCTCTGTGCATCAGTGGCCCCCACTAAAAAATTTAAGATATTTGTGGCCTTTATATAATTAAATGAAGTCATTTATTCAAAATGCTTAAAACAGTTCCTAGCAAACAGCACATAAATATCTCTTAGCTATTTGAATTTGTAGTGGTAGGGAAGTTATTAGGAAGATACCAATGGTAAGTTCTGACCACGCCTTTCTTCTTTTGGTCTGAGAACATCTATTTAAATCCTAAGCAATTAGCCTTATTATGAAGGATACTCTCAGTGGCTGTTCCAAAACAAATGGCAAAATGTTTTCATTCATCTCCCCGTGTGTCATTTTTTTTTGTTTTTAATTCTTCTGATATACCATAGATGTATTTGCAACATGGCTAGCCAGTTGTAGTTTGTGGCCTTGAAGCAAAGAGAAAGACAAAAGACAAAAATGTCTTTCATATGATTTAAGAATCTGTGACTTCAATTCCATTAACGTGATGTTCAAATAACTAAGTTGACAGGTTTAAAAAAATTCTGGGCATTTACTTAATTGAAAATAAGTGAAAAAAGAAACTGAGGCCCTGGGGGTTAAATCACTTATTTTAAGTTAAACAAACAAACAAACAAATAAATAAACAAGCCCAGTTGTCAATCTTGCTATATTAGTGTATTAATAGGAATGTTAAATGAAAAGTCTGAATTTTCAGCTTTTTATTTAGTCATGAAAGAAGCAGTCCCTTAAGATTTTCATATGTATTCACAAGGCTGGAAATCAAAAGTTGTTCTGCAAACTACTAGGCAATCTATAAGATGAACCAAAAGTTCAGAAAAGGTAAGCAATATTAATAATAGTTTTGAGATATGCCAACACATTATTGGTAAATCATTAAAAGCTGCTGCACTAAAACTATGGAGTTATTTTAAAAATATCACATATAATTAAAATGAATATCTTTTATAGTTATAAATGTAACACAGATAATAAAATTACTGAGGAAGAAAGCTTGCCTTGATTTTTAATTAGAACAAGGAATTATGCACTTCTTAAAGTGTGCATTATATTTAAAAGTAAAAGGAAAGACACAATGTTTTCAAAAACATAAAATTAAGTGTTAACTGGTATCCATTAATACTGCTAACTTGGGTCATATCTTTGATCTAATCAGTATGTGACATTTGCGTAGTTCATAACCATGAAACTTCCATTAAAGTTGCATAAAGCATAAACATTTTTAAAGCGTTTTATTTTTATTTTATTTTATCTACTTACAAGGAAGTTTCACCATATTACTCTTTAATAAAAAATGCAAATGAGAATCAGATAAATTAGATTAACTACTCTGAAGAAACACAGCTAGTTAATAAGGAAGCTGAACTCAGATTTCAAGTCTCCTGAATCCCAGATTGAGGGTTTTACTGATCAGATCAAATCAATGACATCCAATTTCCTTCTTTTTCCCACCCGAGTTACCCTGAAGAATGCTGTGCTCCTGACTAGAATGCTTAAACCTCTTCCAATTATTACCACTCTTTCCTCAAGGGATGAACAAAAACTACCTTCAAAAATGTCACTGAGGATTTTTGCTAAAAACATTTTTCAAGATTTGACCCTAGACTTGCTGAATCAGGAATGGGACTGTTTAACAAGCTCCCAAGATGATTCTTATACACACTAAAGAGAGCCACTAGCCAGCAGGATAAAGTCCGGTTTCAAAACAAGGCCCTCCTGTCTACATCTCCAAACTTTTAATTGCAATTCTGAACTTTGTGATTCAGCAAAATCTACTTCAATCTCTCTGACCATACCTATCCAATCACACCTCTGGGCCTTTGTACCCATTTCCTGTCTGGAAACCCTCCCTTTCTCTACCCCATCTCCACCTATTTAGCAACTCATCATTCCTGAAACTAGGTCAGGCTGCTCTTTTTCTCAGTCTTTCCTTTATATCTAGAGTCAAAATCAATCACTTCTGTTACTCCTTCTAGGAGCATGGGTATTTACCTGTTGGTTTGCATCTTGTGCAGACTGGTGCCCTTAGCTCCTAGATATAAAGGAAATGAAAGTGCTCAGAGCAAGTCTCCCCAGAATGTGCTATTTTGACATGTGGATGACTTGGAGCTGGAGACAATTGAGATTCTGCAGGCTCAAGAGAAATTTTTTTCCTTCCTTATCTACCTAGAAGAATCTAAATCTAAAATCTTTCTCAGAATTTGAGCTATTATCAGAGATAAATTTTAGCTGAATGACCCATCTATAAGGCAGGGCAAACATCGACTGACCAAACATCTGCTCTTTTTCTAAACATCTGCCCTGTGAATTGCCCTCCTCCTCTTCGAAGCCCCTGGCTCCTATCTCATTGCTTAGCTCAGGATGGCACATACATCTCACTTGACCTTTTTATCTTTGAAGTCTCATATATGTAGGGTTCCTAAATGTACAAAATTAAACTTGATTTTCTCCCATCAATCTGTTTTATGTCAATTTAATTATTAGACCAGCCAGAACCTTTGAGGGACAGAGGAAAATCCCCCACTCCTCCCAACAGAAACCATAAATGTTTGATGAAAGAATAACAAAGTGCACAGTGTTATTTTAGCTGTCACCGTACTCTTCTGCAAATTGTTTGAGTTGTAATCAATCATATACAGAGTATTCAACTATGAAGTGCCAACATTTCAGATGATACCATTGGTGTCCAAATATAAACCGTTACCTATCCTATTCATGGTGCTAGATAGAATAAAAACGTATTTCAAAATTCCCTTTAGGCAATATTTATGTCAATTGGAATAATGTTCTAGATCTTCTTTCTTTCTTTTTTTCATCTTTCTGGGTCAAGTGCCCCTCAGGGTTGGAGACTGTTGTTTATAATACCAAAAACAGCTTCTATGGTTTCACTAGCATTATTCACAAATGAAAATATTTGGAAGTGCTGACTTCCTTCAAAGCCTTCATTTTTCTTTCTTGCTTTTGCTCTTACAGACCAGATAACAGTTTGCTGACCAGTATTATTTGTTTACAATTTAGTTCCTGGGGAATCTGATGTTGATTTATACTTGCTGCACTTTTAAGAGACTGTCTATGAAATTCCAGTAGACATTGGGTGCTTTATTTTGTATATTCCTCTTTTAGCCAGGGGCAATTTCACAACTCATGAGTCCTAATTTTGAATTTTGAATGTGATATATAGGCCTAGGTAATGGCCCCCAGAAGCATTTATTACAAATACTCATTTGGTAGTTACTATAATCAGATAAATTAGATGGACAGCGAAGAAAATTACAATAAAAAATATCAAGCAAATTGATAAATATGATCAAGTCCTGAGAAAATATCCTTGAGTTAGAAGCTTGAAGATGGCCTTGGGTATTATCACAGGTAATTCAATGGTTACTCTTGTAAGAGGATATATTTTATAATATGGTAGAGTTAAGACAGAATTAAATGTCATAATAGGAATGTAAGCTAAGTGTCATAGGAATACTGAGGGGAGAGGAATAACACTGACTTGGGAAATTAAGGAAGACTACAGGGAGTATGAACCATTTCAGTTATTTTTTAAGTAGGAATATAAAAATATGGAAGAACAGAGAAGAGGAAGAGCAAAGTTTAAGAATTTTATTTTGGGAGTTATGTTTTGCCAGTATTGTTCTATTTTGTTAAAGGCTAGAGTTCAGTTTGTGGGATAAATTGCCTTACAGTGGCCTGCAATATTTGCAAAGCCAATTGTCTGCTTTATTTATAACTTTACACAGAGCAGCAGAGGTTATGATGTGGTTAAGTTGATAAATATCATAAAATTGAGTCTACCAGTGATCAGGGTAGAAGATTGTAGTTCCATTCAGCAATCTACCTAATTACACACTGCTCACTTTCCCCACTTTATTTAAAAACAAACAAACCAACAAACAAAAAAATAGACAAAAACTTCAACTTTTATTGTCTCAGAAAAAAACTATCATTCACTATCATTCTCTAGGCACCAAGTACAAATAAGTATGTATGCCATTTATGCATTCCAGGGCCATTTTTTTTTTTTTAAATCTAGAAATAACCCTGCTGATTGAAATTTCTGCTGTGTGGGAACAAGGACCTCTTGGATGGCCAGCAATTTCCCTCCTCAGAGCACAGACTCAGAAACCATCTTTCTAGAGTGGTATTGCTCTCTGCATCTGTGTCCCTTCTTCCTACATAGTGTGCTTGCTGTTTCTCACACTGTTAAATCAGCATGTCCCAGATTGCTGTGTGCTCTCACTAGCTCTTCCTACCAGCCATCAGCTACTATTGCTTCCAGTTGTCTTTTTGCACCATTGGTGTAATTAAATTCCATCAATCACCCAAGTATTTCCAGTCTTTGTGGTTCAGCTCTATTAGCTTTAGAACTGAGAACCTAGAGGAGTTCTTTATAAGCATAAAAGAAGTGTAGAGGAGGAAAACTTTTCCCTTCTTCCTTCTAGGTTTTTTGCTGCTGTAATAGTTAACTTGACATAAGACAGATTAACAAAAGAAAAAAATTAATTGGTATGTACAGGAACCTCAAGGACATGAGTCTCTCCACCAGGCAGCTGAGCTAAGGATATGCCATCCTGAACTAAGGATGAAGGGGTAAGGGATCTCTCTTCCGTTCTCATAAGGCCACTGATCCTATTGGTTTGGGAATCTACCCTTATGAACCTCATTTAGCCTTAATTATATCCTAAAAAACCCATTTCCAAATGCAATGATACTGAGGACAAGGGCTTTAACATTTGAATTTTGTGGGAACACAATTCAGTCCATAGCAACAAGAAAATGATCTTTGAACATATTACTTTTGAAAGGAAAGCATACAATTTACCCAAGCAGTATTTGTTGAACACCTCTTATGTACTAAACAAAGTAAAGATCCCTGTCCTCATGAAATATACGTTTGGCAGGCAATGTATTTTTTGTTTTTTGTTTTTTTTAGATTGAAATATAATTAACATATAGTATTATAGTAGTTTCAGGTAAACACTATAGTGATTCAACAATACTAAATAATACTTAGTGCTCATCAAGGTAAGTGTGCCCTTGATTCCCTTTATCTATTTCAACTCTCTGCCCCTGTTGGCAGGTAATATTTTAAGATGGATTTTAGTAAATTGAATTATTTAATACCAGGTGATATATTTCATATCTCTTACTACAGTCTTGCTTTATACATAATTTTTAAAGTATGAGTAAATGGAAAATTTAGACAATTTGTAAAAGGTCAGGTATTATCAAAGGATTTTGCAAGATATGATGACAAGGTATAAAGAAAATCTGCTAAATACAAAAGCTCATATCACAGGACTTCAATGAAATAAACCTGGTTTATGGAGCCATGAGTTAAACGAAAAAGTTTTCCCTAAAAAAGTTTTAATTTCCCAAAATTAAACAGTATTTTAGAGTTGTTGTTGATGATGTTGTTGTTTTTTAGAGGAGGCACAAATAGTATTTGAAAGTCTTGGAAGGAAAAAAAAATAACAATGAAATGCAATATTTGCAAATCAGTAAACGAGCCCAAGAATAACAATGAAATAGAAAAGGAACTTTTAAAGTACTGTTTATTAGGGATCAAAAACATTCAAAATGCTCATTTTATTATTTTACAAATACCCTACAAAGGCATTTAATCTGAGAGAAGTAAAATCAGAAAAAAATAATTTTTTCTTAGAAATAACAAATTTTTAAGAGAAGATTTTCTTTAAAATCAAACTGCATCACTAATAGTCACATAGCACTTAACAAACAATAATTGACAACATACATTTAAATGTCATAATATTATACCAAATCTTTTTCTAGACACATTGATAAAGAAGAGGAAAATTACTAGTTTTGTCAAATGTGTTCTGAGGTAATAACGTCATCTAAATTTGGAGAGTTCAGCTGAGAGTCAATCATATCTCTTTACTGAAAGAGCTTCTTCTTAAGCCCAAGATCTGTTCCTGAGGCTCTGGAAGCCTAACTTTGCTCTGAAGACCCATAATACTAGGTAAAACCCACTGGAAAAGGAAGGAAGGAAGGAAGGCAGGAAGGAAGAAAGGAAGGGAGGGAGGAAGGGAGAGAGGGAGAGAGGGAGTGAGGAAGGGAGGGTGGGAGGGAGGAAGGGAAAGTTGGTTGGTCCTGTTTGTCTGTTTGAACTATGAGCTTCAAAAGCTGGAATCAGAACACCAGCCCAATACCAGGAACCCATCTAATGTATACCAGGTACACCCTATAAAACCTTCACTTTCATTAGGGGGCAACATTTAAAATTAAAGTTCTTAGATGACAAATTCTATGACACTGATATTTATATATAGTATCTAGTAAAAAACCAGCACTCGATTACAAGTCTGCAAAACAAAAACAGCTGTGAATGTCAAGATACCCAGTTTTGTGGCTGAAAACATGAAATGGAGATAACAATAGTTTCTTCAATTGAAATTGTTCTTGACTACTTTGCCTGTGTTATGAGAAGCAATCCAATGTACTTTACCTCTAGGTTTTTGACTTATTTTTTCCTAGAATCTGATCACCATCTACCATTATAATTTTTGTTTTATTTCTGTATTTGTTTATTTCTGTTATTTACTTGGAGACTTCTTGCCACTAGAATATAAATCCAATAAACTTTTTCCCTTATGTGTCCCCAGCACCTACAATAGCATGTCATGTAAAAAGTACTCAGTATCTTTGGGCAGACTGAATAGATAATTGCAGAATTATAAGTTAAAGGGCATGTAGTCTTTAATGCGTGTTGAAGCCCTGCTGAGAACGATTAAAACTATTTGTTCAACAAATATTTGTTTAACAAATATTTACTAAGTACGTATTATATTCCAGACACTGCACTCAGTTTGGATATGCAATGTTGAACGAGGAGAACCCCTGCCCTCAATAGACAGGTTTTCAAATGACTCTAAAAATAAAAATGACTTCAGTCCTGCAAAATCGCAGTTTGACCTCTGGGATTTTCAGCAACAAGTGACAGGTCTGTAACCTTCCTATGCCTGAGGGACAGGTGTTTCAATTCCTATAGTTAGTAAGAAAATGTTTACTATCATGAATGGCATGACAGGCTAAATGTATCCATGTACAGTGTAGGTATTTTTCTCTGGAAGATGAATTAAAATGTAAATAAAAGCTTTGCTACTTTAAAAATAAAGATTATCAGAAAATGGAATGAAGACTTTGACTTGAACTGGCCTTGGACCACTACACCACTATACTACATTTAGTTCTTAGATATTTCCAAAAATGTAAGAACAGCTGTTGTTGGTGATTTCATCAGGTCCTTTGACTTCTTTTAGAAGGTCCAAGTTTCTGGAATCAAATGAAGAAAACATATATAATGGAAATCACAGTGGAGTGAAATAAATAGCTCTGGTCTTGGAGTTAGAAGACTTAAGTTCAGATGTATGTTATATCTAATACTTACTGTGTGGCCTTCATGTCTATTTCTTGGTTACCATGTAAGTAAAATAGCAATCATGCTTTACTATACAAGCATCATTGTGTTCTTTTGAGTATTAAGTAAGATAACATTCATAAAAACACTTGTTAAGCTTCAAAATCCATGCAAAACACAAGGATATAAGTAAGTGGCCTATGTAATGATGATCCACTTTATACTTAAAGGAAACTAGGAAGCAAATTCTCTTCTCTCACCTTGTATAAATTCACAACATTCTAGAATTAGACTATACGAGTAAAACAATTTCTGTTTTCCTCTATGCAATTAACACCTCAAATTGATCACTGGCTTTCTTTCTTTCTTCTTCCTTTTTTTTTTTTCTATTTTAGAATAGCAGTACATAAAACAAACTCCCTAAGCCCTCTATTAATTTCTTTTTAAAAAAATTCATATTAATAGTCCATGCAATTAACCAAATTAGTTTGTAGAAGTAAAGAAATAGAAATGTTGCTAGGCATGAAACTGCAAGTCTTTCTCCTTGTTTTGAAAACTGCTCTAAATAAACAACTGGAGAAAATGAAGATTCTCAGCATTTTTGTGCAAAAAAAAATTTCAGGCTGATTTATATAGTCCTTAGCATTATGATGTTGAATTATTGCACTTCAAATATATCTTTCTTTGATGTCTCCACATGGACAGATCCCCTTACAAATTTAGATTTGCTTCCAAGCACTTGGATAAAATAATATCCATAAATATTATTTTTTAAATGAGTTCTGCTATAATCCTGGGCCTGCATAGTAGAAAGTGGGTATACATCTAAAGGAAAGAGAAAACAATTGCTTTTTAATAAGAATAAGATAATTATTAACTCAGAGACTTAAAAATATCTTTGGAGTTCATGGCATTCTTGATATATTGTAGGTAGAAATTCTTTATTGTTTGATAAGTTAGTAACAGTTAATGTTACAAAGTAAAAAAAGAAAAGAAAATGATAATTGAATCAATATTAGCTCACTGCTTAATTACTTCTTGGGAAGAAGGAGAATCAAGCCTAGAATGTCTTATTTGTTGCAATGCAGGGTTGGGAAGGCAATATTTACTTGATATTCCTGGTTTACAGCAAAGTGATTTGTTTAGTATGGACCTCATTTTTTTTTTAAAGAAAATATTCAGAATGCACTTCTTAAAACAGCCATCTATTTCTTCTTAGAAATAGAGTTTTGACTTCTCAACAGTTTTGATCAATCTCCAGTGTGTAGCCCTACCCAGCCCTTTAACTCCTTGAGAAAAACAAAACAAAACAAAACAAAACAAAACAAAAAGACTCTCACTCCAGTTCTTCAGTTCAGAGAATGGCTTAATTGTCTACCAGCTACACAAATCAGAAAAGCCAGGACCCTTGGAGATACACTGTATCTTTGTATTTATTTGATTTATTTAAGATTTATATAGCATTTATTGTGTGCCAGGCACTCCTAAGCACTGTACAAAAATTAACTCACTTCATAGTCACAACAGTGAGTTAACCAAAAACCAAAGCATAGAGACATTAAATAGAAACTGTTCAAGGTTGCCAAACTAGTAAATGACAAGGTTGGAATTTGAACCCATGTCCTCTGGCTCCAGAGTCTGTGTACATAAACATGACATCATGTTATGTCTCTAACCATGATTAGATTTAATTACATCCTCCTCCTAGATACTTCTCAAATATTTTCTCCTTCTCCCTGTCATTATGCTAATTGAGACCACTGTTGGGGAGGAAGAATTTTCTATGCCCTTCAAGGTCCCTCTAGCTGGACTTAGAAACAAACTGACATGAGACAGATTAACAGGAGAAAAATCAGATTTAATAGCTTGCGTATGGGGAATCCACACTGACATGGGAATTCCAAAGACAGTTAGGCAACATGAAGCTTGTACAAGCTAAGGAGAGGCATAAATGTCTGAGGATATAAAGGAGAGAAAGACCTTTAGCACAAAGGTGAAAAGGAATGTTTAGAAAACAAAGCTTGTCTTATTATGCAGGTAAGTTTCCGAGGTAAAGAGGAATCTCTGTTAATAGTTCTCTTCCTGGTAAAGCAGGCAGTTGAGTTGGAGATAAAGAGCTTGGGATGGATTTCCCTTGTCTGGTACCCCACCTTCATGCTCCACATGATCTTTAGACAACTTCTTTTTCCCCCAGGTCATTACCTATGACCAGATTGCATGATTTCTTAAAAACATAAATCTGATCATTTTAGTCCTTAGCATAGAAACTTTCGATGGCTTTCCATGAATATTTTTAAAGAAGCAACTTTCTTTATACTGTCAACTTAGCAGCTTCCCTCCTCTTGTCTCCCTATCACAACATTTTGGACTGGATAGTTCCCTGTGGTGGAGAGCCTTTCTGTATAATGTAAGATGTACAGTAACATTCCTGACCTCTACTGAATAGATGTCAGTAGCAAACCCCAGTTTTAACAACCAGAAAAGTCTCCAGACACCGCCAAATGCCCCTTTGGGGCACAGGTTGGCGTGGAAATCACTACTATTGAGGATCATTGCCTTTGACTTACATGTCCTGGCCCCTCTTTTTGTTTATTCTTATTGACTCTGCAAAACTTAAAATCACTTCCTCAGAAAAGCCTTCTCTGATTTCAGGCCAGATGTTGCAGCCTGGGTTCCCTGGGGAGAAGATACTGGGGCTTCAATTAGCGTGCAAGTGCTTTACTATAAAGTACTCTTGGGACAAACATCTGTGGAAAGAAACAGGGTTGGGCAGAAGGAAACATCAGGCTGCATGTTGTTTCAAGAAAGGCCCCACTTGACCCTGCTAAAGCTGGGATGATCCCTCTGAGTTGTCCTATGGAGTGAGGGACCAAGACATTTTTACTTCCATGATGACTAGTCAGGGCCTGCAGGCTGGGCTGGGAAGGGGTATGACCGTGGGTTTGGCGCTTGTCTTTAGTGGAGGCAATTTGCTGAGAAGGTTGAGAACTGGGGACTGTGTCTCAGCAGCAATTGCAACAACCCAGGGAAATAAGCCCTTGAGATCTGAAGAGGGATTTGGGCAGCACACCAAAGTACTCACTGCAGTCCATCCCTTGCACCACTCATATCCACTTATTAATGGAAATTCTAATGGTCTTTTCCCCAAATAAATTCATAAGAGGAAGGTCAGTGAACCAACCATAGTGCCTGCTGCTCCAGGACAATATTAATTGTCTCCCTTCTGTACAATTTATTAAAGATTCCCTCACCCGTTGTGACATAGATTCTCATTCCTGGGGGGTCTTTACCCATCCAGTGGCTTCTGCTCTTTCCATCAAAACTGAGCAAAACACTGAGAAGAGGGACATCATATGTGAGTGACCTCAGTACCAACCATACTCCTCCCTGCCTTTCTTATGGAGTCAGATCAAGATGCCTAAGGGCAGCTCAGAAGAGGCAATGTTCCCAGCACTGGGTGGAATCTTTGTAGATTTGCTATGGACATGTGTTTTCATATTCAGTGACTGTGAATTCAGTGAATACTGGTAAGATTAAGAGCCTTTCAGCTGCAAATAATGGAATATTTAATTAAATGAGGCTAAAGCAATGAATGTATGTACTATCCTATTAGACAAGGAGCTTGGGGGTTATTACTTTAATGGCTCCATGACGTCATGAAGAACTGAGGCTTTCCTTATTTCTCTTGGTTGTCATCCTTCGATTTGAACGTTCATGGTTGCAAGATGGCTGCCAAAATGCCAGGCATTATCTCCCATACAATCACAGCTGAGCAGGAAGGTTGGGTTCTCTGCATATACCTCTTTCTATCTTAGCCCTCTAGACAAAATAGGGTCACATACCCATGTCACAGCTGTCAGGGTACTTGGAAAAGTTAGTATCTGGTGATCTTAGTCTCTATCGTAGGGGGTGAGCTGTGACAGCAGGGAGAATGGGAACTGGCTGATTGGGAAACCAATAGATACTGTCACTATACACAGTGTGCTAGTCACATGATAGAAGTTTCATAAATTTAGTTCACAAATTTCCCCTTATGTATGTTTTATTTTCTCTTAATTGTTTTTCTAATTCTTTTTGTTTCTCTTTCATTTTTACTTCCCTCATTCTTCCTCATTTTATTCCTATTTATTTTTCTGCCCATAAAATATATTAATAATCTTTTTCAGCATAAAAATAGAAGGGATACAAAATAAACTTTAGTAGGTGATATTGACTTTTTTCCTTTCATAACTTTCATATGCATAAAGTTCCTATATCTTGGTATAAGCATAAACAGAATGACTATAAGGAGAAAATGAAAGAACAGAAGCACATACCAGAAGGGGAACTTGGGGCTTAAAAGAATGGGTTCCAGAGATTAGAATGAATGGGCTGCAATCTCAGCTATTTCACTGTGTGATTTTAGGCAAGCTTCCCAAACTGCCTATCCCCCAATCCTCTCATCTACAACGTGAGAAAAATAAAATACATAGCTCATAGAATCTTTGTGAGAATTAAATAAGAAAATACACATAATCTTCAAAAAACACTCAGTAAGGAGTCCTTTGTCTAAAAGATCCTAGGTGGTAAACTACAGGAAGAACAAAGTATCTGGGTTCAAATTCAGACTCTCCAAATCTAGCCTCTGGGCTTCTGTGCCCAAGTAGTTGATGAAAATCATGCCTTCTTACCTTGTGTGGCTACATTTCACTGAAGACTTTATCTTTTATTCTCATCCCTTATTCTTGCCTATCTTCCCAATGCCCCCATGAGTGTTCTTTTAAATTCTATGAGAAGGAGTCCCAAATCTTTAAGTTTAAGTCTCATCTCCTGTGTGAGGTCTTTGTTCACATTGCCAGCTTCCTTCTGGAAGCCTCCACTGGAACATCCCATCAGATCCTCAAAACACCACTGATTCACTGCATGGATTTGGACATACAAATGACAAGTAGGTTATCTCTGGGGTTCTCAATGTCTGCAGTTAAGAAAAAAGGAGGGGGTGACTGGCTGTCTCAGTCAGTTAAGCATCAGACTCTTGATTTTGGCGGAGGTCATGATCTAGAGGTCTGCACTTAGTAGGGAGTCTGCTTGAGATTCTCCCTCCTTCTTCCTCTGCCCCTCCCCCCACTCTCATATGTGCAAGTCTCCCTCAGATAAATAAATCTTAAAATAAATAAATAAGTAAATAAGTAAAGAAAGAAAGAAAGAAAACTGGTTGGGAGAGTTAAGGGTGTGGGTGAAAGAAATCACTGCTAAGACTTCATACGAACAGCTTTTTATTCCAGTCCAAAACAAAAACTACCATCTTCCCCTACAATCTGTTTCCATTCCTGTCTTTCATATTTCAGATTTATACCATTGGTCTTGTGAAAATGGATTTAAAAATTAGACATAATTTTGTCACTGTCATGTTCAAAGTGCTTTATTATTTCTTATTACCTGATGAAAACAATCACACTTTACTCTGACCTTGACTTGAAGAAAATAATTTTGCCTTAGTCTGACATCATCACCTGGAGAAAACCCTGCCTTAGTCTGACTTTAAACTATCTTTTTAGTCTAGCCCCTACTATTTTACTTATTACACTTCACATTCTGGCAGTTCATTAACTTTATTTTATTACCCCTGAAATTTACTTCCTCTAATATAGACTTGGGAAATCCTACACATGCTTCAAAATTTGGTTTCGTTGACCTTTCCAGTGCCAGTCACAGATGATTATGTCTTCTTCTGTTTGCTCAATGTGCCTCCTTTAGAACTCTTCACTACATAATATCTGGTTAATGTTAGAGCCATTCACTAGTTTTATTTTCCCCATTAGTTTGTAAGCTCCTTAAGGCAGCGACTGTATTTTGTTCACATAACCTAGAATCCACGCTGTCTAAAACATTTTTACTATTAGCTTATATAGTAAAAATATAAATGCTGTAGAATAGAATAATTTAAAAAATGCTTATAATGTTTAAATTTGCATGCAATTTTAAAGTATTGAATGCACTCGGGTCTGTGAGATGTTTGAAAATCATATAAAGTTTACTTTAGGTGTTTCCCAGTGTTTTTCTTTTCAAAGAATTTATTATTATGTATATATTTTTGTTCAATTAAAATGTCACTTTTGGAATTTACAAGAAAATATTGCCAGCTTTGACTTAACAGATAATAAATTTGTAAGACATTTGGAGTTCTTTGAATTAAAATCTGTAAGAATGCTAAATACTGTTATATCATTAGCATTTTGTCTGGAAACGTCTCCCTCTAGCCATATATGGGATTTTTATTTTTATGCATAAATTTGCATAACTGCACTCTCTTTCACAGACTATAACCTTTAGACATTAATTTGACAAATATGAACAAATCATCAGTTTCAGTCCGGTTCAGTGGGTTTAAAACTTCTTAATAGAGATATTTCCATATCTACCCAGGCTTTAATAGTCTCTCTCTCTCTCTTTATTGTCCAAAAAGACCCTTAATCAGTAATGACTGTAGATTGACATAACAAACACATTCATTTTCAAAAATAATTTGTGTGGTTTTATTCAGTATTTTCAGATAACTCCATGGCAGAATAAAATATTTAGGAACAAGTTTCTTCAGAAAGCGATCACCAATTGTACACAGGAGATTTTGGGCACAGACAAGTGAGTAAGTGTGCTGTGGCATTTCATAGCTTATTTATTTTCTTTAATCTTTGTATACACTAAATGTCCCAGCTTTATCAGCCTACATGGAAAATGTCCTTAAAGCTACATGAACACTCCAATCCCTAAACTCTGTTAAATAACAACAATTCAACTGAACAAATTTTAAGGATTTACTTGGATTTATTAAATGGATCGTGAATCAGGGAGCATCCCACCATCCCACCTATCAAATAGAGGGCCACAGAAAGCAAAATGTTTTCAAAGACAAGACAAGGAAGTCATAAACAGGAAAAAAAAAAAAAAGATTGATTTGGGTGAAGTCACTTTCCTTTGAGGACAAAAGGGTCTTATTAGGTAGATTGCCTCTTCTTCCTTTGGGGCGTGGAAAGGGCCATGTGACAGATTACCTTATTGGTGCAGACCAGAAAATTCCTGATGGATTGGTTAAGACTGCATTTCTGAGGGAGGTCAAACCTGCAATTAGATTAGATATGAAGCCCCAGTTTGGTGGTTTTGCCTAGCGTTAAGTGATTTCCATTTAGCACTATAGTTTTGTTTTGTTTTAACAGCCTGTCATCTGCTTGACCACAAAGTCTCCCATCCCCACCTTCACCCAAGTATTTATGGGTACTGCTTGCTGGTTCTTGCCCCAGCTTAGTGGACTGGGCTTCCTGCCTCAGGCACAGACATATTCACAGACACTCTCCCAGGAGTGTCTCCTCTCTGAGGAGCTGGAACTCTCTCATCATACTTGCCAAGGGAGAAAAATCCTATCTTCTGTCTTACAGTTTGTGGGGTACCATAGCATATTTGCATAAATGCCAGGGTCTTGCCATCAAGTGGAATGGCTCTTCAAGTCCCACACAGTCCCCTTCTGTGCAAAGCATGCAGATGCCATTAGAACCAGTACCCGCCTCTGAAGCATATTCTAATCTATCAGTTTACTTCAATTCTGGAGCCATGTTTAAACTGTGGATGATTGTGCTCAATAATATTCTCTTTTAGAGCAAATCCAGTATCAGAAACCCCATAATCTCCCATATACAATGACTGCTGCAAGGTCCTTCTATTAAACTTCTATTTGTCTAAATACTAGTAACAGGCAAAATCCAAGTCTTGGCCCACCCAGGACAATCTTGAAAATACCTATTTATCAGTGGCTGCAAATAGATATCCAATAACTCCACTAGATAGAAGTACTTGACTCCCAGATCTCAGTCATGAACTTTGGCTTTTATGATGAGAAATTTTATAATTGTAACTTGTATTAGAGGAGTGACCACTGATGTAAAAAAGAAAAGCATTCTCATGTAAAATGCTTCTAAAATTGCACCTGTCAGCATAAATTTTCCAAATCAGAGCCAGACTACCTAGTGTCATATCCTCACTCATCAGCTTACTACTTGTATGACCTTGGGCAAGTGTGTTAGTTAGTTATCTCTTGCTGTGTAACAAATAACCACAAAATTAGCAACTTAAACCAACACACACATATATAATCTCATAGTTTTTCTAGGGTAAGAACTTTGGGCATGATTTGACTGGGCTCTCTGCTTCAGGGTGTTTCACAAACCTGAAACTCAGGTGTCAGCCAGGGCTGGATCTCACGTGACACTAGCCTGGGAAAGGATGCACTTCAAAGCTTACTTCATTGTTAGTAAGATTCTCTTCCTCATAGGTTAATGGACTAAGGACATCAGCTTCTTGCTAGCTGTTAGCTGCAAGCCATTCTCAGTGCTTGGTCACATGGTCCTCTCCATATGGCAGCTTATGTCATCAAAGCCAGTGCAAAAATCAATAGAGAGAATGGTAGCAAGATAAAAGTTAGAGTCTTATGTAACCTAACCACAGAAGTTATACCTCAACACTTTTCCCATTCTCTGTTGGTAAGAAGGAAATCACAGTTCCTACCCACTTGTAGCAGGAGGTGGGGATAACAGGAAGCCACCTAAGAGTCTGTCTACCAAAATAAGTCACTTAAGTTATTTGTGTATCTATTTTTTCCCAATATATAAAGTAGGGTGGAGGGACTAGTGAAGATAATAATAGTACCTACTTCATAGATTTGTGAAGATTAAAGCAGTTGACCAGCTAATACATGTTTAAGTAATATAACTGTGTTTGGTACCATAGTATATCCTCAATAAAAAATTAATCATTTGGGGGCACCTTGGTGGCTCAGTTGGTTAAGTGTCTGCTTTTGACTCAGGTCATCATCCCAGGGTCCTGGCATTGAGCCCTGTGTTGGGCTTCCTGTTTGGTGGGGAGCTTGCTTCTCCTTCTCCCTCTGCCCCTCCACCCTGTTTGTGCTTTCTCTCCCTCCTCCCTCCCCCCTCAAATGAATAAATAAAATTAACTAATAAAAATTAATTTTTGTTTTCTTACTCATGTGTCGTAAACTTAAATCAACCCAAATTTGGGCCACACTCACAGCCTCCTTTCTTTGATCATTCAGTTACCATCATCATGTTTGCCTCTTTCCTCAGATCTAATTTAGAAACATCTTATTATCCATCAAGACCTACTCATATAACACCTTTTTGAAGATTTATTTCTAAGTATCCATAGCTCTAAATCTGATTCTTCTCCACTATAACAACTGTACTTCCTTTACAGAAGTGGTAATTTTCTGCCTAATATTATGTTTATAATCAAGCATGTCTCTACCTACAAGATAATAAACTATTTGATGCTAGGGATTCTGTTGCTGATGATTGTATCCTTACAATGGTTAGAGTTAATGAACACTCATTGGATTGAACCAAAAATTAGACTTTGGTCTAAAACTTTGCTATTGATCAGATCAATCAAAGAAAATGTTAGAAAGAATCATGGGAACAGTATAAGTTGAATAAGATATAAGGAATTAGCCTAATACTTGTCATAGGAAAAGAGAAAATTTCCTAAAACTAGTCTGTTAGGATTGACACTTTATTCCAAATCATATCTATTTACTAAATTACTGTTCTTACAAAGTTCTTATGGGATATTGAATAACTCAAACTCCTTTACACATAGGAAGACTTGAACTCTCATTCCTCTCACGAGAAAACTATTATGTTTCATGAAAAGCTTATAAACAGGCATAATTTGGACAAAAATCCCAAACTGTGACACACACAGAGTCAACCCTTCCTAATCACACCTCTGTGTCCTTATCCCACCTATCTAGAAGCATCACGTAACCTCTCTCTTCACTTCCTCCATATCTAACCACTGCTAAGGTAGTCACACGTTTGCTTCCATGCCTTTGCCCTAATACCTCCAGATTCAGAGCCCTAGACAGAAGCACTTAGTTGACAAAGCACAAGTCTATGGTTTCCTTACACTTCAGTTTTTCTTACACTGGAAGTAAGATTGTGATTCCCATCTCTAGAATTTCTCTTAAATAGGACAGAGGTTGGCTGTCAATGACCAATGATCAAAATTAATTTTGAATATAAATTTCTCCACATGGTCACATATTCTTCATATCTATCATATCTATTATAATACTGCTATTGAAATTTAAAGATTAAAAATTTAATCTAGTTCTTTATGTAGACTTATAATAATAATAATAATAAATTAGTAATCAAAAATTTTCCACAAAGAAAAGCCCAGGACCAGATGGCTTCACAGGTGAATTCTACCAAACATTCAAAGAAGCATTAACACCAAAATTTTCCAATCTTAAAAAAAAAGAAAGAAAGAAAGAAAGAAGAGGGATCACTTTACACTTCATTCCATGAAATCAGAATTATCTTGATATCAAAGATAGAAATGTGATGAGCTTAGGGTGTTATATGCAAATAATGAAAGATTGAACACTACATCAAAAACTAATGATGTACCGTATGCTGACTAACTGAACATAATAAATATAAATATAAATGTAAATATACACCAATATTCCTTATGAACACAGATGTAAATATACTTAACAAAATATGAGTATATCAAGTCCATCAACATATAAAAAGAATTAACACCATGATTAAGTGAGATTTATCCCAGGAATGCAAGTTTTTAATATACAAAAATCAATCAGTGTAGTCCATCATAGTAATAGATGATTACCACATGATTACCTCAAGAGATGCAGAAAAAGTCCTTGACAAAATCCAACGACCTTTCATAGTAAACAGGAGTAGAGAGGAATGCCCTCAACTTTATAAAGAGCATCTGTGAAAAACTCACAGCTAAAATCATACTCTAGAGTGAAAGTCTCAACCCATTCATCCTAAATTTGAGAAAAAGACAAGGATCTCTGTTCTCACTTCTATTCAAGATTGAATTGGAGGTATATTAGGCAAGAAAATGTAATAAAACCTATCTGGATTAGAAAGGAAAAAATAAAACCATGTCTATTGCAGATGACATTACCTTTACATAGAAAATCCTAAGGTGTCCACTAAAAAAACTGTTTAAGCTAAAAATGGGTTCAGCAAGTTTGTATATAAAACCAGTGTAGAGAAATCAAATAGATTTCTATATATTAGCAATGGGCAATCCAAAAATGAAATCAAGGAAACAATTTCACTTACAATAGCAACAAAGAATAAAATACTTAGAAAAAAAATTAACAAAATAAGTACAAACTAAGTCCAAACACTAAACTATTAACCATTGTTGAAATAAATTAAAAGGGGGCTCCTGGGTAGCTCAGTCATTAACCATCTGCCTTTGGCTGAGGGCATGATCCCAGGTTGAGATCAAGCCCTGTATCAGGCTCCCTGCTTGGCAGGAAGCCTACTTCTCCCTCTCACTCTCCCTGCTTGTGTTCCCTTTCTCGCTGTCTCTCTCTCTGTCAAATAAATAAATAAATAAAATCTTTTTAAAAAAATTAAAAGTAGGCCTACACAAATGGAAAGACATCTCATGATCAGGGAGCAGAAGATTTAATATTGTGAAGATGTCAATACTTCCTAAACTGATAAACATATTAAACACAATCTCTATCAAAATTCCTGCTGCGTTTTTGCAGAATTGGAAAACTGATCCTAAAACACATATGGAAACCAATCAAGGGACCCAGAATAACCAAAAAATTTTTGAAAGGAAACAAAGGTGGAGGATTCATGGTTCCAGATTTCAACGTTGAATACAAAGCAACAATAAACATGACAACGTGGTACTAGTATACGGCTAGATGTAGATCAATGGAATAGAAGTGATCATGTTGAAATAAACCCTTAAGTTTATGGTCAATTAATTTTTTACAAAGCTGTCAAGATAATTCAATGGAGAAAGAAGAGTCTTTTTAATAAATAATGCTGGAATAATTGGGTATAAACATGCCAAATAAAGAAGTTGGACCCTAACCTTGTTGCATATATATAAATCAGTTCAGCGTTCATCATAGATCTGAATATAATGGCTAAAGCAATGAAACTCTTAGAAGAAAACATAGGAGTAAATTTTTGTGAAATTGGATTAGACAATGGTTTCTTAGATATAACATCAAAAACACAAACAACAAAAGAAAACCTAGACAGATTGGACTTTATCAAGTTCAAAAACTTTTTAAAGGAGACCAGCAAGAAAGTGAAAAGACATTCCTGGTATTAGAAAAAAATTTGCAAAAAGTGTATCTGATAAGGAACTCACATCTGAAATACATAAATTACACTTGCAACTCTAAAAAGATGAATAGTGGAAACCTTATGTCTGTATAAAAGCCTGCACACAGATGTTTATAGAAGCTTTATTCATAACTGTCAAAATTTGGAAACAACCGAGATATCCTTCAGTAGGTGAATGTATAAATAAACTGTGGCACATCCTGTTAATAGAATATAATTCAATGCTGAAAAGAAAGAAATAACCAAGCCATGAAAAGATATGGGAGAATCTTAAATGCATATTACTAAATGAAAGAAGCCAATCTGAAAGGCTATATGCTGTGTGATTCCAAGTATATGACATTCTAGAAAAGGCAAAACTGTGGATACAGAGAAGAGATAGATGGTTGCCATGGGTTGTGGGGGAGGATGGTTGAATAGGTGGAGCACAGAGGATTTTTAGCGCAGTGAAAATAATGGACATATATTAGTACACATTTATCCAAACTCATAGAAAATACAATATCAGAAGTAGCCCTATTTTAAATTATGGACTTTGGGTGATTATGATGTGCCAATGTAGGTTCATTAAATTTAACAAACGTTCCATTCTGGTAGGAGGTTTGATAATGTGGGAATCGATGCATGTGTGGGAGACAAGGGGTGTGTGAAAGATCTCTGTATCTTCCCCTCAATTTTGCTGTGAACCTAAAACTGACCTTTTTTAAAAAAAATCAATTAAAAGAAAGACAAATCAATTAAATGCTGGCAAAGCAATTAAATAGGCATTTTTACAAAAACAAGATATATACATGTTCAGTAAGCACATGAAAATATGCTCACCACTATTAATCATTAGAGAAATGCAAATCAAAACCACGGGGAGATACAACTCCACATCCCTCGCATGGCTAAAATAAAAAAGACAAACAATAACAAGTATTATCAGGAATGTGGAAAACTGGAACTCTCATCTATTGCTAGTAGAAATGTAGAAATGCTCAGTCAGTTAAAGGTCTGACTCGGTTTTTACTCCGGTCTTAATCTCAGGTCTTGAGATAGAGCCCCTCAACGGGCTCTGTGCTCAATGTGGAGTTGGCCTGAGTTTCTTTCTTCTCCCTCTGACCCTCCCCATTGTGTTTCCTCTCTTTAAAATAAATAAATAAATCTTTAAAAAAAATAAACTGTAAAAGAGCAAGGCTACTTCGAAAAATAAAGGTTTCTCAAAACATTAAACATGAAGTTACCATAAGATCCAACAAGATCCACTGCTAGGTATATGCCAAGAAAATGGGAACATAGGGCCACAAAAAAACTTACACACAATGTTCATAGTAGCTTTATTCATAATAGCCGTATGCTGGAAACAACACCAATGTCCATCAGCTGAAGAATGGATAAACAAAATATGATATATCTATACATGGAATATTATGTGTGAATGAAGGAATCACTGGGCAATAAAAAGAAATGGAGTGCTGATATGATACACTGTACAATAAAGCTATAATTTAAAAGACAATTCAACTATAGAATGTAGAATAGACCTAAAGAGAAAGGGAAGCTTTTATATCAGTGTTAACATTTCTTTTTTTGCTTTAACTCTCTATGCTTTTTAACTTTCAAACTGTTACATTTACCCATTGAAGATTATTCCAGCCCCTGTTTGTCCAAGTAATTTTAAAATAATTAGTTTAATTCATTCTTTTAATTCAGTTGTCTCAAAACTAGTCGTGCCTGTCAAAGTTGTCAAACCATCACCAAATATGTGGGTAAGCAGATTGAAATATATTGACTTTAACAAAAAGTGCAACAGATTCCTATTAATTACTGGCACCACAATTCTGTTAAACTTAAAAGTATATTAACCAAATTATGTAACTTACATAAAGTAGAATACAATCATTCTAAATTTCAGAATAAACCAAGAGTAAGAAAAACAATAGAAATTATTTTACCCCCACCTCAAGTTGGGTTACTTTCTTTTTTTTTTTTTTAAGATTTTATTTATTTACTTGACAGAGATCACAAGTAGGCAGATAGGCAGGCAGAGAGAGAGGGGGAAGCAGGCTCCCCACTGAGCAGAGAGCTGAATGAGGGACTTGATCCCAGGACCCTTGGTCATGACCTAAGCTGAAGGCAGAAGCTTTAACCCACTGAGCCACCCAGGCGCCCCAGTTGGGTTACTTTCTTGCTTTGAAAATAACTAGTCTTTTCTTAAAATGCCAAAGAATGAGCTCCTAAATGTTTCTAAACTTGAAAAATAGTCATGGACAGTTTGTTTCAAATATTGTGCAACTCTGCTAGCCTATCCAGTAATAATCCACTTATTTGTTAACCACCTGGGAACTGTGGGTGGTGTGGGTTGTCCAAGTATCTTTTGATTATGTCCTTGGAAAGGAGTAGCAGGTGCCATGCCAATGTTCCTTTGGGATTCTCTTAATGCCAAATAGATGGTGTTTTGAAATCCTGTCAGTCTCATCCCTTAATACGGATGAATTCAACCCAGAGTCATTAAATCATACTGTGACATGTGAGAGTAGGGTTACTGCAGTGTTCACAAAACCATGGCCAGAACAGGAAATATGTGTATCAAAGGGCGGCAAGCTCTAGTTTTCCTTTTTTTTTTTTTTTTTTTTTTTTTTTAAGTTTTGTATTTATTTATTTGACAGAGAGACAGCGAGAGAGGGAATTCCAGCAGCGAGAGTGGAAGAGGGAGAAATCGGCTTCCTGCTGAGCAGGGAGCCCGATGCTGGGCTGGATCCCAATGCTGGGCTGGATCCCAGGACCCTGGAATCATGACCTGAGCGGAAGGCAGATGCTTAATGACTGAGCCGCCCAGGCACCTCTTCCTTGTTCTCTTCTAAACTGCACATAATATCTATATAATTGAGCCACGTGTACAAAGTGGTTGTACCCATCCTCTCCCAGGGTTCTCCTAAGAGTTCCCCTAATGAGTCAGATTGATGAAATATTTCAGCTGTAAAATTATAATGTAGGACTTATAATATAGTCTCATTTACATTTTAAAGAAACCTGTCTGGTCAATCACAAGTCTACATAACTCACATTGATTAATTTAATTAGCTACTTTTTAAATGTCCTTTTCCTACCCAGAGAACTTTGAATCGAGTTTTGCCTTAAAAAGCTAAACTAAATGGAATAATGGAATTACCCTATCAGAATTTTTAAAAATGTCTTTGATATCTTTTAAACTTTATTTATACAATCGTAGAATAACATTGACAGTATTCATATTGAAATATATACATAATTTGATTCTGAGTAAGAATAAAGCAGATGAGTATGGGAAAATATCTTATTTTTCTTCCTATTCAAGGTATATTAAAAATTAACTGTAATTTATTTTCCTTTAATTTATTTTTAAAGATTTTATTTATTTATTTGACAGAGAGAGAGCACACAAGCAGTGGGAGTGGCAGAGGGAGAGGGAGGCTCCCCACAGAGCAGCGATCCCAATGCTGGGTTCCATCCCAAGACCCTGGGATCATGAACTGAGCTAAAGGTAGATGCTTAACTAGGTGCTTAACCTACTGAGCCACCCAGGCACCCCCACAGATTTATTTTATTTTTTTAAATTTTGTAGGAGACTAACACCTAGAACAAAGCTTAGGAGAACTTGATACTTTAAATTAAAAACAGTAGTTCAGTCTCTCACTAATTAAATCAAGAATCGTTTGTTAAGTACCTGTATGTCAGATCCTATTCATAGGTAACTTTGGATATTAACTGTATGACCCATTTAATAATACTGATAAAATTAATATTAGAGTGTTCCTTTGTGGCAGGTACTATCTGCCACTATTCTTATTTTACAGATAATGAAACTGAAAGATAGAGAGGCTAAGTCACTTGTCCAAGGCCACACACCTAGAAATGCAAAGTTGTGATTCTAATGGAGACAGCTGGATCTGAAGACTTCATGTTTTCACTACTAGGCCATTCTGGCCATTGCGTCTGTCAACTAAACGTGCTGCTGCCATTCTCCTTTTCCCTCTCTTTCTTCAGTGAGGGCATTATATAGCACTTTGGTTTTACAATTTTCTTTCATTTCTTCATAGTTTTGGATTTTTCCTTTCTGTTTTTCTTCTCAATCTTGATGTTGGCTGAAGCATCCTTATTTTCCTGTCATGTCGATAACGGATACATCACAGAATCCTAATCCTGGATGATGCCTTCATTATTTGATTTTTTTTTTCATTTTTCATGAGACTGTTGAAGCTCCAAAATGGTAATAAGCTTATGCATTTTGGCAGATGTGTCTGAGTCATCAGTGACTGGACTAGTTTGAGCAACTAGCTAAAGATACTCATCTTGGTATTTGTTCATTCTGACAGTTTTTAGCCTCTGTGTATAGAGTAACTCATATGTCAGGCAGTAATAGTTTCAGTCAGTATTCTTTAGTGATGTTTCCAGAAAATCATGTAATTTCCCAAGGGTTGTGATCATATTGTCACACATGTCAGACCAAGTCATGCTTCTTTTCTAAAATAAAAAGCAAGAGATACTATAATCCCCAAGGCAAACATCCTTCACAACAAAAAAAGATTTTCAGAGACTTGGTGAAACTCAATTCTATCAAGAAATATGCAATGCTTTATACCATGAAACTTGTTCATCTTAATCAATGGAAACAAATGCGTTCTTCATTTAAATGTGAAAAAGTAACAAGTAATAGCTACTAAGTTAAGAATCATAATTTAAAAATTATCTTAAAAATAAATCATAGTTATTATTTAAACAAGTAACGCTGCCATAAATGTACAAATAATTTTTTGTTTCCTTCCTTTTTTTTTGAAATAGAAATGTATACATTTTGAAATATATTATTCTTTAACCTATACTGAGACATTATTATTTTTTCAGATTCTATTTATTTGTTTGACAGAGATTGAGGAAGAGCACAAGCACTGAGAGTGTCAGGCAGAGGGAGAGGGAGAACCAGGCTCCAACCGTTGAACAGAGTTAGAGAGCCCAACATGGAGCTGGAAACCAGGACCCTGGGATCATGACCTGAGCCAAAGGCAGATGCTTAACTGGCTGAGCCACCCAGGTGCCCCTCCAGTAAGCAAATTATAGGAGACATTAGACAAGGACTATGATGGGCAAATGGAGTGTGAGCAGTAAATTCAAGGGCAGCTGAGGAACTAGAGTGAAAAGAGTCATTTAATTGCAAAGAGTACATTTTGGATGTAAGTGTCTCTCTATAAACAATATTTCCTGTTCTTACTACAACTGTTTTTTCTTTTTCTTTTTCTTTTTTTAACTTTCAAAACTGGGCTACAAATTTGGAAGCCAGTTTCTTCATATCATTTTCCATCCCTACATAAACCCCAACATTTGGAAGATATTTTTGACACTTTTTTTTTGTCATTTTTGACACTTCTAATCTTTGTCCTGAAGGAAACTGGCAGTGAAAAGAATAAAACAGAAATTTCCAAAATCCAATAATCAAATTAAGTTTAACTTCTATTCTAGAAACAGGCAAGCCATTTTCAGAATTCTTCTCAAGCCATTCATTTTCTTAATATTTGTTTCAAATTTTCCTTTGTTGGAAGATCTTTTTCTAGTTATATAATTAATGATTTTGAGATGTTTTCTGGTCCACCTCTAAAAAGTGTTAATCTTTGAAATTTAGGTATTAAGTTTATACATTACTGTGATTGCATCAAAAGCAGATTTAGAGTTTTATTAGATATTGTAATTAATTCTTTTTAGATTTGGTACTCTTTAGTTGACTTATGAAACTTGAAATAGAGAGTGTGATTTTAAACTGTAATTTGTGTGCACAAAACATTTTTGTTACTGACATGTCACTTTACTGAAATCTGCTATAATTTACTGACTTACCATTTTTCAGAAATGATCAGCCTGTTTTTTTCTTAAGATTTTATTTATTTGTTTTGAGAGGGAGAGAGAGAGAGAGTCTACAAGCACAAGAGAGAGGCAAAAGGAGAGGGAGTAGCAGACTCCCCACTGAGCAGGAAATCCAACCTAGGGCTTGATCCTAGGACCCGGGGATCATGACCTGAGCAGAAGGCAGACATTTAACCAACTGAGCCACTCAGGCTGTTTTCAACACTTACCAACAATAAGCTCCTCAAGTTAAGAGTCTGTGTCTGATGTATCTGTATGATCTCCCTCAGCACAGTGAATACAGAGATTGTTAGTAAATATCTATGTAATTATTTTCTGTTATAGAGTTTTGAAGATACACAGAGCAGCAGTCCGATTCTGAATCTTCCACTTACTCATTTTCTCACTTTAGACAAATTAGTCAACCTCCTGTTTTCTTCATCTGTGAAGTAGGAATAAAAAAAGTACTGCTCTCACAGAGTTAGCTTGAGAATGTAATGTAAAGCATTTTATATGGTGCCCAAACCATTCTAAATGCTCCGCTGAAGTTAGTCATTTTTGATGACCACATGCACATTATAATGACAAACTATCGGGCAAAACCCTCGTATGAATGTAGAGGAGATCGGGTGAAAAAATTTATATATACGTGAAATGTTACGTGCAATGGAACATTATATCACGATGAAAAGGGATAAGGAAGTACTTTAGGTACTGATATGGCACTCACTACAAGAAATGCTTTTCCACTATGGAAAACAGTATAGAAGATGTTCAAAACATGAAAAAGAGAACTACCTTATGATCTATCAATGCCTCTTCTGGGAATATATCCAAAGGCAACAAAAACGCTAACTTGAAAAAAAATAACTGCAAACCCATGGTCATAGAAGCATTATTTGCAATAGCTGAGATGTGGAAAAAACCTAAGCATCCATCATTGGATGGTTGGAGAAAGAAGTTGTGATGTATATACATAATGGAATATTCATCCATAAAAAAAGAGAAAATGCTGCTATTTGCAACATGGATAGAACTTGAAGGCATTATAAAAGTGAAACAAATCAGGCAGTAAAAGACAAATACTATATGATTTCATTTATATGTGGGATCTAAAAAAAAACTGAAAAAATTAAAGTCATAAAAAAGAGAGATTAAACTTGTGGCTATCAGAGGTGGGAAGAGGAGGGGGAACTAGAGAAAAGTGGTCAAAAATTACAAACTTCTAGTTATAAGATACATAAATATTAGGAACGTCATGTCCAGTGTGAGGGCTATAGCTAACATTGCTCTATGATATATAGTTGTTAAAGGAGTAAATTTTAAGAGTTCTTATCACAAGGAGAAATTTATTTTTCCTTTCTTCTTTCTTCAATTTTTTAAAATTATATCTACATGAGAGGATAGATGTTAGTTGAACCTATTTTGGTAATCATTTCACAATATACATAAATCAAACCATCAAGCTACAGGACACCTTAAACTTATGTAGTGACATCTGTCAGGTATTTCTCAATAAAACTGGAAAAACATATTGTTATCTAAAACAAAACAAAACATAGTGCAGAATGGGCATATGTGCCACCATGTGCAAAAAAGAAAGGGAGGGGGAATTATATATATATATCCACGTGCTGGAGAGATCACACAGATGAATCAGATACAAACTTCTCATCTTAAAGAGTTTATTGTCTCTAAGTGTTAAAAACAGCTTGATCTCTTCTGAGTAACAGCGAAAAAAATATACACACATATATAATTTGTACATATTTGCTTTGTGTATGCATAAAATATTTCTTCCAAGGCTTAAAAGAAAATGATGCCTATATTGCTTAGAGGGAAGAGAATTGGGGTCTTGAAGACAAAAGTAGGAAGGTGATTTTTCTCTGTGTTCACTTCTGTATTTTTTGAATTTTAAATCAAAAGAATATACTATTTATTCAAAATCTTAATAAATGTAATTAAAATTGTTTGGAATGCCAAACTGGGGAGAGCATTTAAACCCAGACTGTAATGAAAAAATGATAATGAACACTAAGAAAAATTATTTTATCATTTATGCAAAAAACACTCAATGATTTTAGACAATAGTCTCTTAGGAAAAAATTAGAACTCTTAACATACTTCTAACTAATGTAATAAGCAAAACAAAAAAATGTCTTCCTTTTATGTTTATAGGTTTTATTTTTTCCTCTTGGTTCCACAGTAGAAATAGTCTGCATATTTTCATAGAATGAGCATCTTTGATGATGTCATATATCTCATCTTTATTATATTATTCTTAAATAATTTATTATTATATTTAAGTGAACATCATATTTAACTAGTGAATGTTGACAAAGGCATGTGTAAGAATTTTTTCCTGAAGCGTCTCTATTTCTTCTGCATCATATAATTATAAATGACATGATTTTTGTGGTATCTATGAATAAGAAATAAGTCATTATAGAGTCCAGTGTCAGAGTCCACTCAGAAATAACCATTTTATGTTCTCTCTGATATGGACTGTGCACCTACAAGTGGTTGTTTAAAGATCATTTCAGGACTATATTACTTAATGATTTTTGAAAGAGAAGTCAGCTTTTGTTTTTGTTTAAGAAGAATAAAAACTGTAAGCCACACAAGAATGATGGGTGTAAGCTACCATGACTTTATACTTGAGGCTTGTTGGAGAAATGCAAATGATAGCTTTCTGTTTGATCTAGAAGAAAAATCCCAATAAAAAAATATTGCCTCGGGGCGCATGGGTGGCTCAGTTGGTTAAGCGACTGCCTTCCGCTCAGGTCATGATCCCAGGGTCCTGGGATTGAGCCCGGCATCCGGCTCTCTGCTCACTGGGGAACCTGCTTCTCCCTCTCCGTCTATTGCTCTGCCTGCTTGTGTCTCTCGCTCTCTGTCAAATAAACAAATAAAAATCTTAAAAAAAAAATATTGCCTCTTTCTTGTGACCAAGAATAGTCTTATAGTAGGTTCCTGATATGTTAGGACTGAGAAGTGATGTTGCTTGTCAAAGTAAATAGACAAAATAGGTTCAATATAATTAATGAAATGTTCGTTAACTACAGGTGTCTGTGTGGGGTAGGAAACTGCCTATCATACACACCAAAGACTTCATACTTATCTTTAAAACAAATAGAATATGTTAAATTAATTATGTGGAAAACATTTGTTCAAAGCAGTTTAATCGATTCTGTTTTAACTCTGAAAGCTTTACAAGGCAGGGAAAGACTTTTAAAAAAGATTCAAGTACACTCCAAAGGGCAAGTACTTTAACATTTGACTCTCTGATGTTAACAAATTTCTATCTTAAAAAGGGCATGAAAACCAAAACTAAGATTAAAAAACATGTTAATTCATATGAAGTTCTTAGAAATATGCACAGAAATATGCACATTGTTCAATATATGTTAATATTATCAGTCTTTTTTTGCAATAAAATCAGAAATATAAACCCAAAGGAAGGCTAAATCATATTTCTCTTCTAGTCTCATGTGACTGAAATCCATCTGGATTCATAGGTTCTGAAGCTGACCTACATCAAGAATAAAGAAGTGCTCCAGGAGCCCATAGGGCATTGCCAGAAATAATGGCATTGATTTTAGGTCAAATCTATTATAGGGTACAGTAGCATTTTTTAGACCAATATTAGAGCAGCCTTTTTATAGGCCACAAAATGTATATTTATATATGTGTAAGAAAAATTCTGAAAGACTTCAAAATTGACCAAAAATGTATTCTTCTAGCATACCCTTTCAGGTTTTTTCACTCCTTCATTTTCCTTACACTATTTTTACAACCTTGCAAGTGGTAAGTTACAACAATGCAAAAATTCTTCCCCATGGAAGTACAAACTTGCTGTGTTAGGTGTGGAATTATTACTTGAGGATAGACCTCTTGTTCATCTAGTTGTAAGCTTATTTCAGTATTCCTTACTTGCCTATGTATGTATGGTTCTTTACTTTTTAAAACTTTAATTTAAATTCCAATTAACAATCAGTGTGATATTCATTTCAAGTGTACAATACAATGATTCACACTTCTGTACATCACCTGGTGCTCATCACAACCAGTACACGCATAAATCCCCATCACCTAGTTCACCATTCCCCTCTCCCCCTCATCAGTTTGTTCTCTATAGTTAAGAGTCTCTTTCTTGGTTTGCCTTCCTCTTTCTTTTTATACCTTTGCATCTTTATTTTTTTTTTCTTAAATTCCACATCAATGTGTGGTTCTTTAAATTTTCTTTTGAAATTGATTGTAACACTACTGATTTCATCAACAGTTTAGTTAAATAATATCTTTGACCTGTGTTCATTTTATATTTGCATGAGAGCCATGCAAATTTTTTTTATTGAGCCAAGCAAATTTTAAAAAATCTATTCTTAAATGTAACTTAACACTTTGATTTGATTACTGTGTATCATATAAATGTCTATTTATAGAAGCTAGAACAAATTTACTCTATGTGGATGCAAAGATTTATATGTATTCCAACTTCAAGATACATTTTTAAATTTATTTTGAGTTCTTCATCAGGAATGAAGTGGACCTTTTGTTACTTTTCCAATAGACTGCAGAGTATATTTAGAGGATCCATCTATAATTTTGTAACAATGTACATTTAATCATATTACTAAATCATTTTAGTAATTTCCCATGGCTCTTCTGGTAAAATCCCACATTCTTAACTGGTCCCATGCTTCCTCTTCTGGAAGTTTTCCACACTCTAGAAATACTGGTCTTTCTTCAGTCTCTCAAACACAGCCATGGATCTTCCTGAGCTCTAAATCTGCACCCATGCTATTGGTTTTGCCCAGAAAGCTTTTCTCCACCCTTATACTCCACTCTTTTATTTCTTCCCATCTTCCTTCCTTTCTGATTCCTTCCCTTTCTTCTTCTTCCCATCCTCCGCACCACACCCAGAGCGTTATTCATTCCTATTCAACCTTTAGATTTCAGTTCAAGTTTCTCTCCCTCAGGCAAGTCTTCCCAGTTCCACCCCCAGAACAAGTCAGATCCCTTTGTTGCATCCTCTCAGCACCAGATTTTCTTCTTTCTTAGCATTTAAGCCATTTTGTAATTATGTATTCAGTCTTTGGGATAATTTAGTTTACTTTTAAATTAAGGTCTGGGTCTTTTTGGCTCACCTGTGTATCTGCAACTTCTAGTAATTTTATGTGTACTTCTAACATATTATGTGTACTCAATAAATACTTAACTACATTGGCATCTCACTACTTTTCTTTGCCATGAGGTCAAACATGTAAAATTGTCACTCTTCAAATGTTTTTCTATATTAATAATGATATTTTCTAAAGTTTCAACCAAGTAGCAAGATCTTTCTAGACATGGTTATTTTGGACCAGGTACAAATGAATCTTGGAAGTCATTTCTCCATGTAAGCATTATTCAACACTGATTAAAAATTATCTGGATCCTGGGTTCAAATTCTATCACTTACTATAGTGTGGCATGACTCAAGAAAAAGTTCAAAAATCTTTCTATGCCTTATTTTTGTCATTTATAACATGAATATATAAGTAAGGTAGTTGTAAGAATTAAATTAAAATATTGAAAGAAATGTATATATTTAAATTGGGATTAGTTCAGAGTAATACTAGCTATTTTTTAAAAAATACTTTTGTGATCGAATTTCAAAAGAAATTTGTGTTTTAAAAAGTCCCTATCATCTAAAATATAATAAATATTCAGAATTGTTGGAGTTGTCAGTGATAGCCTTAAGTGGCTGGTCAATACAGATCCTTTGTTTTGGAGGAAACAAATATGACAATATTGCAATAAACACTGATAACTGGTTATTTCAGTAGCAACATTTCCCACATGATAGGAGAAGGGAAATAAATTAACATTGTGTTGCAATTTATCAATCTGATTAGTAAAGCATAAGCACAGGACCCTTCTTGCAGCCATACTTTATGGAATCTAGATGTTCTTGGATTAGTTTAGTTTCCTTATGATATCCTCTAAACATATTTGAATGTTCTTCATGAGGAATCCAAGAATAAGACCCCAAACTCAAAGCATTTCCCTAAATGCTAAATCCTTCCCAGATCACTAATAATGCTAGTACTGTCATGACAAATAAAGGACCTACAATTAAATAAATTTGGAAAGACTATTGATGCTTCCCAATAAATGTTGATACATTAAAGCTCTAAGAAGTTTTTTAGCAAAGAAACATACTTGACTATAAGTCATTGATGTGCAAATTTACTACAATAACTTTCTTTTTAAACATTTTACCTATGATCACTTTGAAAAACTAGTGTCCATTAAACACACTTTGGAAGCCCTGATTTTAGGTAGTCTCCAAACTATATATGTTAGAAAACAAAATTCAACTGAGTGAATTTGAAAATGTAATTGGCTTTACTAATGATTCATGAATGAAATAGCAGCCCATCTTAACAGATAGAAAGGAGCTCTGAGGAGCTGTATGAAAGGGAAGGGTTTTATAGGCAGAAGGTGACAGATAAAGGAAATTTCTAAAAATTATTGGATTGTTTTAGGCAAAGTCACCTGCCTTTGTGGGGTGGATGGGATCTATCAAGCCAATTACCTCATTAGTGCTGACCAGGTAATTCCTAATTCAGTGGTTAAAGGTCACAATCCTGGGATAGGCTGAAATCCAATTAACTTAGGTATTATTTACTGATGTGAGGTTTAGCACAAATGACTCCATTTTGGACCCATTGTTCCATTTTTAACATACATTGTTAGAAAGAAAAATTCATGATGTAGTCATTTAAGAGAATTTGGGGAAAGGATTGTAAACTGTGATATCTTTTGCTAGCTATACAAACACACGAATGTATCCTTTTATATTCCAGTTTATGATAAATAACTTTCAAAGTAAAATTCCAAACTTTGAATTTAAAATATAACAACAATTACATATAAGTTCATTTAAACTCAACATTCTGAGTAGGGACTAGCATTTAGTGCAACTTTAATGAAAATAGTACATTCCATACAAGTATATGCAAATAGGAAAACAGAACTACTTAATACATTGGAAAAAAAATCAGGATAGGAAACTTTCCTTACATAATTCTCAATTATTGTTCGGAATAATGATATGCAACCTGCATTCACTCACTTTCATGGTTTGGAAGATTTCTCTAAAAATAAAGCTGCAAAGATTATGTGTATTTCACAGTTGGCTTTGTTGTCATAAGTTTACTCTATAATTAAATTTATTAAGAATTTGACATACCTTTTTCTCTCTAATCTCTTTACACTGAAACATAATAGAAAGTTTTTAATGCTTCAATAGTGAGTGAAGCAGTACAAAATTACTTTTTTTTTAAGATTTTATTTATTTATTTGACAGAGAGAGATCACAAGTAGACAGAGAGGCAGGCAGAGAGAGAGAGAGAGAGAGAGGGAAGCAGGCTCCCCGCTGAGCAGAGAGCCCGACGCGGGACTCGATCCCAGGACCCTGAGATCATGACCTGAGCCAAAGGCAGTGGCTCAACCCACTAAGCCACCCAGGTGCCCCCAAAATTACTTTTTTAAAAAGATAAAAAATGAGAAGTCCCTCTATGAGAAAGATACTTGCCAACCTTGAAACCTTTTCATGCAGATATCATGAATTTTCATGTGGAATATTTACATGTGAGAGGTCTACTAATGCCACATGACAATGAGCACTATTATCCACTATATATTTCTGTCTAAGATATTAATTGTCCATGAAACATTCTTGCTCTCATTCTATAATGGGAGTTGTTTGGAGTAAATAGCTACCCAGTCAGGGATTGATTTCCTCGCTCCTGTTCATTTAGGTGAGGCCATGTCACTAGTTCTGAGCAACAGAATGTGAGGTATGATGACATGTGTCACTTCCTGGACAAGGAACCAGTGTCTCTCTTTCCATGGACCCCCATGTGACCACGAGGCAACTCTTTACCTTGTAAATTGGATGTAATTATTTGTGACACAGACATTCATGATAGGACATACATATCCTATCTAAAATCATTTGTTGATCATTATATGTGTTAAAAGATAATTGTCAGAAAAAGCTAAAATCATGATGTTCCTACAGATATAAGAATGAGGACTTGTTAAAGATTTTATTCTATTCATTGAATAAAAGAACCATTCCCTCAGAGGTTATAACCAGCTCAAAGGAAAAGCACATACACATACACACACAAAAAAGCACATGAAGTAAAAGAAATGCTGAAGTACATTGTAGAGGCAGGACCATTTTTATAAGGAGAGGAGAGATGTTGAAATAGCCAATTAAATCTCTACCAGACAAGACAGAATGTGCATGGTTATCATTTACTACAATTTAAGAATTATCAAATAACTAAAGGACAATGAAAAGCTAGAATCAGATAACCTGGAAGGATATTTTGTATATAGGCAGTGTGTAGTCTCCAGTGAAACACAAATTGTTTCCTACATGTAGAAGAAGAGGAATCAGAAACCAGCCTGCTGTTTAATGCTTTTATGTAAGCCATCAAATGACAGCTCACACTGATACTTTTTAAAAATTAGCTTTACTTTGTCTTTACTTTAAATGTATTGTCTTATTAGATGTGTTATTAAAGTAACACATATTACCATAATTTTTCCATATTTTAATAGCTGATTGGTTATTTTCTTTTTGATCTTCGGTATTTTCCTTTATATATTTAAAATTCTGAGAAGAAGTCAAAAGGATTCCATAGATTGCCAAAGGCAACCATGGCAAAAAGACTAAGAATCTCTAAAAAAAAAAAAAGACTCAGAATCTCTGCTCTAGCAGAAAATAATTAGGATGGCATGTTAGTAATGTGGGTTGGTTGTTATTGGCTGTGTTTGTATGGCATTAAAAGAAATGTATTAGTTCAAATGAAAATGGTCCAGTTTGCAAGAAAAATTTAAAGTGAACAGTCTAGACATTTAGACTTTAAAAAAAAAAAGATTTTATTTATTTGTTTGGCAGAGAGAGACACAGCAAGAGAGGGAACACAAGCAGGGGGAGTAGGAGAGGGAGAAGCAGGCTCCTGGCCAAGCAAGGAGCCTGATTCGGGGCTGGATCCAGGACCCTGGGACCATGACCTGAGCCAAAGGCAGAGGCTTAATGACTGAGCCACCCAAACTCCCCGGCATTTAGACCTTTTACGGTTGAAGAAAAATTACTGCAACAGACATTAGTCTTATGACTGAAAAAGCTTGAACAATGGCAGTTCATTCAAAATATGAATTTGCCATACAGGAATATCCAGATGGTCTCAACATAGTCACTATCAAAAGAGAGAAACATTCAGTAGAAAAAAAAAAAAAGCTGGCCTAAGAACTAATGTCTAAGAAAGAAAATTTTATATTATTATATCACATGGAACTGGAGACGAATAGATCAGAAGCTTACAATATTTTGAAAACATACTGCCAAAGAAACCAGCAGCCTACTTTTGACTCATTGCACTTTAAACAACCACTGGGCTCCCAAACTTGAGTTAATATGAGTACAGTTGCAAAAAAGTTCACCACCAAGAAAGGCGCATATTCCAAAATCCACTTCAGATGAGGCCATCAAGATAATGAACAAAACAGGGGCGCCTGCTGAGCAGAGAGCCTGCTTCCTCCTCTCTCTCTGCCTGTCTCTCTGTCTACTTGTGATCTCTGTCTGTCAAGTAAATAAATAAAATCCTTTAAAAAAAAAGATAATGAACAAAACAGAATACCCCAGAAAATAATTCTGGGCCACGTTTACAGGGACCATTGAGAACAATGAACAAAAGAACTCCTTCTAGAAAGCAGAATCAGGGACTAATAAGAAACTTCTCTCTACCTGGGTAAAGGAATTCACAGTGTCTGCCTTCAGGTTTTCATCAGTTCTAAGGACAAGTAAACGTTATGTCTGTAATGCTTACTGTGGCATGGTGATATAATAAGAAATTTATATTCTGGTCTTCATCCTCAGGTCCTGGCCAGAGCTCCTAAAATCTTTGTAATTTCCTGAGGGTTGGGAGATAACAGGAACATCTTAGACAGAGCTCCTGAATCCTTTGAAATTTCATTGGTGATAGGATCGTCTTTTGTTTTAGTGAAATGACACTTGATGGGTCTCTGGATGAGGGGCTGATCATCAGAAAGATCAAGGTTAATTAGAAGGTTATAACTTTCAGCTCCCTCTCCTATCTTCTAGGGAGGGTAGAAGAGCTAGAGATTAAGTTAATCAATGGTGCTTATGTGGTGAAGACTCCATAAAAATTCCTAAAGAGGGGCACCTGGGTGGCTCGGCGGGTTGGGCCTCTGCCTTCGGCTCAGGTCATGATCCCAGGGTCCTGGGATCGAGCACCGCATCGGGCTTTCTGCCCAGCGGGGAGCCTGCTTCCCCTTCTCTCTCTGCCTGCCTCTCTGCCTACTTGTGATCTCTCTCTGTGTCAAACAAATAAATAAAATCTTTAAAAAAAAAAATTCCTAAAGAACAGGGTTTAGAGAGATTCTGGGTTGGTGAACACATCCATGAGCCTGGAGATGTGTGTACCCTCAATGCTAAGGATAGAAGATCCTGAATTTCTGGACCTCATCCTATGTATCTCTTCATTTGGCTATTCATGTGTATCATTTACCATATCCGTTAATACAAATAAACTGGCAAATATAAGTAAGTATTTGTCTGAATTCTTGAGTCATCCTAACAAATTATTGAACTGGAGGAGATGGTCATGGGAACACTAATTTATAGCTGCTCAGAAGCAGTAACAAATGATCTAGAACTCTCAATTGACATCTAAAGTTGGGGCACTCTTGTGGAACTGAATCCTTTATCTGTGGGACCTCCAGAGAGATAGTGTCAGAACTGAATTAAATTGTGGGACCCTGAGCTGGTGTCAGAAAATTGGTCAGTACGGGGGAAAAAAACCCCACATATTTGGTGACTAGGAGTAAAGTTGTGTGCACAGTAGAGGAAAACAGTTCTCCTTTGGTTGGTGTAAAGAAGCTTTCCCAGATACTTCTGTTTTCAGAATGTGAGGTTTTATTGTTTTTTGTTTGTTTGTTTGATTTTTGGGTTTTTATGTTTGGTTTGGTTTGGTTTGGTCCCTGCCGCAGCACTATGTTTTGGATGTTGTCAGGGTGGAGGATTAAATAGACAGAGAATTTTCCTTTTTTAGTTCATGCGTTGCCAGAGTGCAAGGAACCATATCCACCCCTGCTGGCGAGAATCATTCATCACCCAGAGATACTGAATTCTTAGCTGGATGTGGCAGCTGGTTGAAACTTTTGGTTTCATCCCTCAAAGATAAGATGCTTATACAGCTGACCCTTGGGCAACACAGGGGTGGGGGTGTTGATATCCTGTAGTTGAAAATCCACATATAACTTTTAACACACCAAAAAATTAGCTACTAAGAGTCTACTGTTGACAAAAACTTTACCACTAACGTTAGCAGTCGATTAACACATATTTTGTATGTGATATGTATTATATATGTATTCTCACAATAAAGTAAGCTAGAGAAAAGAGAATGTCAGGAAAATCATTAGGAAGAGAAAACACATTTACACAGCTGTACAGTATTTATCAAAAACAATCCATAAATAAGTCAACCTATGCAGTTTAAACCCCTGTTGTTCAAAGGTCCATTGTATTTTTTTTTTTTTTTAAGTAGGAGAAAAAAGGTTTGGTTGCTTATTTGGTGTCAAAAAAAAAAACAGATTGAGGTAGAGATGATTAACTGTATATCAAAGATTCACACTCCCCTTAGCTCACTGTTATCATTGACGGTGAGCAGCTTTTCAACTAGAGATATTATTTCCCAGCTCACATTGCATCCACAAGAGTCCATGTGATTAGTTCTTCCCAGTAGAATAAAAGGGAATGGCTTGTGTGTCATTCCGGACAGAAAATATCATCTTAGTTCATCTGCATATGCTTTTAACTGCATGAAGAATGTCTTCAGCCCTTCTGAATCTAAGGACAAGGGTAGAAACATAATAAAGAAGGAATCTGGGTCCTACCTCATTACCAGGAGGAAGGATGCTTTAGGAACCCTCCAAACTGCACTGTTTATGTGAATGGGTGAGAAATAAATTTTGTGTTATTATATTAAGCCACTAAAATTTGAAAACTTTGTATGTTTTCATGTGTTGTAACAACTAATGTTGTTATATATATATAATATATAAAATATATATATACAATAACTAGTGTTATAACAACTAATACATTACATAGTGGAGATCCCAGGTGGGCAGTTAGATAGGAGTCTAGAGTTCAGAGGACAGGTTGGGGAGAAGATATCTAAATGTAGAAGTTAATATTACGTGTTAATATGTTTTTAAAGCTATGCAACTAGATACCACTTAAAGAAAGAGGGTATTTAGAGATGATAACTAGGATCAAGTTTCAGCTTTGAGAACTCCAATATTAGAGGTTTGTTAGAAAAGTTGAAATCTGGAAAGGATCTTGAGTCTGCCTGTGAAGTAGAAAACAAAAGATAGCTTTGTCCTAGATGCAGAAAATAAATTATTTCAAGGAGCAAAGAGTGGTCAATGATTTCCAATACTGCTGAGAGCCCAAGCAAGATGATTAATGAATAGTCTATTGAATTTAGTAACTGGAAAACTATTTGAGAATTTTGTAAAAACAATATCAGTAAATTTGATGGGAATAGAATCTTGATTTGAGTAGCTTCATGAATATCGGGAAAGAAGGAAATAAAAATATACAAAGTTAAGGGGCAAACAGACAGGATGGAAGGCAGAAAAGAATGTGGAGCCAGGAAAGGTAATTAATGCTAAGGTAGAAGAAATGTGCTAGAGAAAATTCAAAGGATCCAGTCATTAGGAAGAAATTGCTTTAGGAGAAAGAAGGAAAGGAAGTGGAGACAGGACACAGAGCATCATGGTAGGGTTGACATGTCTGGGGAAATAAAAACACTCACTCTCTTGTGGCAAGAAGGAAGATATAGACAATATGAATATGGATGGATGCAGCTTTATTAATATACTGATTATGTTTGGTTTTGAGTATTTTTACAATAAAATAAAACATAGCTCAAGTGTGTGAAGAAAGGGATATCAGGAATTTGAAGAGAGAAGTTATAAAATAGTCATTGCAGAAAGAGTGAAAGTGAACCTTTCTAGCCAAACATAGTAAGATCGATGGGCACTTTTGAATGCCTGTTTGAAGGCTTCCTTCACTATTTTTAGAGCATATTCAATCACAAGTTATGTGAGTAAATATTCTTTTCTTCTATAATGAGCAAAGGTAGATAGCTGAATTCAACAAATGATGGGATTTTTTTCTAGTGTATGTAACAGAGAGAACACAAATGATTTGGGGGTGTTTGCATTGAAGTGATATGATGACCATGGTCAATAAGTAAAGAAGAAATTGAAAAAAGGAGGGAATAGTGATATTGAAAATGTACATTGGCTGAGAGGAAAGAATTGGAGCAGATTTGATTTTTGAAGTAATTGAACTGGTAAAAGCTATCAAAGCTAGATGAACAGGTCAGAGCGTGGGCTATTTGGAATAGAAATTTCTGTGATGGTGCAGGTCCTTGTCATAAAAGTCTCAAGGTAGGGCAGAATGATGGGAATGGGTGACAAAGATGAGGGCAGAGGAAGAAAATCAAGGATGAGAGCAAAGAACTGAGAGGCCAATTCATTTACTCTGAGGATGATCTGTATAAAAGTTTAAGATTTCAAGTCTTCTATAATTGGAGAATGACCCAGAAAACGGTTTATGACAGAAATGAAGAAAGTTAGTAGGTGGTAAATCAAAATGGATAACCTTCAAAGAAGTATGGTTTTTGAAAAAAGATGGTAACAGTAAGAAGAAAGCTCACTGACCCCCATATTCTGATATTAAGGCACCAGTGAGGATGAGCTATGCTTTGCACCTTACGTGTTTGTCCTTCATAAATTTGGTATTCAAAAGTAAACAGGAGGGAAAAAATTTGAATATCAACCAAATAATAGTCTGCCCCAAATCTCTTGTGTTGTTCCCTATAGATTATCCCCACAGTCTAGGCTGCTCGGGGATTGCATCTTCCTCATTCAAAAAATGGATGCTGCTATAGAAATGGTGAACAAGAAAGCAATTTCTAGAATTTTTTGTAATACATTATATTTTACAAATTTATGTATGTAAATTATCTTGAAATAAAAGACTTTGATTTACAGAAACTGAGCATCTCAGAACAGCAGCCACAGAAAGATTTGGGAAACTGTATGGTAATGTAAGAGCCTCATTTCTGCTGAAGACTTGGTAAAGATTTTCATAAAAATAGACTTTTATTTCTGGCAATAAAGAGTTTAAATGTTCAAAGAAAACTTCCAGTGCAGCACATAAAAATTTTGGATATATTTCTAGGGCATTTTTTTTAGAGCAAAAAAGAAAAATTCTTGTAGAATAAAAACAATAACAAAGCATACCCCTATAGGAACACTTGAGAGTTAAAACTGGCAATTGCCCTGGATGATTTTCTCTTCCTTCTTTTCTTCATCCATCCCTCCCTCCTTCCTTCTTGCCTGCCTGCCTGCCTTTCCTTCTTTCTTTCCTTCTTCCCAACCCCTCCTTTGTTTTTCTTTCCTTTTTTTTTTTTTTTTTTTCCTTTTCCCTCTTTTTTTTTTTTTTTTTTTTTTTTTTTTTTTTTTCCAAGTCCCTCATTTCTTTTTAACTTTATCTTCTGCCAGGGTTCAGTTGTGCTCTGTCTTTACTGCCTGACTTTCCAGCATCACTGGTGCTTTGCCATTCCATGTCAAGCAAACCTATTAAAACTCTCATTGAGATTGTTTTACCTTTTCACAGAGTTTCTAAAAATATGCCATTTTCTGTATTACCATAAATCACTTTTTGCAGTTCTTTTATTCCTTTTGAAGTGCCTATGATGAATTCCCTTGATCTGAATATCTTTTCAATATGAGAATATTAGGTAATGATGACACTCCCATCACCGATAAGAGTTGCTCCCATATTCTGCCACCTTCCCCGATACTTTTGGTTTTGCTAGATATATTCAGTAGATTGCAGGTATTTGCTCTATTTATGCTTTTTTTGGATATGTATCTTGCTCTTACTTATCTTTAATTTGTGTATCTCTTGTGTGTGAAGAACTTGTATTTATGTGATTTATATTTGGCAAGCAGTACGATTTATGTGAGTTCATTCTTGCAAGTACCTTCATCTTATTCTCTATATAATATTTCTAATATATTGGGAATTTGTTATTTTTATCTGATATTAAAAATAATAAAATGATTAAAGCATTATTCTCTGTGTATGTTATGAATGTCTACTATTCTAATGCCCACTATATGAACCAATATCAAAACGGTATTTCAGACTGTAATTACAAATATGCTAAAGCCCAGGAACAGACTATTTCATTTGATGGAACTGAGCTGAAATTACCTACCAAAATAGATGTTTATTGCATCTGAAGAGCACTACAGAAGTCCCTGTTGTGGGAGGAGGAGAGGAGCCAAATATTTTATATGAATTCTTTTCAAGTTCTAAAATATATAGTAGGCTATCGCAAGCTGACTTTATTAAAAAAAAAAAAAAAAAAAAAAAGACCCAGCTGCTTTCCAGATTTCATTTAAAGGTTAATGGAGACCAAAATAAAAGGCACAGAAGGTCAAAGATGACATTTTTTGCTACATGAGCAAAAAGTACAGAAAAAAATGAGGGGTGCTTTAAAAGCATTTTCTAGCTAGGCACTGAGATGGATTAAACTTTTGTTTGGCAAATATTTTTTTCTTAACCTCACACCTCCTTAGAAGGAGGATACTTCCCTGTACTTTTGATGTTGACCTTCTTCATGTGACTCATTTTAGTCAATGGAATATGGGTGGAAGTGAGCATGTACAAGTTCAAATTTGGATCTAAAATGACATTGTCTATATACACATATTCAGTGAGTGCTTCTGACCTCTCTCAAAGTAGCCACTACTCCTCAAAATGAACATCAGTTGATTGGATCACCTCTGAAACCAAGCCTATAGAGGCTGATCCACATGGTCTCAAGGCTGAGAATAAATAGTTCTTGGTATATGATATACCATGAGGTTGTTTTATGTGCAAATAAGAGTGACTAATACAGATACCTGATGACTATAGGAATTAATCAAAAACAACTCACCACACTCTTGATCCTTGGACACTTCTGTAGCTATCATGTAGGCCCTTCTAACACAGGGATTCAGTAGACTTACTGTGTCTTCTTAAAAGCTGCCTACCCGTTGTTTGTCCAATTCCGACCTCCTTAGACTCTGACTGTTCCTTTTACATCTGGTTTCATTTAAGTATGAATTTATATTTGTTAAAATTCTCTATTTCTGAAGATATTTGTTTCTTACTGAAGGGATCTTGCTGAGATAACTTAACTTAAATCAACTGAGTGACCAAAATGAGAGAAAGGGAATGCAAAGCAAACAGATAAATACTTAACAAGTAGCAGAGTGATAGACTTAAATCCAAACCATATCAATTATTAATGAAATAAAAGTGAAATAATTTCTCCAATTAAAAGATGAAGATTATTATATTGGTCAATAACAAAGCTAACTATACACTACTTATAAGAGATTTACATAAAATATGAGGATATAAAAAAAGGAAAGGAGGATTGAAAAAGATGTATCATATAAACATTACCTAAAAGAAATATTTTGTAGCCATAAAAAAAAAAAATCAAACTAGTAGAGTTTCAAACCAACAAAAAAATAGCACAAATAAAGAATAATATAGGGGCACCTGGGTGGCTCAGTCAGTTAAGCATCTGCCTTTGGCTTGCGTTCTGATCCTAAGTCCTGGGATGGAGACACACATAGGGCTCCCTGCTGAACAGGGAGCCTGCTTCTCCCTCTCTTCCCACTCCTGCTCCCTCAGTCTCTCTATCTCCTTTGAATAAATAAATAAAATATTTAAAAAATTAAAAAATAAAGAATAAAATACACACACACATATATATAAATATATATTTTAAAGCTAAAGTAATTAACACAATGTTGCATTGGTGTAACAATACACATATAGACAATTGAATAGAATATAGATCTATATAATATAAGAATACTGATTTGTAGTATAGACAGCACTAAAAAATATAATAGTAGACATTTTATCCAATCATAGATAAGAAAATTAACTATACAATAAAATCAAATATTAATTTTCTAATAACATGAGTAAATAATTTACAAAAGAAAGATAGGTAATTTGAATTCTTAATATATATTTTCTAAGCCTAATTGAAAAAACTAAAAATATTCCTCCAAAATGAAAATAATAATTAGAACCATTTTGTACCCCTCAAATCCTATACTGTCTTAGCAGACAGAAGTTACTCAGCTGGGTTTCAGGGAGAAGATGATGGGTAAAGATCCAGGCAAGTGGCCAATGCGGTAGTAGAGGCTTGGTAACAAGATGAAGGTCATGAGGCTGAGGTTCAGTGACAAAACACAGGATTCAGGCTGGACCAACATGTACAGTTGCACAATTTGTGAACAGCACAGAAGTATCCCACAAGGCAGTCAGTAAGACTAACTTCTAATCCTGTAAGTCTTAAGTTCTGGCTGTTTCAGAGAAGATATCTTTTCCTAATCACATAGAAATATTATACAGACCACGGGTAGCTCTGCAATCAAGGCAATAAGTAATAATAAGACATGGCCCCAGTCCTGGTGGACATATGGGAGAGCTTTAATCTTGATTTTAAAAACAACGCAAAAGCCAGATGACTAAATTTAAGGTGTGAAACCAGAATGAGAGGAGCAACAGGGCTGACCTGGATTTTAGTCTCTTGGGCTTTCAGATCTCCCTTCCTAATAACTTCTGACTGTAGACAGATTTAATCCCAAGTCCCTGGGCAAGGGCAAGACTGCAGGTGGGAGTCAAATGGCTCCAATATAAGTATAAAAATTAGAGGGGGAGTAGGTAATAAGGGAGGTCACTATGTCAGCCTTCTGGTCTGCCTCCACTCCAAAACTCCAAATGAACAGACAACAAAACATTTTATCACTTCTCTGTCAAAGCAACCAGTGACTGACTTTCTTAAAGATGGCACAATCCACGTCACATCTATCCTCCAAATCAGTGCTATACCACATCAGCCTGAACATGCCAGTCCTTTTCTGAAACTGTTTCCTCATCATCCGTAGAATAGATCTTATGGGGGCTCACAAGTTCAACCTTGATATGACACATGCCTATTTATTTATGTTGCCTCATCTCCATTCATACTCTAGAACCTCAAACCAATTGTTCTCAGAATTTTCTCGGCAGCCCTATTTTCCTGGAATGCCAAACCTACTTCCTACCAGCTCAACACCATCTCTAGTAAATCTTATCTGGTGTCCCTTCCCCTCAGGTTCTCATACTACCCATACAAATCTTCATCATTGCTTTGATATTTGATATTCATTCATATATAAAGTACATATATAGTGTCCATTATGTCATAGTCCTTGTATTCAGAGCTGGAGATAACAAAAAAGACAGACAAGAAAGAAAGATGAAGTGGGCTAGGTCCTTTACCTAGGGCTCCTCTTACTCCACTGAGAAAAATAGTCAGTGAAATTACAATCATGTGTGATGACTGTTACAGGAACACAAGGCCTTATTATTTAATTTGGGTTTTTTTCTTCCATGAATGTGAGTTCTCTGATTGTGTTTTATTATCTTCTATATCTCTAATACCCAGCATACTATAAGTAAACACACTGTAATTGATAAATGCTCATTGAAAGATTTTCTTTCCCAAACATTAATTAATTAATTAATTTTATTATTTTTTCAAAAGATTTTACTTATTTATTTGTCAGAGAGAGAGAGAGCTTACAAGCAGGGGGAGGGGAGTGGCAGGCAGAGGGAGAGGCATGCTCCTTGCTGAACAAGGAACCCAATGTGGAGCTCAATCCCAGAACCCTCGGATCATGACCTGAACCTAAGGCAGATGCTTAACCGACTGAGCCACTCAGGCGTCCCAGCCATTCCTAAAAATAACTGTTTTGCCCACATTTGTGTTTCCATTACATCCTCCCTAAAAAGTCCTCTTATTTCTAGTTGGGCCAGTCTTCTCATTACCTGCTCACTCACTTTCCATTGATCATTCTACCTCTTGCTCACGGTCCTACAATGGAACTGAATCACTGTAAAACACAAATTTCTTAGATTGGTTTTGAAAGCTCTTTATTTTATGGATCCTGATGATCTTACAACTTCATTTCCTTTCACTGTCCTCCATTTCTCTAATCACAGTCACCTTCATCTATTCCTTAAACACACCAAGCACACCGAGCACTTCAGGGTCTTTATAGTTTTACCCCCTCTGCCTGGAATGCTCTTCCCCCAACATCTTCGGTCTCTGCTTCCTTTCATTCATCCTTCTTCTCAAAAGTCCTATCATCAGAGACAACTTTCCTGACTATCTTATATAAAGTAGCACTCTACCCCAATTTTTCTCTCTGCTCTTACTTTTTCTTATTTTCTTCCTACAGATATCACTACCTGCTATTACTGCATATGTGCCATGTTCCAGACATGACTGGGATACAAGTGTGAACAAACAGACAAAATGACTAACTTCTTGGAACTCACATTTTAGAAGGAGTGAACAGACATTATTTTTTTTTTCTGAAAAGATGAATATCTTGTGTGTCAAATGGTTTTAGGTTCTACATAGAAAAATGAAGCAGAGAAAAGATAAGGAAGGCTAGGAGTCTAAGGAGAAATTTTAAATAAGGAGGCTACAGAAGGTGTTCTAATTCTCTGTGTGGGACTTAGAGCGTGACCAGCAGAGCCCTTGTACCAGTTCCAGTGCCTGAATCTCCTTGAAACCTTCAAAGTCCCATTCTAGTGCTTGGGATTGCCATATGCATACCATCAAGGGGCTTGAGCTTGGTTCCACTTTCTCCTCTTAAGCTATTCTCTGACTTCCTACCATATACATGAAGTCAAAATATGTTTCAAACGTATTTGGGACTCATGCCTCTTAGATCATTTCAGAGTCCCAGTGATAGACCCCAGTTGCAAGAGAATAGCCTGATAAGTAATAGATCACTTCTATTGTCTGGTGCGGTATTTCTTTCTTGGGATTCTGAGAGATTAGAATACCAGGCTAGTGCTGACCTGCTAACTTGATGTGACTTTAACATAGTTCAGACATTGGACTAAGAAATTTTAAATGCACACTGATTGGACAGCAAGCAAATCTTCCTGGCTAAATCTCTGTACTTCTCATGGGCTCATGACTTTCTATCATATTTTTTAATCGAATGATTCACATAGACAGAAACTCCATAATAAATAGTTACCTCAGACCGTATGTAACCTACTGATAACTGACAGTTATCTCTACATAACAAATTACCCCAAAACCTGTGGTATGAAACTACTACTTATTATCTTAAGGATTTGTGAATCAAGAATTTGAATAGGGTGTGGCAGGGATAGCTCCTCTCTGTTCCACAATGTCTCAGTTGGAATACTTGCAGGCTAAGGGCTAGAATCACCTAAAGTCTTGCTCATTCAAATATTGGCAGCTGAAATTTACACACGATAAGGCCTCTCCTCATGGCTTGGGCTGCCTCACAAAATAGTAGCTGCATTCCAAGGACTTGAGTCCCAAAAGAGAGAAAGAGCCAAGCAGAAATCCTTGGTAGCCTAGCCTCAAAGTCACACAGTGCCAATTTTGCTTTGTTCTATTTATTGAGATAGTTACTAAGGCATGCCCAGTTTCAGGAAAGTGGGAGATAGATTCTGCCTCTTCACTGGAGAGAGGCAAAGTTCTGGAAAAGCTTGTGGGACTGGAAATATTGCTGTGTCATTTTGGAAAAAATACAGTCTGCCACAGAAAGTTTCACTGAAAACATTACATTAGAACAAAAAAATCGACATGACATTTAAAAAACAAAGGAAAGTCCTTTCCAGATGGGGCAAGGGCAGAGTTCTTTAGATTGGAGCATGGCTGACACATTCAAGAAAGACTGGGGGCGCCAATGGGGCAGAGCACCAAGTAGTTATTCCCTCAGAAGGCCTTGTCACTTCGCTGTTTGAATTATTCCCAAAACGCACATTTCCTGGTCCTCTTTCCAGTCTTAGGAAAAGCTTTTCCAGGCCTGGCAACTTCCTTCTTCTAAAAATTTTGAGCAATTTACGTCTTGTTCTGCCTATTGCACAAATACATGTCTCCATTTAAAACTTTGAGGTTTAATCAGCTTATGACATGACTCGTAAGCACACAGAGTAATTTAATGTGAACTCTAGATTTTTGTCAATTTAGTTTCTATATCATATCATTTTAAAAATGTGGTCAGTACATTTTAATCAAGTATGTCTGGTATTTTTCTTAAAGTCACATGGGGAATCAGTTGTCAGACTTTAAAAATGCACCTAAAAATATCGGCAGCTTACTCTCGTTATTAAATAAAGTTAATTTGTACCTGGCAGTTTTTCAAATCAAGTTCCATTGGTGGAAGCAGGTAGTGCTCACGCCAATGAAATTGGCCAGATCAAGTTAAAAATCTGTTATTGTGATTTTGCTTCAATATAAAATAGTGAAATTTCTCAATCTTTTCTTTATATGAATCAAATATAATTACTTTTCAGAAGTATTAATATTTTAAATATATTTCAAGTATCATTTTCTAAACAATATTGTCATTGAGAGTATAAACTCCATAAATAGATTTTCTCAGGAAAAACGTCTATTAATACAATGCCAGGCAACTTCTGTATTTCATGCATTCAGAGAGAAAATCAATCATATGTTTCTGAAGGGAGAATGATCTCATAAATGTAATCACAAATCAAATAAAACCTGTGAAATATCTGAAAGTCTATCAGATAACATTTTAAATATCCAAAAGTGTTTAGAGGTCTTGAAATATGTGGATAGAATTCTTCACGCCCACAAGGGAAAACTTTACATATCTTAAAAGTTAAACAGATGCAAAATTCTCTGAAGCTTTAGCCTGGAGAAGATTTCGATACTTCTGTGAGTAGAACGAAAAACAGGAATGGGAAGCTGTGACCAATCTCCATATGAATTTTGCAGTCAGTGACCTAGTGATCAAAAATAGAGGCTGAGGTGACAATGAGACCAAAGTTTTTGAATGTCTGCAGACCCAAATCTGCTACCCTACTCACATCTCTGACCTTAAGTAATTCAGTTCTCTGGCGATCCTATTCAAAATTGCTTTAGGCCCCATGTGTCACCTTCTCCCACCCCCCCAATTTTTTTATTGTGCTGAAATACACAAAGCATAAATTTGCTATCTTAACCATTTTTGACTGTGGTGTCATTAAGTACATTGATGTTGTGCGACTATCATTGCCATCTGTCTCCAAAGCTCTTTTTCTCTTCCCAAACACTGAAACTATACCCAGTAAACAATAACTCCACATTTCCCCCTCCTCCCATACTCTGGCAACCACCTTTCTACTTTCTGTCTCTGTGATTTTTTTTTTTAAGATTTTATTTATTTATCTGACAGAGAGAGATCACAAGTACGCAGAGAGTCAGGCAGAAAGAGAGGGGGAAGCAGGCTCCCCACTAAGCAGAGAGCCCGATGTGGGGCTCGATTCCAGGACCCTGGGATCATGACCTGAGCCGAAGGCTGTGGCTTAATCCACTGAGCCACTCAGGCGTCCCTATGTCTCTGTGATTTTGACTAAGTACCTCATGTAAGTGGAATCATACATTTTTTTTGTGTGTGTGTGATTGGCTTATTTCATTTAGCATAATGTCCTCAAGGTTCATCCATGTTGTAGTATATGTCCAAATTTCCTTCTTTTTTTAAGACTGAGTAGTATTTCACTGTGGGTATATAGTACATCCTGCTTATCCATTCATCTGCCATTGGACACTTGAGTTGCTTCCATATCTTGACTCTTGTGAATAATGCTGTGAGGAACCTGGCTGTGCAATGATCTCCTTAGGGCGTGGCTTTCGATTCCTTTGAGTACATACCTAGAAGTAGAATTGCTGCGTCATATAGCAATTTTATTTCTATCTTTTGAAAAACCATCATGTTATTTTTCACAGAGGCTATACCATTTTACATTCCCACCAAGAGAACACAAAGGTTTCAATTTCTTCACATTTTCAATAATACTTGTTATTTTCTGTTTTTTTTTTAATGGCAACCATTATAATGAGTGCTGTATCACTCTTACCATGCTATAAATTAGAAGCTAAATTTATAATATTAATTATTTTCCTCTCCCTTAATAATTTAAGCTTCATGAATGTAGACTTGCTTTTTCTTGCTCTTTTATTAAGATTTACCCAGTATCTAGAGCAGTGCCTGGTACATAGTAGGTATGAAAGAAATAACTGTTGAATGAATGAATGAATGAATGAATTGGCTTAGATTTTATTTTTAATAGGTATGTATCTATTAACCACAGGAATATGATAGATTAAGAATTTAAAGATTTAGGAGAAATGGAGTCTTATAATTAATATTTTTATGTTTGGAAGGAAAGTAAATATTAAAGCTTTATATATTAGTAATTTTAACAAGAATTTAGATTATCAGAATGAGAGTCTTATTACTTCAGTTATGTGAAATATATGACTATGTGAAATATGATCATGTATTTAGACAGATAGTTTGCAACTTGAAATATTACTAATTGTATAGATAATGTTAAGCCATCTGAGAGAACGTTAGGTTTACATTGTTTAACTATTTAATTTATTACATTTATAAGAGTTATTTAAGTAATCAGGCAGGATCTATTTGAAGACAATTAAAGTACTTAAGAGGAAATATAACACATTAAAGTTACAAATTAACTTGAAATGTTGAAGATGCTTAACTAAGCAATTCTAAATATTATTCAAAGATCTCTTAAAAGTGGTTATTTAGGGGCTTCTGGGTGGCTCAGTCCATTGAGCCACCAACTCTTGATTTCAGCCCAGGTCATGATCTCATGATCCTGAGATCAAGCCCCGTGTGGGGCTCTGTGATCAGCAAGGAGTGTCCTGAAGATTCTCTCCCTCTCTCTCTGTCCCTTCTCCTGCTCATGTGCATGTACTCTCTCTCTCAAATAAATAATCTTTTTTTTTTAAAGTGGTTACTAAAATTTACTAGTCTTACAAGTGAATAACAAGATTCTGACATGAAATTAAATGTTTAAAAAAGTATCAGGGTTTTTACATTGTAAATTTAATAGATTGATCACACACAAGATAAACTTCTGAAATTTCTTTTCTGCATATAAAACTATAGGAAAGGACACCAATAGAACTCACATCAACAATGCCAAATGTACTGCTTTAATGATACTTTATAAGCAAAACTATAACTGTTTACATTGAACACTGTGTGTTCAGGGAATATCTGATTAGATGATTCTTTTTTGGGGATAGAACAACCATCTGTTATAATAAAAAGAAAACTATTTATAATACTTTCTATTTCTCTGGTCTAGTTCAACAGTTCATAGGATTGCTACTGAATATAATAAAACAAGAAAAAACTGCTTTAAAATAAACTCTACTGAATTTAAATGAACAGAAAACATCAGATATTCTAAATGTCATTAGCAAAGGTGCACATTATTCACTTATCCATTATTATTTTTATTACTTTTAAGAAAGTTTGAAAAGCAGATAGAATGCAATAAATAAAACACATTGGTATAGAAATAATACCATGTTGATTAATGAATGTCTTTACCATATTGAAGAAAGATGGTTAGAAATCATTAAATGCTTCCCAAATTCCTATTTTTTCCAATGTAGGCATATTTAGTGCATCCTTGCATTTTCCCATATTTATAGTTTGGCAAGGTAATAAATGCAGTAACTTGTCATGATTTCAGAGAGAGAATAAATTATAATGAAAATATTATATCCTTAATTTAGCATATATGTAAGATATACAAATCTTTGGAAACTATTTTAAGTCCCCTAAAGCAAATAATTACCTGAACCATAGTTAATCTAGTTCTTTCATAACCTGTTACTACATTACTCATATTCTTAACATTATTGTCTTTACTATTTTCCTCCAATTAAAAATTTTCCAGAATTTCAGAAGTAATTTATTTGCCCTATTTGATGCTGGTGAGAACACAGAATATTGCGCTCAGTTCAAGGTTTCTTATTTTCAGGAGAATACAGAAAATCCAGATGTGCCTTCTGTTTGCACTTATTCATTCACTCCTACATATAGCAAATACTTATTGACCATTTTCACTGTCTAGGAATCATAAAAGACACTAGAGAAGGGGGGAGAAAATCCTTTCTAAGGTTTAAAATCTACTAAGGCAACTTTGGGAAGCTTGACTCTCCCCCTTAGATGACTTCTAAAATATGTAAAATCATTAAGGCCATTATCAAAGTCTTCATAATCATGAAATGGAACAAACTAGTTATAGAGTTTTCAAGAGAAAATTGTCACCTACAGAACTTGCTTAACCACAGAATACGCAGAGAGCTGTATTTAACACCATAGGCTAGTTTGTAGTTCCTACACGCCATAAATTTTGTTGCCTTAGCCAGAATTGGTCTTTTTCTTTTTCTTTTTTTTTAATTTTTAAAATGTATTTATTTGACAGAGAGGCAGACAGAAAGAACACAAGCAGGGGGAGGAGCAGAGGGAGAGGGAGAAGCAGGCTCTCCTCTGAGCAAGGATCTTGAGGCTGGATCCCAGGGCCCCGGGATCACTACCCGAGCTGAAAGCAGACACTTAACCAACTGAGCCCCCCAGTCACCCCACCAGAACTGGTCTTTAACAAGAAAAACTACAAAAAGATGTTTTGTGCACACTACACTGACCAGGTACTCTGGTGAAACTTTATAGAATATATTATAAAGGCTAGCTGAATTATATCCCAGTATTCTTCCAAAGAAATAAACATGTATACCATTTCTGGACCAGACCTTATTTAAAACTTTGTTATGGAACTGAAATTTCAGATCACCAAGATACAGAGACAAAATAAATGTTTTTATTCTCTATGGTCCTATTGAGGAAAAAAAAAAAGTATTTTCAGTTTTTCTCAACCTAACTAAGAACTAGGAGTTCTAGACAAAAATAAAATAAAGCAAAATAAAATCTATTTGAAGGCATAGGAAAGCTGCCAAATAGCAAAGATTTGTGAAAGCAAGATCCCACAGAGAATGGAAGTTCAGAGAATCGAGTCCAAGATCTGTCAGTGTACATCCAAGATCTTTCCAAGTAACTGCTGAGGCTGCAAAAAAACTAATCAGAGGTTTTGACAGACTCATTAAGTTCCAGTAAGAAAAAACAAAAACAAAAACCTGTGTTTGAAGGACTATGAGGAAAGAAGAAGAAGACTAGTAACAATAGTATAGGTTTTATGCTTGGGCCCTTGAAGTCTCCATCCTAGGAATTGAGAGTGAACCAAAAATAAGGCTCAAATTAGAATCATTTCAATTTCTAATTAGATTAAGGTGACCTGAAATTTCTAGCACCTTAGATTAAAAAAAGTGAATTTTCTCTGTTGGAAAATATCATCTAGAGATTGAAGTATCTGTAATTTTTCATAAATAATGTCTGACATTAAAAGAAAAATCTCCAGACATAACAGAATGAAAAGAGAGTAAAAGGAAAAAAAATATCCAAACTCAAGTACGGAAGACAAAAAGATGGAAAATACATTTTAAAAAAGTATAAGAAACATGTGACATAGCAAAATGGTCTATCACTTGTAAAATTCGAGATCCAGACAGGGAGGAGAGAGACAATGGGACAACAGCAATATTTGAAGAAATAGCACCTACGATTTTTTCCAAAACTTGTTCTCACAATGAAAAGCTGAGAAAAATCTCTTTGTGGCTCTGAAAGGGGAAGGAAAGACTATTCATTGTGAGAAACACCCAGAGCATTCTCCATACCAAAGAGCTACTCTCTAAGGGAAAATCTTTTTTTTTTTTTAAGACTTTATTTTTTTGAGAGAGAGAGAGCATATGGGGGGGTGGGGGGTGGAGTGAAGGGACAAGGAGAAGCAGACTCCCTGCTAAGCAGGGAGCTTTATGGAGGACTTGATTCCAAGACTCTGAGATCATGACCTGAGCCCAGGGCAGACCCTTAAGCAACTGAGCCAACCAGCACCCCTAAAGGAAAATCTTTAACAGAGCCTTATCTCAAGTGGTAGAAGAGCATTTCACTTGTTGCCTCTAACTCTTCTGTCTCATGTAAAAGGGAAAACACTGGGAAGGTGGTAGTCCAAGGTCTTAGGTCCACTAAAAGACAGATTTAATCATAAGATTATAGAATGCTTCCCCTCCCCCACACCTTACCACATGCCAACAGTGCTCCAGTATAAGAGCAGTGGGTCACTGCTGAAAGGGCAGTAAGGTACAGACTCTTTCTAAGGAGAGGTACTTAGGAAAGTCTAAAGTGCACAGGGCAGAAAAAAAGAGGACATTTGAGAAACTGGAAGCATCCAGTACATACAACTACAGAGACATTAAACACAGTAGAGTTCCTTTTTGGCTTTTGCCAAGTGTATTGCAAGATGAAAACAATGATGGTCTAATTAAATCTTATGAAGGTGGGCAAAACTGTTAAAAACTATCAAGGACACTCTTTGAAATATGCTTTCACATCTGCTATTATTCATTATTTAATTTACCTTAAATGTATAATGTATACTACTTATATTATGGTTTTGCAATGTCTCTTTTTCAGGTAGCACAGCAATTAAAATCAAGTGTTACTATAATTGTAATTGGCTGTAAAAACATAGTGAAAAAATGTGAATGGTGACTGGATATATAATAATAGTAAGTTCTTTTTGTTGGTTTTTCTTTGTTAATACTGTTGCATTTTATTTAAAAAATATCTTCAAGAAATACATATTGAAATATTTACAGATGAATTGTTTAATATCTGGAATTTTTTTCAAAAATAATCTAAGGTAGTGGTCAGGGCGTATATACATAAACCAAGATTCCTATGAACTGATGATGACAGAAATGAATGAAGAATATAGAGGAGTTTATGTTTAGTGTTCATGCTACTTTTTGTATTAAAAATTTCCTTATTTAAAAGGTAAAAAAACAGTTAATTTAGAACTTCATCTTTAATTTGTTGTATCACATAATAACGACACAATACTTTAAAATAATAAAGCATATTTAAGAGCATTGTACTCACTAAGTTATTATTAAAACCGATATGTATTTGGTAAAAGTAAAACATTGTGCCATTAATTTAAAAGTTTACATTGTTTTTAAATTTGAATTATTTAATAGTATGCTTTATTTTATCTAAAGTTTTATTTAAAATTCATCATTTTCTAATTTCTATTTTAATGAACTTAATATTTAATGTAGTATAGGCATATGGTTTGGTTTGCAAGTAAATGAATATATGTATTTTGGGGCATATACTCCCAAATCATTTTCTTTTTTTTTTTTAAATATTTTATTTATTTTTTGACAGAGAGACAGATCACAAGTAGGCAGAGAGGCAGGCGGGGGGGTGGGGACGCAGTCTCCCCACTGAACAGAGAGCCCAAAGCGGGGCTCCATCTCAGGATCCTGAGATCATGACCTGAGCCGAAGGCAGAGGCTTAACCACTGAGCCACCCAGGTGCACCCCCCCAAATCATTTCTAGTGATGTGCTGTATTATAAATATTTATAATTTTCTGTATATTATGATGTTTTAACATCTTCAAAACAAAAAAAGCCAAACTTATCTGCCTGGGGAGAGAGTGCCCTTCCAGGAGCTAGTCAATTCTTAGAAGTAGCAGAGGGCCTAGTCAGAAACATGTCTTTGATATGCAAACCAACCAATCCAAAACCAGATCTTCTCTATCTGGTTCATTAAACCCCGCAATATGTTTTTCTACCTTAATAATTCCATGGCCAGGTGCCAGGCAACTAGACATCCTTCCTGTAGGCCCAAATCTGCCAAAATTATTCAAATTAACCAAATATGAACTGTGCACACAATGTCCTCCTTGTCTTCCCCCTGGAAACCCCAATAAAGACTTTGGCCCAAACCTTCCTGTCACTCCTGCTCCTCCCTCCTGACCACCCCAGTGGTGGCTTTCTGTGTGACACGCTGCACCTCCTGTCAGCAGAGCCTGTGAGTATAATAAACTTTGCTGTTTCCTCAGCCTGTCCTCTGTGTCTTCCTGTAGTGCACCTGTCTGACCATCTCAAAAAAATTCAAAACTGGTGCACATACAGAAAAAAAGTTTGAAGATCACTACCCTAGAAGTCATCACATTCAAGCACCAATGTAAGACTTTGAAATATTACAGTATGGTTTTAAACTCGTCACCCCCCAAAGAAGATGACTACATTGTTGGTTTATGCTGTTCATGATAAACACAGAATCTAAATTGGTACTTTGTCAGGGAAGATTAGATAGAGGTAGTAGGGTCACTGCCTTCACCTTGGGGTATGATGCAGAAGTGCTAAAAAGTGAATTAGTCACTCTCTTAGAAACACTGAAATGCTCTTGCCTACCTCCCTCAGCACACCAGAGTGGCTTTGGCAAAAAGACTTCAGGACCTTTCAGGCAAAAGCACCCTTTCTTCACTCCGCCATTCAAATTCACTTTTCCCAATGCAGTAAATAGTCTAGTGATTGCCATTGTCATTTAATTCAGAGAATTGAGCAAGAATGGCTTTGCCATATTTTTTAATTTGGAATCTAGAGGAAAATAAAATATTTCCTGTAAGAACTTTTGTCAATCATTAGTAAATATCAACAAGGTGTGTGAAAACAATTTTCTCTGATCTCACAGACAAACCACAAAACATCTGTTTTTACTGCTTCTTTCCCAAACTGGAAATATGACATCTGTAACATTCTAACTGGCTGGTTTATGAAACTGTTCAACTATTGACTGACTTGGTTTAACTTTCACATTGCTTTACAAAAAAGAAAATATTTTTTCTTGGAAGAGTAAAATCAATTTTAGTAACTTCAAGATTGCATTATAGGCAACAAATGGAAATACTTAACATTGGCCTGTAAACTGAAATTTAGAAAAAGAGGAATGTAAGCCCTGGCTTCAGACAGAACTAAAAATAAACAAAAATGAAACGAAAGGAATTTTTCAAGTGTATCACCTTCACATCCACCTTGGGCCACTGCTGTTCCCAAAATACAGTTTTCTTTTCTTATTTTTTTAAAAATTTCAGCTTTATTTAGATCTAATTGACATATAAAATTGACTCAGAGTTTATTGATGTCATCTTCTTCTCTTATACCCCTGTGCCTGCTCTTCCCCTGACTTGATTCAGATCCTGCCCTTTGTTAAACAACAAAAATTCAACTGAGTAAATTTGAACATCTAATTGGCTTTATTCAATGATTCAAGAATCAAGCAGCATCCCATCTAGCAATTAGAAAGGAGCTCTGAAAAGCTGTATAAGATAAAAGACTGTTACAGGCAGAAGGGGGAAGGAGGAAGGAAAGAACTGATTGCTTGTCTTCCTTTTGGAGATAGAAAGAATCTAGATGGCATTAGTGCTGACCAGAATATTCCAGACTGACCAGTTAAGACTATATTCCTGGAGAAGGCTGAAATTGCGATTAGGTTATGTATTAAGTCTTGACTGGTGATATGAGCTTAGCACAGGTGTCTCCATTTTTGGCCACTTTTTCCTTTTTAACAATTCTCCCCTTGTGTGTGATCAGACTCTCAACTTAACCTAGGGATGCGATCAAATTTTGAGGCATTGGCATCACTTTCAGCTACTGCTTGAAGCTTTTTTTGGTTCTTTGTGCGCTATCCATAGGTCATGATGCTTTTGCTTAATCCCTGTAATGTTCATATGTCATAGCAGGCTCACAATGTTTAAGCTGATCATTCTCTTTGTTCCTTTTCTGATATTCCAGTCTTTTTTTTTTTTTTAAGATTTTATTTATTTATTTGACAGACAGAGATCACAAGTAGGCAGAGAGGCAGGCAGAGAGAGAGGAGGAAGTAGGTTCCCTGCCGAGCAGAGAGCCCAATGTGGGGCTCTATCCCGGGATCCTGGGATCATGACCTGAGCCGAAGGCAGAGGCCTTAACCCGCTGAGCCACCCAGGTACCCCTGATATTCCAGTCTTAAGGAGATCATTTGCTTGCTGGTTAGTGGCTACAAACATGCATGAAAAGGTTTTGAGAGGATACAACACATTAGAGACATTATCATGATTATTATAAGTGGGATAATTCCCAGTGTTTGAAATGCAGTTCAGAGCCATAGTCTCCAAGACACAAACCAATCAAAATTAAATAAGTCAAAGACCTGCTAAAGGAGTTATTTTTTTAAGCTGGGTGGCTTGCTCAGTGATTATATGTAACTGAGTTTCAACTTTCCCAGAAGTGTGAATCCAGGTGTAGCAGGTGGTTTTGGCTATAGCACAGACACTGCTTTGCTCAGCTAAAAGATATCCAAGGGCTGTTCTTTTGGTAAGAACAACATTGGAAGCAAAATCAGACCTATAAATACAGAGAGCAAACTGATAATTGTCAGAGGTAAGGGGTCGCGGTAATGAGCAAAATGGGGGGAAATGGAATGAGAGTCTAGGCTTCCAGTTATGGAATGAAAAGTTATGGGAATAAAAGGTAGAGTATAGGGAATATATTCAATGATAACGTAATAATTTTATATGGTTACAGATGATAGTTACATTTGTGATGATCATAGCATATCATATAGAGTTGTTGAATTATAATGTAGACGTAAAACTGATGTAACATTGTGTGTCAACCATACTCAAATAGAAATAAGATAAAATAAAATGTTAACATTTGCTTTAAAAAACAAACAAACAAACAAACAAACAAACTTTGGCCAGAGAATCTATTTGTCGGGCAGCTATCACCTTAGCAGTGGATTCTGCAATACTTTCAAGAGTTAAGGAGAGATTTCTAATCATGGATCATTTACATTTATTCCTAACCAGGGAAGTAGAACCGTGCCAAAGGAAGTGAATCCTGAATCATGAATGCCTCTTCCTGGTAATTCTTGTCTGAATTTGTCTTAAGACTGGAAGTGACAGTTATGCAGGTCAGTAAAATTTAAAAGACTCTAGACCGCACAAGCAGTTTCATTCTGCTTACCCTTGCCTTGTACCCTTTCTTTGCATAGAGCCTGGAAGCAAAGTTCCCCAGCTTTGGAGTGATTAACTAGAAACAGGGAAATAGACCAGGGATGTCTCTGGCACCATGGACAGATCAGTTTTTTAATGACAATCCAGCAGTCTGAAAAGTTATCCCTTTAACAATAGCCTGGGATGTGTGGATGATGACTATCTTTCCAGACCATGTAAAGGAAAGAAAGAGAAGAAGAAAGGGTTTCGTGTTTAGCTGAATTTTGAAGTCTTGATCTGATGTCTTGGGAGAAAGTAGTTTCCAATCATGTTGACTACGTCTCTTCCTTGTTAATTAGGGCTGTAAAATGTGTACCTAAATCTTGAGTTCCTAATGTTCGGCTGTCATCTGGGTAGTGAGGAGGACCTGGTATAGTCCCTTCCAAGGAGAAGCAAGGTCAGTCTTGTACTTAGTGATTTCAAATCAGAAGGGTGGGAGAAAATTGGAAATGTTAGTTTGGAGAGTCATAAGCAAATATTTGAGGAAACTAGAAGAATTTAAGATACAGCCCAATTTACAAATATATAATAAATCCTCAAAGACAATTAAAAGGACTTAGAAATTGATTATCTACAAAGGTTCAAACCTAATTTTTCTATCTATAATTGTCCCCATTTTTTACCAAAGATAATCATGGTAAAACTAATTTGTTTGCATACAACTTGGCCAAATTATTTATTTAAGTGCAGCAAGAACTATATAGGCATTTTTAAAGACTGCTATGCTAGAACCTTTTAAGCACAGTACCAGGTCAATTTTTCTGTGGGACTTTATTGGCTTTATATACAATCAGCCTTAGGGGCACCTAGGTGGCTCAGTCCATTGAGCATCTGACTCTTAGTTTCAGCTCATGTCATGATCTCATGGGTCCTGGGATGGAGCCCCAAGACAGGCTCTGTGCTTAGTGGAGAGTCTACTTGAGATTTCCACCCTCTGCTTCTCCCCCAGCTCATAGGCTCTCTCACACACTATGTCTCATATAAATAAATAAATAAATAAATATTAAAAAAATTAAATCAACCTTAGCTTAAAACTGTCTGGTCATATTTGAGTCTATTATGCTCGCCTCTCTTAAATATGACATTGCAGTCAAAGCCTTAGTAATATAACCAATGTTTCTAATTATGTCCTCTTATAGGGAAAACTGATTCTTTTTTTTTTTTTTTTTTTAAAGATTTTATTTATTTATTTGACAGACAGAGATCACAAGTAGGCAGAAGAGGCAGGCAGAGAGAGAGGAAGGGAAGCAGGCTCCCTGCTGAGCAGAGAACCCGATGCGGGACTCGATCCCACGACCCTGAGATCACGACCTGAGCCGAAGGCAGCGGCTTAACCCACTGAGCCACCCAGGCGCCCCGGGAAAACTGATTCTTATTGAACTTATGTAAGTAGCTGTTTTGCTATGAAAAGAATACTTGAGTTTCTGAATTCTGGAGGAATCGGATAGGGAGAAAAAGTAAATGGTTCATACTCACTTACAAAGGTATGCTTTCATTGAACTGTTACGTGTCATCTAAAGCTTAACAGAGGTTTTCTTAAGTCTAGAAAGACAAAACATTAAAGAACCAGCAATGTTTTAAGCAAAAAGTCACAAAAAGTTATAATCATCCTCCTCAGTTCATGTAGTTCCATATAATTAATATTTATTCGGCTTGAATCCAGTTTTTTCCATTAGCTATGGAAATTCTCATCCAGTTCAGTTTAATGATCTCAAAGGTATTAGAAACCTGTATTCTAGAATAGTTATCAGAGTCCTTTCCATGAGTCTCCTTGAAGATGAAGCAATTGGTAGGAACACTTCTACAAAAGCATCAGGGTAAAACAATAACTTTCTGTAAATGACAAAGACTTAAAAATAGTTATGGTTAAGAATCTAATGAGAATTCATTGTAATGCAACTGGCAAAGAAATTTGGTTATTTCTCTGACACATGACATTTAGATGATCACTAGAATTACAAGTGATGACATACCAGGACATGTCAGTTTCATATAATTTCTGCAATATTTATATTAATAACATGTATTCACACAAATATAAGAAAATTTAGCTTATTTTACCACTATTTTAACCACCTATTTAACATGCTTCTCATGTAATTTAAGATACCAAATAAACCTGATTAGTGTAATATCTGGGTTTTTTTATAAGGATAGAAAACAGATCTTTTGAGGTGTTCCAAGGACCCTTTGGAAAGTCCCTAAGTTTGAGGTCAAAAGACTTTAGAAGTTGATTTGGGGGAAGTTTGTAGAAAACATCAATATGTCTTAAAACACTTAGTCAAATAGAATTACAGGTCATTGTAAGACAATGCTTATTATCCATTTACCCATAGTGACATAGTGACATTTCACATGCAGGGGCATCTGGGTGATTCAGTCAGTTAAGCATCTGCATTTGACTTTGGTAATGATCTCAGGGTCCTGAGACTGAGCCCCACGTCAAGCCCCCCACAAAGCCCCCCCCCCAGAGCCCCATATCTGGCTCCCTGCTCAGCGGGAGTCTGCTTCTCCTTCTGCCTCTCCTTCCAACCCTCTTGTGCTCATTCTCTCTCTCAAATAAATAAATTCTTTAAAAACATAAAGGAGCCAACATTAAATACTTGGCTCCTTTAATAGAGAAGACTCAGCTTGGTTCAGTATTCAAAGATTTGATAAAGATAGCAGAAATTATTTGGACAAGACACAGAATCTTTCTTTGTTAGGCAGATTACTTAAAAGATAAAGAAAACCTTTTTACAATCGCTTGTGAAGAGCAGACCAATAGTTCAAGAAAACATTGTCCTTTTAACAGAGGGAAAGCCAAATTCTAATTTGCACCAGCTTACCTTTGATATAAAATTCATAACTTAATTAAATTCATCCCAATTTTAGCAAGCCCTGACCACTCATAAAATCCCTTTTTGAA